>NC_135696.1:16182978-16482978 GCF_964276395.1 Gasterosteus aculeatus | reverse complement strand
CAACCAGGCCAAATGTTTCTAACTTGGATGCTTAAATTACTGGTACCAGTTATTAAAAAAATATCTGTCAAAGCCCCTTAGAAGCTCAATGTCACCTTGCTCTCAGGGGCATTCCTCAGGGCTGAAACCAACTTTTGATTTTTTTCTGTTGCATCTATCAACCATTTAATCTATAAAATGCCCAAAATAATGAAACACCTTTAACTTCTGTCACAAATAAACCCGTATCATCGTGGAAAAGCTCTAAATAGGCGCTGATGTTCAAGGACTTTTCTCCCTTTCGGCTGAAATAAAAAAAAAATAGCCAACATCACTGTGGCCCAAATCTCCTGCAAAGTTTAAAGCCTTTCCTATTCATCAGCATCGCCTCCAAAAGGTAAATCAATCATCTGACACCTGCATCACACCCGTACACTTGTTTTCATCATGTGAGATATTCACCCAGACTTTACCTCCTTGATGAAAAACTAAAAACGACTGTTCTCTGCGGGAAAGAAATCTTTTAGTGACAAAGCCCAGAAAAAACCTTTGTCCCGCATTCTGTGATCGCGAGCCAACGGTTTGTTTGTTTGTGTGTTTTGGAGCTGCAGATCTCTCCTCTCGCCACACTATTGTCAGGCCTCCAGAAAAAATGTGGTTCTTCTAAATGAGATACGTTATTAGCCCCGTGTGGAACATCATCTTCATCAACTGCTTTTAAACAGGAGGGATTGACGCATCTGTTTTTATAGTGCTTCATTTTGAAGTGCAGTCCTTTAGTCACTTTGCAGACAGTCTGCAGTGAACAGTCACCACAGTGCAGAGGATAATTCACAATTATGAAAAAGAAAAGGATTTAGAATTCAAAGAAGGCGATAATGAAAAACTGTACTGTCTTTCGCCAACAAACAATACGGTCATGAGGGTTCATCCTCTGTGCACCATCAGGATCAGGAATCAGGAAACATTTATTGCCAAAATATGTCAAACATACAAGGAATTTGTCTTGGCGGTTGGTGCGTGACAGTAGACAGTGTAACAATAGACAACAAGACAGCAGTGCACAAGTAATAAAATAAAATGAAATGCTAATGCAATGGGTTAGTAGAATAAGCCTATGGGTTAGTATAAAATGAGAATAAAGTTTAAAATTAAAAATATTAATATAAAGTTAAATATTAAGCATAAAGTGCACTAGCGAACAAGTGACAAAGTGACGAGTGACGACAAAGTGATAAATGACAGTACAAAGGGGAGTGACCGGTGGAATGTTATAGTCAGTCAGTGGGGGACCGGCTCTGTTGATTAGCCCGACTGCCGACGGGAAGAAACTGTTGGTGTGGCGGGACGTCTTAGTCCTGATGGACCTCAGCTTCCTGCCAGATGGAAGGGGCACAAACAGTTTTTGTCCGGGGTGGGAGGGGTCGGCCACAATCTTTTTAGCTCGCTTCAGAGACCTGGAAGCGAACAAGTCCTGCAGGGACGGCAGATTGCAGCCGATCACCCTCTCTGCAGAGCGGATGACATGAATATCAAACGTTATGACAGTCGATCCCCAATGAGCGGTGGACCCCCCAGGTGTCATTTCCAACGCTAGAGCCATTTTACAAGCGTGGCTAAAATGAACTATACTATCTATCAATATTTAATTCCAGAGACACAGTTGCTGAACTTTTACGTTTTGAACAGAATTTTTTTTTTTAATTTGAGGCATGTTTGTGACAGTAAGAGCAAAAACATCTTTGAGAAAATAAAAAAGAATCTTTGCTCGAGTCCTGAATATATATCAAGCCAATCCAGTTGGAAGCAAACCACGAGATCCAAGTTGTAAACACTCTGCGGCTTAAGTGAAGAAATAAACACATCTTTGGGATCACAATACGTCACTCAGCCAGCGTCCTCGCCCCATTTTAAGTAAACATTTCAACACCAGTGGAAGCCTGTTGGCTGTGTGAAGCCCCGCCCCTCCCCAGGAGGAACATATGGCAAGATGATGAAGCAGGATTTAGAAATAAAGAAAATACACCAATGAATGGGCCTAAAAACATACAGCAATAATCCCGCTACACTTAGAAGTCCAGGGGATTAATGAGTCTGCTTTTCCGAGTGCTATCAGCTGAAGATACTGTATACAGTGTGATCGGCTGCATTTTAATTAAAGCATTAATTCAGGGGTACTAAACCAACTTAGCCCGTGTGCGAACATGATAAACCAATGCCTTCAATTGAGCTGACAGCCAGCAGCGCGTCAGCATCTCATATCGACCCCCGAGGACGACCGTGATTCCAGAACAAACTAATATTATGGGAATGCACTTCGGTAAACTGCAAAACACCTGCAAATCAAGGTGCTGCAAATATATATACAAACAAAAGCAGAATGGAAGATGCAGATGTGACAGTTGAACTTTGGAGAAATTAGGTGATACGTTTAAAAGGTGTCAACCAGTTACAATACATAGTAAGTTAGATAGTAGTTCTTGATCCAAAACAACAAAGCAGCGAGGAAATAAAGTAGTTGAAGAAACCCATTTCCTTCAAGTAAATGTGAATGATTAGAGTTCATCTTTGAAATAGTAAATACCAGCAATCACACATAATGTTGATGTACATCCACCATTAAACTGCCAAACGTTTGAAGCAGGATTTGGTGTGCAGCTGAGCCTTGAATACTTTATTCAGTCTGACAATTCTTAAAATGTTCACTTCACAGCGAAATAAAAAAATGTTTTGATTACATCTCATTTGAAATGTATTGCATAGTAACATGCGGTGAATGAATTACGCAAATCAATACATTTTACTGTAAGCATTTTATCCAAACTAACGAAGCTGATACATCAAAAATGACTTTTCAAAGACGAGAATATACTTTTTAGATGTTATCGGCCGGTTTTTCCCAACACAATGATCTCACTTGCTGTTACTAAAAGTAAATGTTCAAACCGAACTACTCTGTGCGCCAACAGCAGTTACTGTGAAGAAAAGAAACATCCGGTAGACACCGAAACAAGTCTGTGAATGTGAAAACAAACTGGAACTTTCAAATAATATCTCAGCTATTATGATCCATAGCTTCCTTTCTAGCTCCATTGTTTTACAGTGCTCCACAAATCCTCAAAATACAGTGCAGTGCAACAAGGAGATAATATAAAATGAACTGTATGATATCTCTGACATAAGACTGCAGGTGCTTGAAAGCCTCAGTCAGGCGGCAGGCGGCCACCAACGGCTGCTTTTAAAACAGGAGCAGCAACACACGCGATGCTGAGAGCCACTGTGAAGCTGCCGTTCAGTAGAGCCGCTCAATCAAATAAAATACAACAATTTACTAACACAAATGAGAGTAAAAGAGCACGACACAATGACAACTGCACTGTGATGAGCAGCAGCTTTAATGATTAGATTCAGGAATCGGACTTGATTGATCTTTCTGCCGAAGGCCTACAGCTAATAAAGGATACGCGTGAATTATTCTTTCTGTGAGGACGACGTCCCTCTCAGCGAGACCTAATGCAATAAAATATATTGCCCAGCTCTGCCGCGTCGCTGTTGTTCTAGGAACGCACAGACCGGCGGGTTGTTTGTTTGTTTGTCCTGCTGCACAGCGAGGTCACAGAGCACCTTATTGTTGCTCTCTGTGTTCATTTTTTCTGCACATCTTTTTTTTGGGGGGGACACGCACGCACGGAAGCCCGCTCCACACTCGTTCAAAGGGATTGTTTTCGGAGTGTTTAACCCTGATCCTTTGTTATTTGCTATTGAAGCCGCCGGTGGCTTTGTGGTTCTACATCTTCCTGTAATTCCTCCGTGACGCTTTTAGCCCCAGAGCCGGATAAGAGCCTCCTGAGCAGAATCACTCCCGCTGCGGAGTAGCGTTGACATGAAAGACTTCTGCGCCGTGATGGAAGCTGGTGTGTTACGTTAGCGTGCCGTAATGTTCCTCCATTCAGGATCTGGCACTTTACCTGCCACGCATTAGTCGAGGAGATTTTTTACAGACACACCGGTCTCTGCGATCGCAAATGTGGCTTTGTGCAGCCGCAGCCTTGGTTCCGTGTGCTGAGAGTGCACATTAAGCATAGTTGCGAACAAGGGTTTTTGAAAAACAATGAGAAAGCGTTGCTTCTGAAAACGAGCAAACGAGGAGATGCTCCATGAGATCAGGCTGCTAAAAAAAATAAAAAATACGAGAGCAGAATTACAGCGTGACCTCTAAAATAAAGGGATTGAACAAACGTCAACAAACCCCCCCCCGTACAGCTGCCTTTTGTGAAATGCGGCGGCGGCGGTTGCCCGCGATGCTCTCCCGAGCGATGCCGCTGTTCATGTGGGTCCTTGAAGTGTGGAAGCCAAGTACAGAGACGGACATGGCCGTCGCCGCCCACTCAGCACAGGGAATATTTGGCCTGCTTCTAGTTGGGGGTTGAGACAGAGTTCATCGCTGTGTTCAAGTCTGCTTTGATGGAGTCTTCAGACCTAAATGGAAATAGATGGTGCATGAATGTGTGAATGAAGTGAGTTTGCTGTGAAATAGCTGAAAGTTCTCCATTTGTGAGTGATCATGGCACGTGTTTCTGTCCTAATGTGTCACATCATGGTTGAGTCTGGTGGGTGGGGGGGCTTTGTTGGAGGTGGATGCTGAAGATTGAGTCCTGACCCCTGACTTTAGTTTAGAATGTCTGACTGGGTCCTTTTTCTTGCGAAATAAAAAATTCCAGCCCCTGAGCAGTTTTGGATCAAGTCCAGAATTGGACCTTTATTCCATTTAAACATTTCGCACTTGGGACACATCCGTCTGAAGTGCACACTTGAAAATGGGGATATGGAGGCAGCACCTGTATCGTTCGTGTTAATGTGGTCACATTCTACATTAATAGATTTCTAGTTCCACCTCTTCTTATCTCTCTCTCTCTCGCCCTATTTTTTCTGCACAGCACCCCTGTCGTCAGGCATTTAAAAAATAAAAAAGCACCTCCTGTGTTTCACTTCCCCAGCAAGGACTCATTCATTTAGTACCTTGAGACTCTTCCTGGCCTGCGTGGGGCCTCTTTCTAGTCCCCATGCTGAGTCTCTCCCCCCCTCCCCCCTCCCCCTTTCAACTCACCGGGTGGTCTGCAGCAGTGACTTGACTAACTCACTGGAAATTCAAGAGCTGCACAAGTCCTCAGAGAGTTCGCCATTTTCTTTTTACGAGAAGTTCTCGTGTCAGTCAGCGAGCCGTCGCCTTCAAAGCAAGTTGGGTAGTTCAACCGAAACTATACTGACCACCCAGACTTAAAAGGAAGCACCGAGATGAACTACAGTCAAATGTTAAATGTTAAAGTTATGCACGCAAGAAATCACAGTATTTCTTTTGCCTCTGTGGCTTTAAACACAATTAAAAAGGAATAAAAACGGTTTTCTTTTACTCAAATATCTAAAACAATAATAGTGGGGGGTTTTGTACAATACTTATGCTGTCATTGTCGCTCTGTGTGTCCCTTTGACATTATCCCTCCGTTTGTCTTAATCTATAAACGTACCTGCGTATATTTACTGGTTTTCTTTACTTAATGTGGCCAAACTCTCGCCAGGGGCACAATACCTGTTTCTTAATCGGCCCATTGTGATTTAATAGGAAGAATACTAGAATATAGCTTCGGCATATTTATAATAAATTGCAGGTTCATTGCACATTTCTGTTCAAACACGAGGTGCAATTTAGTGAAATGATCTCCTTCTTACTTGTACCATTCCTGCGTGTTGTGTTTATTTTATCTTAATATTTTACTTGCAGTACTACAAATATACACATAATACTTTGCACAGTAACTGTTCGGGTAAGCCCTTAGGCAATAAACAGACCAATATTTGTGGTATTTCTTTCTCCCGTTTTTGATGAATAGATTTACACATAACATCAGTGTTTTCAGTGGGCTTCGGTCTTGCAAGGTTTTAGAGTTTAGAAGTAAATCATTCATTATAAATGTCACAGAAATGCGTTTTTGTTACATGTGGGCACGCCACTAAACCTTTTTTTACATGCCGTATGCCGTTTACTAATGGATTTACGGTTAATTGATCATAAAATTCACCTGTAAATGATTCTCTTTTTAATTCATTTATTGACATATTTCTAATAGTACACTTACACGTAAATACATTCCTTATAATAATAATACATTTTATTTTTATATTGCTTTAAAGGGTACTCAAAGGCCCTGCACCTGCTAAAACCAGAAATAATAATAGCACTAATACATTAAACACAGCGGAGGTATGACATAACGGTAAGAAACAACCAAAACACACAACAAGGGCCACGGGATAAAAGCAGATTTAATAAGAATGTCGGAGGTGGTATGTGTATTATGTATGGTATGTGTAGTATGTGCTATTATATGGAAATAAAAGAGGAGCAATCTTTATTGGTTCTCTAGGGGGGGGTTAAGGTAAAGTGTTTTTTTTAGTTGGAGGAGTGCCTCAGATTTGTACCTTCCACTTTATTTCTTAAGTGATGCAGGTCGGGAGTGCGGCGGTCTTTGTCTCGTCTGGTCCTCGCCTTGTTCTGGTCTCAACCCCCTCAGAATCTCGTGTCTCTCTGCCTTGATGCACTCTTGTCTCTACACCCAGCGAGCTCATGAAAGCCATCCGGCTGTAGTGCTCTTTCCAAAGTGTTTCTGTTCTTTAGTCTCCCCACTTTAGCATAAATGAGAAATAACAGAAACAGCCTCCAAAATAACAGTAAATTGAGTCTCATAACAGTTCAGTTTACATTCGCTATGACTAGATGTGAAACAGTGCACTCCCCCCTCCATCGGACAGCTGACTGATAAGTACACATTGATCCCATCGTTCCCCTCCACAAATCCATACCACCGTCAAACTCCCCTTACCGCTCACAACCTGCCACTTACTTCATTATCATCCGGGAGCAGGTGTGTTCAAGTCTAAATTCTATTAAGAACACAAATATTCCCGTGCGCTCCGTTTGATGTCCGTAGACGCCCTGCAGAGGAGCGGCTCGGCGAGACCAGTGTCTCACTGCTTCTAACTGCATCGACCGCCCGTCGGTGAATTGTTCATACCCAGCGCGCTGCTTGAGTACAAAGTAGCCAGGAGGATTTGGAGTAGTTACACCACCTGCAGTCGATTTATTTGCTGCAGCGAAGCTCATTCTGGTTGGCAAAAGTTTGAATCGTACCGGTTCCCCGGAAGGAGCTTTATAATACCCGCGCGTACAGTTATTTATCTTCCTCTGGCCATTTTTTATCCATTCATTTAAACGTTGTGTTTTTTTCCCCCACACAAAAAACACGTCCTGTTGCTATAACTTACTTATATATACTTGCTATGATTAGAAGTGCCCCTCCTAATATCCGGCAAAGAAAGAATAACAACATTTGTTTTTGAAGCGACACTGACTTTTGGAAACATTGCACCTCGGCAGTTGGATGTCGGGCGTATCGCTCCTGTTAATACCTCTGTTACTCAAACGGCGGCGGGCACCTGGTCGCTTGCAAACAATCAATCTGAAGAGATGTTGCCGCAGAGAGCCGCCTGGAGCCTCAACCGGGGGTAAAAGGGTGAACCCGGCCACTCGGCCCCCCCTCTGTGTAAAAGCCCATTATTCCTCGCACACGGTACAATAACTCCTTGTTACCGTGCTGCATTCACATCTTCAAAAGTGCTCTCCCAATAATAGTTTTGCAAATGTCACCAATATTGTTTTCCATCTGCCGTGGATTGAGGTGTAATTTTGAGTGCACCACCCCCCGCGCCCCCCTCCCCCAGATGTTTCTCCTGCAATATGCATGAATATCAGTAAAGTATTTAGCATGCTGGGCACATTTTCTCTGGTGGTGAAAGAATGTGTGGGCCGACTGTTAGTCCTGCTCCCTTTTTGTAATGATCAATTAGTCTTTATTTCCCCGGAGAACAATAACTCTGTGCCACAGTGTGCTGGTGTCGGACCCGCATCCAGCTGCACGCGGCGTGAACAAAGGCTGGTCTCAGAGCTGCTCGCTGCTGCTGCAGTACGACACTCACAGCTCCCGTGTCATAAATATCATTTTAAATGGACACGCTGGAATCCAGACACCTTTTCGAGTATTCCAAATGTATTTTTCTGTTACGTCACCTGTTACATTTTCTGACAATGGGCCGTAACCTCAAGGCCGGACCTCGCGCCGACCCGCGAGTGAAGCGCTTGTAGGTCTACAGTCCGACAGCAGAGGTTAATTAGATGAGGCGTGATGTATGTTTAGCGCTGACCTCCCTGCACTTCCTCATCCTTCGTCCCACTATTCATACCTTTCACAAAACCTGACGCCCATTAAGATGACTTGAGACCCCCGTCTCTGCTTTGAAGGGGTCCCTAAGGGACGAAGCTCAAGCTCATACCTTTCTTTTGTGTGGAAAAAAAAAGACTTGATACATTATGTCTGTCAACTACCAAAAATTACTTTTAGCGTTTCGGAGCGCAGCGGACCGGCACTTTTGAGAAATGATACGGCAAAAACAATAAAACAAACCCTCAGATCCACGGGGGTAACAGGCGGAAAATATATCATTTGGTCTTCTTTTGAAAGATGTTGCTCCTTAACTGGTGATGCATGATGTTTTGGAAGAAAAGTATATTATTTTCTATTGTAATATAAAATATGTCCTTTCACAGTTTCAGGTTAACATGAGGAGGGAGGATGGGTATTGTTATTATATGATCGATTGTAGTAGCATTATCAATTATCGCTTTGGTTCCTTATCAATACTCTTATCTATTCTTTTGGATTATTTTGTATGCGAAAATTATTATTCTCATGTATAGTTTGTTTGTTGGCCACAGCAATGCAAGAAGTTACCGACATCCTTGAAATACGGTTTCAGCTGAACAATTGGCTGAGTGATTATCCTTCATTAGTTACCTTTTTGTTATGATCAAACTCTGCATGGCGTCAATGACGTTTTTCCTCCCCTACTTTTGAGACCACAGTTCTCAGCATCCACTGGAGTAAAATGTAGCTGCATTTATTTTTCTTCTCTCTGCCACCACGTGCGTCTCACGCTGTGCTGAGCCGCAGTCTGTCTGTCTGTGTGTGTGTGTGTGTGTGTGTGTGTGTGTGTGTTTGCGTCCTCGTGTAGAGCTCGGGAGCTACAGTCGGTTCTCCGGGTTATTAGAAATGCATTAATTGCCATTCTCGTGACCAATTCCGATCTATTAAAAATCTGACACGGCTCATTTAGGTTCTTTTTTCGAAGCGCTTTAATTTGCAGAGTTCAGAGACTTTTTTCACCACTGTGTCAAAATGTCTCAAGAAAATACTTCAACTTCGGAATGAGGTGTAAGATGTCAGAAATGACCCAAAAATACTGGGAGCTTTTAGATGCGCTCACAATGATTAGATCAGACCCTTATAGTACCACGTGAAGACAAACTCATGAAGCTGAAGACCTAAATGATCTAGTGTGTCTCGAGTGTACTCGTCCTCTGGCGGGACAACTTGATTCACCAGTTTGAGCAAATCAGAGACTTTATTCCTCCCGCTGGGTAAGTTGGCAAAACTACCCGTGGATTGTAAGTATGATCCCTGCAGTGGAAACGGCTGTTGTGATGACTAATGGGCTTGAAGACAACAAACAGGAATACGGGACGGGTTGTGTCCTTGAAAGCATGTTTACCATAAATTGTGGGAGAAAATTAATTCTGTATGTGTGTAAAGGTCAGGATAGTGTGGCGGGGGTTACTGGTTTTGTTTGGCTATATCTTTAACCCTTGCTTAATGGGCCTTAAATGCCTATTTTTATCTTGATTTTTTTTGTTGATCGACTTTTTGCTGAAAGTGCAATAGGTTTCAAAGCTCCTGAATTTAACTCAATTTTCTTAAAAACGCCGTATGGATGGATTTTCAATACAATAAATTCAGAAAATAATTGTATGGTATGATTTGATCTCGCAATAGAAATGCCAATAGCTATGCTAATTCACAGAATTATATATAATGCTCCTTTAACTGGTGTTTCAGATTAATGGACAGTGCTGGTTGCGTTGCTTTCCGTAGTATTGACGCCTAACAGAAATGATGAACAGTTTGAACGAGCGGATTTTACTGCAACGTAATATATATAGTGAGGTCTAACACTACGACCCGTTTAAGGTCCGAACTCTTATGACCTAAAAACGCATTATAAAACTGCTAATGCTGACTATTACAGAGTAGGATATGCACAATAATGATGATAATAAATCATTTCGATAAATAGCTACAGTATTCTCCTGTGACACTCTGGCAAATGATTTTGGTTGATTTAAAAAGCGTTTCTTGGCAACAACACTGGGCAGAGGTGTCTCTGGACTGGAGAGAGAGGGCGAGAGATGCTTGCACTCAAGAGATTTGGATTTGAAAATGCGTGGGCCGCAAAAAGAATAGGGGCAGTATATTTTCATTCTGTATTGCAATATCTTTATTTGAAGATTTAGGATGTAGTGCATTTTGATATCTAATAAGGAAGCCTTTCATACCACACACTACTTCCGCCATGAATACACTACTATGAGAATAAAGGGAGGAGCTTCTTGTTGTACTACTTTAGTATGTGAAAGCTTTGTCCTCATTTGGCCTTGTGCTGCAGTATACGATGATATAGCGCGCGGTTTGTCAGAATAAATTTAAATGGCTTGTTTGAATGTTTGAATAGACTGACGAGTGGGTGAAATAGTTATCCAATAAAGAGGATCTGCTCGTGGCAGCCCTACTGCCTTTTTATCGCAGAAATGCACTGCAGCAGCCCCACAACTACGAGCGGATTCGTCCTCCGCTGTGAATAAAAGCGCGTTGCTCTTTGATCCACGTCGGCGCGGTGCAGCTCGTCAGCTGTGCTGGAGTGAATATATTTAAATAGAAATCACCGTTTGTCGACATGAACGAGACAAAGAAAGAGAAGCGGCACACCTCCCCTTGATCGGGGGGCCTGATGCGTGCGGATTTCCGCAGAGCCGCCTTCTCTTTTATGACCAGGGAAGCCACTGAGCCCCTGTACAACCAGTGTGTAATACTGTGGAAACCTGCGTGTTAGCGGGGTATCAATTCGTATACGAGGATTAGCAAGCACACTTCTTTCAAAGACAAAACTTCCAGTTGAGATCAAAAAAATGATACGAAGCCAGAACAAGCGAGTAAGAATGGGTTTGCGATTCAAATGTATTTCCGGCAGGATTTTGATATCCGTCTGACGAGACAAATGGCAGCTGGAAGAAGGAGGAGGAGGAGGAGGAGGAGGAGAGCTGCCATATGCAAACTCCTCTGGGTTAATGTTTACGATTACAGTGGCAGCGAATTGGAGATTGGTGGCCGGTTTGCATATCAAACAACGCCGAGGAGGAACTCTCTGGCGACGGTGCACTGGGCTTCGTTTACTCAGCAAACAACTGTTTAATTGGGAAAATCATTTTCCAGCTGCTGTGGATTTTGCAGGCTGCGTGCGTGTGTGTGTGTGTGTGTGTGTGTGTGTGTGTGTGCGTGCGCCCGCACATTTACAGTACGAGGCTCCCAAATAATTAAAGCCAGCCAAGGGGGAAATTAATGGACATGGCTCGTTACTGGGCTCCATCACGATAAGACCACCAACCCCACAGCCGCCGCAACAGACCTGTCAGGATTCGCTGCATGTGGCGGTTGCCATCCGTTGCCCGGGCGCCTAATTGATCCTCATGGAGATTGCCTGCCGAGAGAGAGACACTCGCAAAGTGCAGCAACTGGAGGCGTATCGACGAAATGTTGGTGAGACTGAGGATGGAAGTACACCGGCTATTGAGCGGGGTGGGGGCGGGCGGGGGGGGGGGAGAAGAGGGCTTCCTATGGGGAAATCTTATTTCTCAATTGATGTTATGGTTCCGGAATGGGATGCAGCCCGGAGCTTCCGAGTAGCCTCATTTCACAGGAAGGCTTAGGTTTGATGTGTTTGTATGTGCGTGGGGCAATGAACTAGGTAGAAGCACAAATGGGCAAATTATATGGAACGAGCACTATTCACTTACATGCTTGTATATAAAGAAATTGGGAGATACATCCAGAAGAGAGGCGCCTGAAAAGGATGTTACAGTATCTTTAGATGTAATAATGAGAGACTCTCAAAGGGCCTGTACCATTTTGTTCTTCAATACTTCCAAACGGAATTGATCTCGGAAGAAAAAACTGCGGGTACTTTTTTCACAAATTACGGGTGCTTCCTCTCCTCTTCCTCTTTTCCCCTCTCATCTTCTCTCCCATCTCCTCCCCGTGGCAGAGG
Source organism: Gasterosteus aculeatus (assembly GCF_964276395.1). NCBI lineage: Eukaryota > Metazoa > Chordata > Actinopteri > Perciformes > Gasterosteidae > Gasterosteus > Gasterosteus aculeatus. The sequence goes on along the minus strand of NC_135696.1, from coordinate 16,470,732 downwards.
AGCCATCAGGAAGTGGACAGAGGCACTTTGTCAAAGGGGGCCACTCGGTTCCCCGGCCTTCAGCCGGAGTGTGGCTGCGCTGGACCTCCGCAACACTGTTCTGACAGGAAAGCGGGGGCCAAAAAAAGGACAGGATGAAATGAAGTGAAGGCGAGGGAGATAGCAAAGTGAATGAAGAGAAATGGATATCCGCGTTAGGGGGCTGGTAATAAGACAAACAACCTGCAAAGTGAACAGAGGGATAGATGTGTGCAGTCCAAACCATCAGTCCATGTAGCGCGTTTGTGCATTTGCCTGATCTATAATTTGAGAGGTTTGTATCCATTATAAAAGTTACAGATAACCCAAAAGCCATTATCCTAAAATATCTATTTCAGCGGTACTGTTTTTTCTGACTAATATCCGATCCTTGGCAAACAGCGTTTAACCGTTACTCGAGGAAGGCCGACCTTCTTCACGTTTCTCGGCAGTAAGGAACAAGCTCCTCCCCTAAGTTGTGCACAGCTTTAGTTTTAGCTGTTTTAATTTATAGCATTAATCGGTTTACAAAAGCAATTGTGGTTGATACGTTAATTGTTAACATCCGCCCTGATATGATGGCAGGGGAAGCTCTGCTGTTATTATAAACCAAATTATACATCATACCACCCCCCAAATCCTGCTTTGCGGATCGCAAATTCTGCAACCCGGTAATTTGAAAAGAAACCGAACGCGCGATCGAACCGGCATGAGGTAGTGCAGTAAGACGTTCAGCCCCGAAGGAAGGCTTCGGCGCCGCGTCCAGTAGAGCGCCTCGCCGCCTCGACGTCACTGGCAGTTGTCGGAGCAATCAAGCACCCAGCTGGACTATCATCGGGTGCCACGGAGGCAGTTTCTGGAGTAATAGGATTTTGTGCCCTCCAGAAAAAGACAAGTCCTCCTGCACGCGTGTGTTTGTGTGTGTGTGTGTGACTGAGGTACAGTAGGAATACAGTTATGGTCCCAAAATTCTCTCAATGCCCCCCCCAACCTCCCAATCCTATTTTTTCTGCTCACATTTCTATCATGTTACAGGAACAAGATGAAACGCTTTATTGGTGCCTCTGTCTTCATTTTACGAATATATTTAATTTGTCACACACACACACACACACACACACACACACACAAAACACACTGTGTTTCACAACAAATTAATTGTTTGTTTTAATGCTTTTAATGCTTTAGGGAAATGTACTTTACTAACTGTAAGTTGCATAATTGATGCCACCCTAACCGGCATGTAGTTAAACAGCTGAACCGAAGGATTGCTTTGCCACAGATCATCAGCTGGGCAACAAAAAGAAGCACAACGAGTACGGACCTCCCAGCGAGTGATGGTGGATGTGAAATGCATGCTGGGAGTGAAATTGTGTCTTTGCCACTATAAGGCTTTCTCCTCCAGCAACACAACCTTTCATATCGTAGTACCTTTTCTGCAAAAGTGGAGTTGTTAATTTGGGTGAGGGGATTTGAGATGGGAATTTGAAAGTAAAGATATTCATCCATCCATTTTAATTAAGTTAAGCAAAATCTGTGTCGTTACAAACTTTTATCTCTCCGTCATATCCTACCGAATGTGCCAAAATAATCATAGGAATAATTGATTGATATGAGGTCACATCAACCCTTGAACAGCAAACTCAAATCAGTCCAGGAGGCAACGAGATAACCCAAACTAACTGGGCATTGCTAGTTATTTCATTAGTTAGTAATATATTGTTTGTGTATTCCCTTAATAATCATATATTTCCCTGCCCAATGACGGTGATGTAAATATCTCATATTGTGAGATTCCTGCACACACACAGCGCTCCATAGACTAACTTTCCCTCTGATATCAGCAGACGTTCCAGTCGGGTATCCGCTTCATTTCAGACAATATTTCACGCACATCCACCACCGTGTCCTGTGGGAATCTCCTCATAATGTTGGTGCAGTTCTGCAATAAAAACTTTTTGAGCTCAGTGCCGGGTCAGCACTGCCTCCAGAAAAGGGTCACGCGCTGGTCATGCGTGACGCCGAGTGCTCGAGCCGGGCCGACTGACTGGTGGCGGAACGTAGCGGCGTGTGTGAGGATCCCATCGGGCTCTCCATGAAGCAGCTCATTGATTCTCAACTCATATCCACAACTCCGACTGAAGCGGCTGCTTCTGTGCGTCGACAGGGGGGCGGTGATGGGCAGGCGCCTACTGGGGGACGCTCATTTGGGGGGGGAAGGGGGTGTCCACTGGCAGGGGCAACGGCCGAGGGGCCACGGAGCATCGAGGGGCCACGAAGGAGCACAGAGGGATTCAAATATAGAGCAAAGCTTTTGGGAGCGAATAGGATGTTGGGAAACGTGTCAATTGTGATTTTCAGCGACTTCTACTTGAGCTGCGACTCAAAGACAAAATGCTTTTGTGGCTCTGGAGTAACTTTCGGCTGTTTGTACTGAGGCTCCCAACTTTCTCAGTCGGTCGCACACGATTCGGTGAAACAGGATCTTTATCAGTGATGGAAAGAAGCTAAGGACTTTTCTTAAGGACATTTTCTTCTCTGCTACATTTCAGTGTACTACTTTTAGGTTCACTTAAAGTATTTATGATGCCTCTATGACAATGCGTTGTTAAAGAACCAGTTTCAACATTAGACGTTACATATATAAATAATAATGTAAAAAAAGCACGGCTTTTTTAAATAAATAAATAATTAATTAATAATGACACTGGCTCCTTCACATTAATCAGTGGCTAAATCAAAGTTAGCTTTTTAAAATAAAATACTGCGCTCTAGATAACTCCTAAATTGATGGTTTTGTGGAGTTTGCATGCCTGTCACATGCAAGCTCACAGAGCGGATGAGCCCCCCCCCGACCTCCTTCAGCGCTGGTTGACATTTGGACTTTTGGAATGGAATAGACGGCAGCTCATGTGTAAACTCCATAATTAATGATCGGCGTGCACTCACCCAAACGCAACCGGGGGAAATTGCTACTCAAAGAATGGTGGCAAATGCATCCTGGAGCCCTACTTTTCTACCTGTCGCATTAATAATGTTCACTAACAGACTCTCAGTGCGCATGATTGCAGGGGATGGAGTATTTAAAGTTGTTTTTTTTTATGTTGAGTGAAACAAATCATTTTGATAGTGGTCAACAGGGAATTAGTCAACAGCAATTTCCTAATTGATTAACTTTGTTTGTTACATTTCAGGATTTGGCTTTTAAAAAATCCAAGATCCTTTGTTTCGTAATACAAAACCTGCCGTTTTTAAAATGTGACCTTGAGCTCTCTGTAAAGTGGTAATGGTTGGATGTTTTTGGAGCGCATTAATGAATACGAAAGTAAGTAGAAAATATTCATGGACATTTGTCTATGTAAAAGGCCTCTCAATGTTTACCAAATATGGGTGTAAATGAACTGCAGGCCCCTAGGGGTTTTAGTGTAACACAGAGCAGAAGTGAGGGCAATAGTGTGCACTTCCAATAAATATGTCCGCAGGGGAGGGGAGGGGAGGGCCCCCAATAACCCACAAAGAACTTACTGATCCAACAGGTTCAAGTGCAGAAACGGGGTCTGCACGTGCCTCCGGTGTGCTGACCCCCTCTTCATCAGGCCGTACAATCACAACCTATTGATCAACCAAATGCTCGAGATATTTGGTCTTTTCTGGATTGGAGAAAAGGGCAGGGAACAGGATTCACGTGTTTCTAACCATATAAACACACAAGTAAACAAACAAACGGACAGTGCAACACATGCTGGGAGCTTTCAAAGTGCATTGTGAAGTGATGTTACCATTCTTCAAATGGAGCAAAGATGGTCAAATGTGACGTGCGATGGCAGCATGAGAAGGATGACGTGAAAAACTTCACTATTGAAGTATTCCTGAGGAAGAACAGAAATGATTTGGGGAGAAGAGAAACGCTACTTTGTTCACCTAAAATTCCCTTTGAAAGATCAAAATATGGCTTCATTTTCAATTAAATATGTTTAAGAAGTGTTTCTGTAGCGGAATACAAAGTGTAAAGACTTAATGAGAATATGTCTTCTGAAGGCATTAAGATGGAACAGGAGACCCTGGGTGTCTTTTTTTCCTGATAAGACCTTGTGCTCTGTTTTTGTTCCTTTTTGGTGAATTGTCACAAACTCTACTGCACCAAAGTGAAAGAGGAGGTGCAGGGTTCATTTAGTACATTTATTTATGTTTCCATGAGCCAAAGATTTTATCTGCCACATTGTGCCAATGGTCCAATATTCCAGTTGTTTCAGGCTCTTCACCTTATTTCAAAGAAACATCTCTGACGTGGCTCCATTGATCTTGCTGGACTGCAGAAAAAAAATGTAAGCAACGGTATTCTCCCCCAAAGCTCATGTCCACTGATGCGGATTTACTGAACCTAAATATCATGTTTATTCCAGTACTATAATAACATTTCCCTGAAAGGGAATCATCTTCTCGTCCTCTCGTCAGTAATGTGATGCTCAAAGGGTTGATTTTAAGTTTGATTCAATTATTATGTCACGCTAGCAAATAACCTATACATGTGGTTGAATATTGTGGTGCATTAAATGAAATGGGCTTTGAAGCACAACTTCCAAAGCGTTTAGAAACCGAAGCAAACGGAAGCTTTGAGCCTGCAGAGCTGCAATGTCTGACTTTGTTCATATGACGAGGCGCCAAAAGTAAAAGTTCTAAAATGGTGCAACTAATCCTCCCAGGGACAAACTTGTGTTCTAACACTGATGCGTGAAAAGACATATGTCACGTTTACACACACACACACACACACAAACACACACACACACAAACCCTGCAGCCATTCTCTTCATCACTCTAGAGTTACGGTAGCTACACAGTGCCTTCCGGAGCCGACACCGACTCATCCCCATAGACCTGTCGTACATGCTTCACTGCCTCATTTTCAATTGTTCTTTAGACCCCAATAAATCACCCTGGAGTGTGTGTAACAGTGTGTGCGTGTGCCTGTGTGTGAGTGAGAGTGTCAGGATGTTGCGATCTCTGCCAGCTGTTCACACATTAGCAGCTTGACTTGTAATAATCGAGCCCCCGAGCATGCTCCTACCAGCGACCTTTTAAAGAGGGTTCTTTTTCTCTCACGACCCCCCACAAGTTTCTATTTCACTTCCAATTTAATTTGTCATTCGCATTCATGGGTTTCCATGCACTTTTAAAAAATGTTTTTAGCTTTTCTTTTTTGTCAGCGCTCCTCACTAGTGGCTCCTCTTCCTCCGTGCTGTTAAGAAGCCGTCTCTTCCCGAGCTTCACTTTTTTTTCTGATTCTTGTTGGTGAATCTCTCATTTGAATAAATGACCAGATCACATCACAGACGTCTGTGTTGCATTCTACAGGTTTTAGCGTCCGTCGTTGCAAGTGTCACAAATCCAAATCCTGGATACTTGGATTCATTTTATATTTTTCACTATGACCAAATTCTCTTTTTAAACATAATCTATTCCCTGAGCTGATCCACTCTGCCCATTTTTTGGAATAGGTGCAACAGCTACAATACAATAATACAACAATTTCAACTTTTTCCCTCAAACAGTGAGGCTGTTGGTTATCCTCAAAATATTGCACATATTCAACGTAATCCTTCTGCAAATTATCTGAGCTCCAAAATCCCCAAGGTGGATATAATAGGTGTTGGTGTTTTTATATTTAAGCGCCACGTATTTCCATATTTTAATATATACTTGTGGGATAAAATGTCTCCTTCCAGTTGTTGGCAGAAGTTTTAACTCCGGCTCCTCTGCTGTTGCCCTGTAGCCTTTTAGTGCAAGATAAGTATTTCAAGTCTTTTTTCTAATGCAAGTCAAACTTCAGAACATTTTTTTGGTGTTCTTTCTAAAGGTTTATAACTTGGGATATATTATAACTGTTCTGGACACAGCCTCTCAGTGGGGACTGAAATGAACATTTGAAAAGCACAAATGAAACAATTGTTCTCCGTGTTTCTCTGGTTAAAATCATGACCTCCCACCTCACGAAATCGCTGCCAAGCTGCCCAGTCTCGGAATAATGGAGCACCGAAGAAGTGGCCATTTAAGCTGAGTAGCAGGAACAATGTGGCACATTCAGGTCTACCTCAATGGTGGTAATGAGGGAGGGGAAGCCGCTAACCCTTTCAGTTTCCCTACTCAGATCTTTCCAGCCGTGGCCTGATAATATCCGCAGTTTGGTTCCAAGAGTATCTGACAACCGGCCAATGGATGTCATCCCATTCCCACCTGCTTTAAGAGCCCAAAGCAACGGAATACAGTATCCTGTCCTGTCTATATGACCGCCGCCCCGCCCCTCACTCGGCCCCTCACCCAGCACATCGAAAGCAACATCCCAGCTAGCTGGTTGGTACACAGAGCCAGCAGGTCCACAGAGGGTGTCGTCCCCACTGCTCTCAACTCAGTACTTACTCACCTTGAAAACAACAGCAACGCCTACGTGATTGTTGGTTTTTATCTCCCCCTCCAACGCACAATCTCCCCCGTGAATCTGATCAGTAAATGCAGCACTCTGGGCGTCAGTGGCACACCTGCATAGTAGTCTTCCTCACAAACAGGAGGCACCACCTCCTCCACGCGAGTGTTGAACACAGGAGCTCCGCAGGGCTCTTTGCTCAGCTCCCTCCTCTTGTGCTGTGAAAGACCTACTGATCAATAGATTTTCTTTAGAAATAGAGGAGGCGAAGACGCACACCACTGTCTCCATCACTGGGGATTTTTTGGAGGATTAATAAAAGCAAGCTGAGGGGTAACATTGCCAAAGATTGGCAGGGGCTCATGTAGGCTCTGAGGCTCATAAATGCATCCGCCACAATATCATATAGATATGCTTTTTATTGTTTTTTTAAACTTCTATAGCAACGTGGGACTGTATTTCATTGTGACAGTAAAAGAACAGTGTAACCTTGAAACCAGTCCCAGGAGCAGCCTCCTTCTTCTCCAACCTTCAGGCCCGACATGGTTGGCTGTCAGAGTGATTAAATATACAGTATCCCTACACTCATTCTCCAAGTCTTCTTTAAAGATGAATGTCTTTGTCTTATTTTGTTTATGTATTTTCAGAAGAAACGTTTTGGGAGAAAACCCTGGCAGTTTTATCATCTATGAAGCTGGCATTACTAATATTTAGCATTTGGGATTTGTCTAATTGTATTTACATTGTTAACTTTAGGAGAGCTCCCTTGGATGGATCTCTTCATGTGGGAGAGTATAAATATGTCAACATTGTATGTATAGTTGCTATCAACTTTGATTGATCTTATGTAAAAATCGTGGTTGGTCTCCCGCACACATCACTCTGATCACAACGCTTTTAAGAACTGCAGTGTTTCTCTACCATTGTAATGTGGGCGGTGGGGGGGGGGCATCATGCATTTACCAGGATTGCTTATTGTTCAATAAGCCCAGTAGCTGAAGTTGCTGGTTCTCCTTCAGAAGGGGGGCTTAAGAAGCAGCATGCGTAGGGTGGTTCCATAAGACCCTAGATTCCCACGTATCTGGCCACAAATCCTGCATACAGCTGCTGAAATTGTGAACAAGGTGATTGATGAATGAATAAGTCAAAATTGCCCATCAATCATTGTCCGTCTGCAGCGAAGGCGCGGCAATAGTGGAGTCAATATCTTTGCATATAGATGTACAGTATATATATATATATATATATATTTAAAAATGTATGTACACATATTATACTTTTCTCGTCATATTTATTCTGTCCTGCTAAACCCCTCAAATGTTCACCACATATTGTATGCAGATGCACTGCTGCTGCTTCGTGTGGAGAGCAAGGGTTAGACTTTGGTAGACGTAGTTCCCAGAAAAACAGCTTGAGCCTCGAGCAGATTCTTTGGGGCTTGAATGACACACTTAAACACGGTGTGTTTCTATTGGTAGGAACCAGTGATGAACACAGCAAATATAAACATGATTTAGAGGCCAATATATGTGAGGACCTTACTGTTTTTTTATGGCTCTATACTTCCCTATTGATTAAATAGCATTTATTTGAGCTACGGTGCACCATCCACTAAATCCTTGAGTGAAATTACTCTGAGCAATGTGTCCATTGCGAAATAAAATCAATGCTCACAGACGGGCAACAACTGCTGGATTTACTGGTACAGTTTATTTTATTTTATTTCAATGATAAATTCTGCAAATGCATTGTCTTTATTAAATTACATTTATTTGCAGGTCTTAACAACATTTCAGCATATTTAAGAGTCATGACATGGATTCCTCTTTAATGGACCAGATGAGATAACAAGTGGTGGAACTAAAAAAAACCCATCTTTTTCTATGGATATATTTTACATGTATTTTTCGGAGAGGCGTTTACGCACGTCTATGATTGAGATAGATGGATAGAATGTCTATTCCTTGACTAAAGAGTTTCAAGAACTTTCATCAGATGTGGAAAAAAATATCCATTTCCTTTTTAAATGGCTTTGCATTGGAAGCAACAGCCATCTGTGTAGATGGAAAAAGAAAATATTGCCAAATATTGGAATCAGATTCATTCTACAGCAAGGGAGGATCTTTGAGGAGCCCCCTGTTGTCTGTTATCAGCCTCAGACGATGGGATAATGTGTTTGGCAGAGCATTTATGTGTTTACAATATTTAACAGGTCTTTTAAATAACTAAAACAGGTAAATGACAGACTAATGGCTCCTGCAGTCGACTGGATTCCATCTGGAGAAGAGCACGACCCCTGACAATGTTCATGCTGTCCTCCTTATTACGTTATTTGTGTTCACTTGCTGGAATGGTGAACACGCGATGTTGATTCAGAGAATGTGGTTGTGCACGTTGGCCATGGCTTTCCTCGCCTGCCTCTCTGGTGAACAAAGAGTTATTATCAAACCCTCCTGTCTTTCTCCGTCGCCGCGAACGCTTCTCTACGAGGCGATGGGATCTGTGTTGTGCTCCTCCGCGGAGTGAAATGCCAGCTACGCACTGGCTGCCCTTCGCCAGTGGGATATTCCTTAAGTGCTGCTCAAGCTGGGTTGCCTGTGGGCCCTCTGGCTACCCATTTACGACCCCTATCAGCCTCTCACAGGTGCAGGGGCAATATTGACTTGCCCTGAGCCCTGATAACATCTCCATCTAATCCACAACCACCTAGTCAGAGAGAGAGAGAGAGAGAGAGAGAGCGGACTGACACGTCTTCCCCATCTCATTTTTCTCCCGTTTTTAACTTTATCGTTATATACTATGGTACTAGTCTCAGAACATGGTTGGTTTTGGGTATTTAGAATCAGCTGAGAGGTACCTGGAGCCCAGTACAGCTATGGTTAAGGTGCAGAAGCAGATTTAAAAAGGCCAGTTTGGGGAGCTAGTGACCATGAGCTGAAGACATGCTGAAGACCCATTTGGGAACTCAGAGACATCAGACCGATCATCTGAATATATATTTTTTTATTTCAGATCATTGTACTGTAGACGCAAAGTAATGTTTTCCCTTCCCCACAGTGTCAGCGGCCATTCTGAAAAAGAAAAACACTCGCACACAGAGTTCCAGTGTCAACTTCCAGGAGTTGTCGTGTGGTTTGCCTTAATCTGCAGAGTTGGTGTTTTGAAATGTTGTTTCAGATTGTTTTGCTCCCAGGTTGTGCCATTTGTTGCCTTGCCTGCGGCTGACTATTATTAGGAAAAAATAGTGTGATTTGCACCCAATTTCCATAGGGTTGATGTTAGGTGAGGAAATGCACATCTAAAATGTCAAAGTGTTGGGAAATAAGAAAAGCAACCTTATAGTTTAAAGGGAAAAAACTCATGATATGTTGATTTTTTTATACGACAACCGTGACATTCCTGCTTGTCTTCGCACAATGTGCATGCGGCTCTTGTGGAGATATAGTGCGAGCTCTCCACAGATAAGATCTGTCCACTGCTGTGGTGGCTGATTCGCTTGTTTTCCTCTTGGTGCCATCACCGCCATTACTACAGTGCAGGATAAAAAAGGCATTTTACCCCCGTTGTAAGCACAGATATTTAAGTTAATTAGGGCCATCCATCACTGTCTTCAACCGTTGAAATTAAACAGTGAAAATGTCTAAAAACCCGACTTTTAAACTGATTTCAAACTGTTTTGTCATAATTAAACTCCGATGGCATCCTTTGCGAACCCCAAATCAACAGACTTGCAATGAATAAGTTCGTGCAGTGCAAGCCCACCCGATGCTTTGTAGGTATAATACATCCAGCTGTCTTCTACAACTGGAGGTTTAAGACTATAGTTCTCATTAAAAATAAAAACTCTTCTTCAAGATGACCGCGCGCCTGCGACGAGCTGCAGCGACGGCACCAGCTCCCGCGTGAGAGCACATCAGCTATCATAAGCGCTGATGATCGCTACACTCACCAGTGTGATGTATGCAGATTGTGGCCCGGTGGTTTTGTGATATCTGTTCTGACCTTGTGCCCCCCGCCTCATTTGAATATAAATCCAAACCACCTGGCGTTATGCAATACCAGGATGGAAAAAAACTCTTTTGCTGGCTAAACAGGAAGCGAGAAAAGTCGTCCAGGGAAGTCTTATGAATAATGCATGGAGCGTGGGGTGGAGAGAGGACGCCAGTTTGGGCTTTAAACGGAGAATATTTGACATCTGAGTGAACAGGGGCTGACTGTAGATCTCTGCTCTGACAAACGTGTCCTTCACTTCACCGCGCTGGCCGGCCCCGGCAGCGAGCCAGCCATCTTCATTTCAATTAGTCAGTGGGGACTGAACACTTTTAGCGTGTATATATATATATATATATATATTATGACTATGTGGTATTTTGTGGCTTAGTTTGCACTATGGCGGCAGCTTTGCCACTGCGCGGCCAATTTAGGTGAAGAGTGACCTTGATGAATGTGTTGGGAGTCGCGGCGTCTTAGATAAAGGTACGTCGACCGTGTTGAGTCACCAGCCGGAGGAGATCGGCACTGGAAAGAAATGATTTAATGTTGTGTTATTTTTACATTGATTTATGTGCCGTTACCAATAGCTGACGTATAGTTTTGTGTGCCATTCTCATATAAATGATGCAGAGGCTTTTCCTTGTCTCCTGTGCGCGTGTATATATAACACCTGTCGAGCACCATAGGGTCTGCATGCACCCTGTTGAGGAGACTTTTTAATTGAGCCGTACTGCATATGCGTGCAGCTTTGACCAGAGGCGCTGGAAGCCCCGCAGCTTCTCAGATTAGGAATTCGTCTCACTTGCCTGATAATTACATGCTGATTTTAACGGTCCTTTTTGAAGAGCCAGCCATTCTTAATGAAGCCTTAGCCAATGCCTCAAAGCTTTCAATGGGGGTTCAGTCCTGCCCCACTTTAAACATTTGCTCCTTTAATTCAAATTCAGATTACTAACACTGTGCACTTAACTCTTTAAACGGGGCTAACGAGGACGACTTACTTTGCTCCATCCGTGTGTCAGCAGCAGGGATCGGTATTTCTACTCATCGATTATCGGTTAGGTTCTATCTGTTCTGGTTCTTTTGCATTACTATATAACTGCTCCTGTGTGTCCTGTCTCACGTCGTCCTGTTAAGATGTATTCTAAAGTATTGGCCTCATCACTATACAAGGTTTTGTAACACTTATAGTAACAAGTTGTGTAGCTGTAGCGGTACAACGCAGGACATTCCACCATCACTGCTTCTCCCAATCACATACGACGCGCCGCTGATCATTCCGACTGCAATCGAGTGATTAGTCATTTATGTTAGGAATAAAGTAGGCTGGGTGTCTAGGGGATCTGAGATGATAATAATAATTCACTATTTAAAGGCCCCGTGTTGGCGTTAGAAGCCCATGTGGCCTCGGTTTAGAAACGCACACGTTGGTTCGGTCACGCGTCCAGCGACGGATACGCTCCATGGATTCTGGCTTCGGAAACCCCCGAAAAGGGGATTTCTCCCGGGGAATTCTTCTGGCTTGTGTTTGAGAGCTGAGCAGATGTCGTGCTGATGTGAAGACGAGGAAAACAAACGGATGGAACGAGGCTGTGACAGGAAGACTCTTCGACTCCTGCTGACAAAATAACAGGGCCAAGGTGGTGTGTTTAGCTACAGTGTTAATACTTTAAGTGCTTTCTTGTGTTTGTTGTAGGCTGCAGTTGGCTTTATAAGATTTTATGGGACGCCTATTGCCCGGAATGAACAGCAGCCAAGCAGAAAGGCGGGAATGCATGCAGAGCTGAGGCTTGTAAGTTATTCATTCAGGTTGATTTTGGATCAGTGTCTCAGACAGGATGTGCATTTATATTAAGCAACAGCATAAAGAGACGCATTTGGAGGTTCTTCAGTGAATAAAATATGGATTTGACTTAAAACTATGCTTCCTTATTTTTAGCTTAAAAACCAAAGAAGTGTAGCTGTAGTTGAATAATTTATTAATTATTATTTACAGATATTGCAGCCTTTGTCTGATCATAAAAATTCTTTTGATTAATAATCATATTCTGTTAATCAAAAGATGCACAATTGTTCTAAATAATGTCCCATCAATTCTATCTGTTCACATATTTTTTTTAAAGAGTCATCAATAAATTACAGTTTCCTCGTGATGGCTCGTCCAGATGCTCTCTGCATTGTTTTAATGTTCATATTTCAAGGCGCGGCACAAAGATACCGCAGTTGCCCAGTTATGAATCAGAATTCTGAATTCCTCTGAAAAACTTGATGTGGAGTTGGCAGAAAAGAGGGACAGAATCCAGTGAGAAGTAAAAATGTATGAGAACTTTCAAAATATTGATGGACAAACTTTTTATGGGATCAAGGAAATCAGAAAATAATAGTTGCCACATTCAGAGGCGGATATTCCTTAGTAAGCAAAAGTTGAGTCTGTTTTTAGACCATATATTAGCTTTAAAGTGAGAAGATGGGAAATTTCCTCCAATTTTCAATAATTCATGTTTTAGCTAATACCAAATTGGTAATCGTCATTTCTGGTTCCGTAAAATAAAGATGGGGCAAGGTCACAACCCACAATCTGTTTTGCTCGATACACTACCAGCATAACACCCCACATTACGGGCTTTTAGTGTGTCATATTCTTCAAATTAACGACAGCACCTGGGTGTCCCGGCAAAGTGCGTCGCTTCAGGCTGCAGAGTAGAGAAGGTAAGTAACTTTGATTAAAATATGTACCTGAAGGCAGGAGCATGGCGTATGGGATTGACAATAATACTCCTCTTCATCACAATGAAAGAAAATGTCCCCCAATGCCACCGTGTGCCTCACTAATAGGTTTTTAATGGTTACAGGGAGACAATGGCGGTCTAAGACATGGAGAGCAATAACCCTCAAGTAGCACTAGTTTATAGGTTTGTTTTGGTCTTTGCATGTCATTTTCTTGGAGAATATGAGAGTCACCCTTAACATTAACCGCTGCAAAAAAACTAGACCAGCTCTAGTCTTCGTGTACGGTGGTAGTTATGGAGGTACTTGTTCTCTACTTGGACCCGAGGTTTCATTTTTAAAATGCATGATTTGATGCCTTCGGGCAGCTATTCCCTCCGCCGTCCGCTTTCATCCGCTCCTCTCTGGTGCCAGGTTGGAAAGTGACGGCTCCAAAGCCCGCCGCTGCTCACAGCGTGTATTGTAGGAACTCAGCAGACATGCAGATATCACCTGCATGCATTTGCAAACACGCGCTTTTTCATCCCCTGCCGACGTAAAGTCAGAAGCAGGGTCGGTAACGGCCGGATTCGCGGGTCCAAACATCAAGGAAGAAAGTGTGCAGATTTTGCATTAGAGTTGCTTTCTACCTTTTTCACCAGTAAAGAAATATCAAAGCACCCACGGTTAATCTCAACACACCCTCACAACCGGTTAAAGCCACGAAACACACACAAGAAGAACATGGTATTGATCATCTCCGGGAGAGAACGTCCACGGCGAAAAGAAACAAGGTTTGAGAATGAACTCGGAAACATCTCAGGATAAAAAAGGAGCCAACCCCTCCCGTCCCTGGTGCTTCATCAATTATGCAGGCAGCTGATGGCGTTCTCGGTACGGCACGCGGTGAAGCAGTAAGAGCAGCAGGAGACAGCGCTCCCATTATCTGAAGGCACGGAGGTTAACAGCAGCAAAAACAACAGCGCGAGCCGTTATTAAATCAACACACACACATGGTGTTCGTTAATCACCACCACGCCGTATCAATGGTTTATGAATAAACCATCCCATTCTATACTTTGTTTTGAAAAATGTACACTTCACCCATGAAAGCTGATGTTCTTCGTAACTCTGCGCTGTGTAATGATAGTAATTCTCCCGTGTGCATGATTGGCTAATTGTCGTGCATCGTTTGGTCATTTGAAAGGGACTAAAATGAGAGGATATAAAACATTCAGCATGTGGTGGTATAAACTCAGGCGCTTGTGAATTAACCAACCTTTTTCCTTTTTGATCAAACTGCCCAGCAAAGAGGTACTCAAATTGTTTGCCAACCAGCGGCGATTTTAATGTGATGTTTACAGAAATGCATCAATAATCAGTTTAATCTAATGCTGATCCCAGTGGACACATCCGCTGCAGGGGAAATGGTCAGGCTGACTTTAATTCTACCACTTACAACCTATTTAAAACGCCTACATTGGTCCATGATTCACTTTTTTTTTTTTTTATATTCTAAGGACATAACTCGGTGACGTCAGAGTCTTTCAGCCTCTACGTGATAATTATACCCGGGTACATCCCCTGATTGGACTGTTCTCGTCTTTTTTTAACTTCGAATCCTAATAGAAATCAGACTTCCTCCGTCAAAAGTCTACCAGGGGCGATGTCGGGCTCCAACAAGAAATCAAACAATTCACCAGGCATACCAATGCGGTCGTGCTATATATGTATTTTTTTTTAGTTCCGTGAGTTTTATGCCGTGGAAAATCCCCGCTGCGCGAGCGCTGCAGCACTTCCCTGTTAGGTGGCACAGTCTGTCGCCTGTGTGAACCTCCTGATCAAAGCTCCAGCAGAATAAGGCTCAACACAGCGGGGCCAGATCCCCTCTGCACCGCTGTAACAAGACTCGAACACCGGCGGCAATAACTTTGCAGTCATGGCGATTCTCCTGCAAGCAACCAGATTGTCATACGGCATGAAAATAGACTGAGGGACGCGTTTGTGGAGACGCAAACATGTGAACCAAATGTCGTTAATCTTCAATAACTTCACATAAGCTCTCATAAAAGCTTGTTGGCAGCGTGACTTGCTCGAACTCCGTACTCTTTACTCGCCTGATTCCATTGTAAATCCTTGATTGTAGACCCTCTGATGGGGCGTAATCACGTCTCGTGCATGCCTGTTTAGGGAGTCCCGACGCTTTTTTTTTGTTGTTATTGGATTCACTTTGAGCCAGCAGGTTGAGTTTAAACACAACTAAAGACAATAGGACGGGAAAACTCATTAAGGGGAAGGCTCTAAATAGGCCTGATGAATGAGAACCGCGTTGTATATCACGGGGGACGACGCGCCAGCTGTGGCCCGACAGCTTTGTGAATTCCACGAGGCTAATGCAATCAAAGCTGTCGAGAGTCACGTCGGCGGGTTGAAACCAGACAAGCTGCCTGTTCTATTGGAACAGCCTGAGAGTGTTGAGGCTGCTGCTCTTATTAAGGCAATGAAGGCAAGGGAGCATGGCTTTTTCTTTCTCTTAGAAGAGTGTTTCAATATTTCATCACAGTTCTTTTTTTGAAAGCAAGAAGATACCAGATATTTCTCTTTACGTTTTTTGACCATGAGAAAAATGTATAATCCTGCGAGCTATTGTTCTGAGAAAGCCGCAGAAGTGATTGGGCCGTCTTAAGTCTCGTCTTTTCAGAAAGCTTTTAACCCCGGTGATTAGCCTCTGTCGGCTCCTTCAAGTCTCTTTGTGACACCTCTTTGGGCTTTTTATCGTCCGTTTGTTTCTTTTCTTTTTGGAGGCTGGGAGCAGAAAAAAAGGAAAAAATCATCATTAGCTCCGCGCCTTATCTACTCTTTATTTTACCCTTGTTGATGAGCCTTGTCGCTGGGATTTAGCTGATAATGATTGGTGCGGCGGTGTAAGCTTAATGGCTTCTCTTTATCTGAAAAGGCTTTGATTCCTCATTGTTGTTGCTTAGCAGACAATTAAGGGGCGAAGGCCTTATTGGGGATGGATTTCTATGAATGTTTTCATAAGTGCCCTGCTGAGCTGAAGCGCTGATTGAAAATAAGACATTTGGTTAATGAAACCCTGTCAAACCATTTCAATGAGAACTAAGAACCCTTTGCCGAAAGATACAGAATTAATTCAGCTTTGATTGTAGGCTAGAAAAAGGTGCGACGGAGTTCAGTGTGAAAACGTCCACAGTCACAGAGGACGATGTAAAGAGAATCAGAACTGTTTATCACAGGTTTGCGTATTTGGCAAATATGTTGTACAAAAGGATTTCTTGCAATAAATACAGATATATATGTAATGTAAAATCTGATATCCGGCATAAAGTGTTATTTATTAAACAATTGTGAGCATGTTTTACTCTCTAAATAGTAACTTAACGGTACACATTTTATTATTGGTTGCGGGTAGTAGCAGCAGGTGTACAATTTAGATAATGTTTATTTAATTTGCACGTGATTTTGAGTAAATGACCACATTTAGTGTTGCAAATAGCTTGTGTGGGCCTTAATTGCTGAACTAATTCTAGTCCTAATTAGGAAGTGTGGGCTTATTTGTCACTGTGTACTTGACTGGAGCTTGTCATGTCCTGACGGATGCTAATTGATGTTTGTACCCTTGATCTGTGTGTACCGCAGCACTTGCGTCTATAAACAGTGCAGGTTCTGTTCCATCTGTCTTCATTGCAGTTCACAGTGCGGCACATTCTGATTTAATCAATTCAGTGGATGTAAAATTAAATCTAAGCTATAGATAAGCTTTAAGCGCCTTTGTAGTCGCGGTGAGATTCTTCTTTCCACTCCATGCTAACGTTTTTGGTGAATTAAGATTTCCGTGCTGATGGAGCAGGACGGGGCGGCAGCATTATGGCCGTTGATTGTACTATTGATCAAAACCCACAAACAATCCCTTCTCATGACCAGTTGACCTTCATCATGCTGAAACAAGACGTGTATTTGTAGTTAAGGGAATTGGATTAATTCACAATATTTCTGTCTTTGTGAGTTCCAGTTTTTTTTTTGTTGCCGGCAGCTGTAGAACTGCAAGTTTTTTCTGTCCAATACCGTTATCTACAGCAAATGATTATGACATTTACTTTACCTCAAAATGTGGCCGTCCTTCATTAGAGCAGCCAGGCAACCAAGTGACAGGCGGCTGTGCAGCTCGGAGAATGAACCCCAGTGTGGTTAACCGATCCGCTGTGGACAAAGATTCAGTTCTGTGATGCTGACTGACTCTTCCCTTCTTACTAATTCCACCACTACTGGAGCAGTAGCACAGAATTGTTGTGTTTTATTTAAGCCACTGCACCAAGCACCTTTACTTAAGTGTGAGGTTGTCTAGAGAATATTAGAGATGCCATGGTTGACCTTCGTATTACCGCTCAGCCATCCGGCGCTTCCTGGAGTAGCATCCTCATTTTCTTCAGGCGGTCTCGACAGTGTTCTTTGCCCACAGAAAATCTCTATAATTTTGCACAAATTGTACAGTTTTTGTTTTGCATGCGTTCATAGAGAGATTGTTTTTGCAGCTCCATCTGAACTGGACAGTTGTGTAGTTCGCCTGCTTGCGTTGTCTCACGTGGGTTTGTCACACCATGTCACATGATTTTGCAAGTGCACTCGGGCCCGGGTTGATGAACCGTGTTAAGAGTAATCAAGCGAAACTGGACTTCGGGGTCAAGACAAGTCTCACCTGGGCCAGTGATACCAGAATGGAGGAGCACCGTCTGCCTCCCAATACACCGTGTGGGTAAAGAAGGAAGTACAGTATGACAGATCATATGTAGTAGTTTTGGTACAACCGTGCTGAGGAGCGGATAGCCCTGCCACTGCGTCTGAGTCGGGTGTCTGCAGAAACTCAATTTCTCAGTTGATGATCTGACCTCTGCGTCGTCTTGGCTAATTAAAAAAGCAGCGGCGGAAGCCTGCGAGGACTTGGCTTTCATTATTCGGTTTGACAGCTCTGGATTAAAACACATTTCAAAAAGGTTTGACCCCACCCATCCCCTCTCCTCTCTCCTCTCTCCGCCTGCCTCTGAGTAAGGGCATGGCAATTTACCAGAACACCCCGAACGATTTATCTCTAATAATGTTGAACACACAGAGCTGTCATTGTTCAAAACACTCACTTGCTGCAACAGTGTAATTATGGCCTCTCAGCCGAGGCAGAAACAAGTACATAACGTCACAACCATGACCTACCATAAGTTAGGTAGGGGTTCGGTTACTCTCGCAGCGGGTTAAAGCGGGTTACTTCTTCTACCTGGCTTGTGTTTTTTCTGCGGCCTCGGCGCCGCGCTGCGTTTCCCGCTCTCTGCTCGCAATCAGTCTCGTTAGTCCTTCCCCCGTCCCGGCCTTCCCCACTCAACTCGCTCGTCTCCCATTCGCATGTGCCCTTTCTTTTTTGGTATGTTCTCCCCCCCCCCCCTCCCCTACCACTTTTTCGTGCCCCCCCCTTTTTTGCGTTAAGGATGCAAGCGCCCTGAGTGCTTGTGTCAAGAAAGCTGGCGCTTCGTTGCTTCAATCCTCTGAGCCATGCAAATAATTGTGTTCCTGACTGATGCCGCATGCATTTTTCATTCGGGGAGCTTCACCGTGTGAGCAATGGGGCCCAAAAAAAAAAAAAGTTCCTCTCTCGCTGCCGCACTGTACAACCGCCCCTCCCCACACCCACGGCCTTCACCTCATCCCTCCCCGCGAACGGGTTCCAGCTTCTATCATTGAAATCGATGGAATTGATTCTCTAGGGGTTAATGGATTTTGCCTCCAAGGTGAGGGAGATGCACTTTAATCACGGCAGATCTTAAATATTTTATCAGGGAGAGCCAAAGATTGGGTGCTGGCAGCGCGGAGGAGGGAGGGACGGGGGAGCCGGGGATCACAGTGCGTCGCAGCACTCCGGTCCAACAATGGGCCACTTGTTGCTCACGTCAGAGGAAAAAGCAGCAAAATGGCTTGAGGAGAGGATAGAAGGACAACGGTACAGGTCAGTGACCAGGTACGGAGAAGGTACGCACGTCAGCGCTCAGGTCGCTGTAAATATAAATATTTAGGAATCTTCTGCAAAAAGCCTTAAAAAGCTTTCGGAGATATTATTTGAAATCATTCACATCCTGCTCCGGTAACTACAAAGCATGTACATGTCTAGAATAGAAAAGAGAATTATTTGGATTTAATGATATAAAATAAGCCCTGCCATAATGTTCTTGAGTTAATTATACCACTTAGCTCATCGAAATGAGAATAATTATGTTAGGTTTACAATCCTCTAGCAGCAATTCTGACTAGAGCGTAAATATGAGCCAAAACCAGTTTAGACTTTAACATACGTCCTAACATAACCTTTTTATTCCTGAATAACTTGATTCACCTGTCGTCTGCAGCCGCTTTTAATTGCTTCTCCGGTCAGAAGTTGTTTACAGATTTGTTTTTTAGCAACACGGCAACAGTTTTGGATCACAAGAGTTACTGCGTGTCATTAAATCTGAATATGACGCATCGTTATGAAAAGCAATTGTATCTTAATTGACAGTAATTCGCTAGCACGATCATAATTACTTCACTTTCTTCTTCAGCAGACGATTTGACGCTCCACTGCGCGCACACAGCAACATCAGAGACACACGTTAAATTAACAAATGTTCTGATCGCACAGAGGAAATGAAACACCAGGCCATGTTCAAAATGCATTACTCACCGGCTCAAATTATTCAGGGGTTTAAAAAAAGATGCTCGTTGTGAAGAATTAAGATGCAACCAGAAAATGCATATTAACGCTCTTGCCTTTTGCTGCCAAAAGCTCATATTTAAGTTCCCTAATGGCACAATATAATTATATTGCAGGAGCAACAACGTTGCCTACTACCAACATTTCACAAGAGACCCCCCACTTATGCAGCATAGATGTAATTTATTAATTACATTTGCTGTTCTGTAGTAATAATGCTGTTTCCTCTTTCACAAAAACACAAATCATTTTAACCTGGGTTAAATTAAGGAAAACAAATAGCACTCCCGCCTTGGACAGGTACCCTCAAGGCCTAATTTACTCTGCTGCAGCATCCGGAGCTCTGCGTTACCCTTCGACTTGATTAAGAGTATTGTGAGGCCACATAGATGCAGTTTAAAATGTGCGAAGATGTAGGCTGCACTGAGCCTGTTGCCCCAGTAGGAGAAGGCTGAGCCAAAAGCGAGGACACAAAGCTCATCACTGATTACTGCTGGTGGCAATTCATTTGATTGTGGTAAATAGCATTAAAAGTTTAATGGGCAATAAAGCAATGGTTATATGACAACCATAGGGAGTCAACCAAACTCATTAGTGCTCAGTCTTTGAATTTTTATGTAAAGAAAATCCCCTTTTGCGTTTTTATTCTGTGCAGACTCTTAAGCAGCTGCCTTCTGAGAAAGCTGTGGCGAATGAAAAGACAACTTTACTTTGAATCCGGCCCATGCCATGCAGTGGGGCCCACCTTCTTAAAAGGCAGTCGCTTATATGTTTGCACTGTGGTTCCAAATTCTCTTTGACATCTATTTGTGAAGAGTAATGGCTGAGTGCTAGCTCGGGTATTTATACTCCCACGGAGTCACAGCAGCCCAGACCTTCTTATTTTCTCATCTCTCCTTCCTGCAGGAAACGCCAGAAGGTCATGCATGCTTGTAAGGACAGTTTTTATATGGAAAGCCTGGAGATGACCAATAAGACATGAGCTTCTAGGGTCACTTTAGAATCTGGACATGATTGTAATATACCAGCTTGGTAATTGGTAATTGGCATTTACCAGCCTGCTGGGTGAAGCTTCTCCATCTAATGAATTGGGTCAATTGGAGAATTAATGTCACATTTATCCTGAATTGATCTCTATCTACAATATTATTCAGATAATCTGCAAAACTATAATTCAAATTCTTAAAACCACACATTTTGATTCAATTAAGTTAAGGAAAAACATTTTTGTTGTAAATATTCATCAAACATTAGAGCAGTGGTACACAAACCTGACAGAGACCTGCAACCACCTAAATGCACCTTTCAGGTTTAAATCAGGATGATAATTAGCACTACCTGGCTTTCCGTTATCTCCCGCGGTCGACCGTGCATGTGTGTTGACTCAACGTGATCGATCTCCCGGCACTGCTTTGGTGATCGACCTACTTCGGTCCTAAAACAACAAAGTTAGTGATCGACAAAAGAAATCGCTCACTAAATCATAAATGACGCACCACTTTACCATAACATTTTATTATTCTATGTGTTTACGTAACCATTTACACCATTTAAAACAACCAACCATTTGTTTCTAAAGTAGTTTTAAGTGACAAATTCAACAACTGATGATCATTAATTAAAGATTGCTGCAGTGTTTCTACATTTGGAATTGCTGTGGCGAGTATTTTTGTCTATTATTTACTTTTTTTGTATCTTCAATTTCCATATGATTCCTCACTGAAACCGTTTTATAAAATAGTTTGTCATGAATATTAAACTGAATGATGTTAGCAATAGAGACCTGTACAATATTTTTTCAATTAGAGTTTAATTACAGACTTAATGTTGCATTTTTTATTGTGTTATTTACTTTAATAAGTACGCCATTTTTCATGAGGCTGTCCTATTCACCAAGGACATAATTGGATGCAGGTTTGGTGAATCAGATGTTAATGAATATGCGCTGCAGCGTAAACGCATATCAGGGTC
Organism: Gasterosteus aculeatus; assembly: GCF_964276395.1. Lineage (NCBI taxonomy): Eukaryota > Metazoa > Chordata > Actinopteri > Perciformes > Gasterosteidae > Gasterosteus > Gasterosteus aculeatus. Next base: position 16,448,872 of record NC_135696.1, on the reverse strand, counting down.
TTTGAGGTTAATTTTGATTGGTTTTGATTGGAGTTGTATGATTACATGTCAAAAGCAGCAACTAGCAATGCTGCTGGTTGTTTCCATTGTAGTGAGTCCCAGTAATCCACATGCGGTCAGTTGTGTTGACAAATTGTTGCTAAACCTGTGTTTGATGTTGTGAGAATTATGATTGTAATCATTCGTTGGAAAGAAAATAATGATGCATTTCCATGAATATTCCCTGATTTGAAAACTATTTACAAAACCCTTCACAAATCCAACCTGCTGTAATAAGAACATGGACTGAGTCAAGAACTATGTGACTCTTTCTATGACGAACATGTAACTTCCACCATTGTGGAAAACGTCCTTCAGAATGCCACACTTTGATTCACATGCAGTCTGACTGTTGACGTATTGCGTGGTTGGTTTTAACAGTAGCATCATCTGAGCAGGGAGGAGTGTGTGGACGGGCGACCGGGTGCAGCTGCTGCTCCAAGAGCAGTTCAGCTGTTTGCTGTGCGATTGTCTTGTGCTATCTAATTTGCAGTGACACACACACACACACACACACACACACACACACACACACACACACACACACACACAATACACTTCTTATGTGGTGCCTACAGGGTTTCCAAAGGAGAAATCCATGGGGAGCTTATTTGTCAGAGACAGAGGACGCGGACCTAGCAACATCACTGATTAGGGACAAATGAATAAGTGACTTCTTGTTCTGTTTTTAGGCACATGGATTATTTACTGAAAATGTTTCTCAATTTTGGGTCACAGGGTGATCCTTGGGCTCATACTTCTGGTCTTGGTTGTTTGCATACTGGTACTCGACCTTGCTATTGAGATCATCCAAAACACTGCAACCCATCTGCAATCAGAATCATTAGCAATCCCAATTCAATCCATTTTCTGCAGTGTGAGGGGCCGCGCCGCACAAAGAATTACCGGCTGTATCCTCACGTTGCCCAGCAGGGCCGAGCCTGCATGCTGCCAGTCTGTAATTACCCGCCAGTGGCCCGAACTAATCTGGATCGCGCCGCGTAATGCTTTCGTGAGCTAGCTGCAATGAGAGGCATGCCCTACTCTAAGAACTGTGTGTGTGTGTGTGTGTGTGTGTGTGCACGCGCGCCTGCTTTCATCCTCTGACGGCAGACACACACACACAGCTGTCAGAAGGCCAGATCAGGGGGGGCTACTCCGCTCAGCTGTCTCCGTGCCCCGCCCTCAGCACCGAGCCTGCGCCAGCTGAGGGTTGGCGGGTCCCGCCGCGGAAGAGGTGCCGTGCATTTAAAGACGTTGCTTTTAAAGGAAAAACGCATATGGGAATGCAGCAAAAATGGAGTTTGTTGACAGGGTTTGAATTGCTGTGTGTGTATTTGTTTGCTTTTGGGTGACGTCCTGCCGGCCAGCTGTGTGAGCCGCTCACACCGCAGCACCCTTGTGCCGCAAATGGAGGGTGACGTGCCGTGTGAACAATCAACCCATGTTTGCACCTATGATACCATTCCTCCCCCCTTTTGTCCTCGCCTCTCTCCTTGCTCTGCAGGTTGCGTGACCTTTTCAAAACTCATCCCTCTGTTGATCCCTTCGCACAGCTCCGTTACGCGCAGCGGTGCTGCCTGCTTGACTCGGAAAGACTGAACTGTTTTTTCAACCCTGGTTGGTCAAATTTCCTAAATCAAAAAAAGCCATCCAAAAAGGTCGTTGGGTGGAGAGCAACTTTCTGATTAAAAGCATTGCTACACTGTTTTATTTGAAAACTTGGTTTTTGGTAGCAGCTTGATTTATGTTGGAGACATCTCACAACATAAAGAATCCACCCCGTTTATGGTTTCATGCTATGGGTACTTAACAAGTATAAGGCGTGAGACTGTAAGACCAAATTAAATGTGCGGATCATACAGATGGTCATTTTAAACCGCCTGTAATTAGCTCAGTTGGATCAACAACAAGCATGGCGTTAACTAAGTCACAGCAAAACACAGAATTCCTTCTGCCAGACTAATGGGTAATGTTGCTGTTAACACCTACAGCCTGCCAGCTCATCTCAGTGTTATCACCTTCCCAGATAGACCTGTGAAGTAGAACTCAAGTGGGAGTCATGAAAATGCATTATTATGCATCTCACTGCGTGTGGTGTGTGTTCGACTTGGATCGGCTTGTAAGTGCCCCAGCCATGAAGCCATTACATTTCGAGTTTATATTGAATATATTCTCAAAGTTGTTATCTCCCTGCCTGTCACTTATAGTCGTATTACGACGGCTGTAATACTTCGTCGGTTGTATTCGAGAATGAAGCAACACCTCTCGCACTTGTCGATTGGCTTTTCGTGTTCATTGATTGATTCTTTAGTAAAGAAAATGGTTGAAATAAAAGCCAGTCAACACCTGGCTGTGCAGAGCGTTGTGTAATGGCGGGAGGTGAGATCAGTATCGACCTTTCCTGATGAGCATAGTGTTCCATATAGAAGCACAACCGTGATGACAAAGAAGGATCCAGAGAATCGGCCTGCAGCCTCAGTGGGAGCGTGGAAAGTCCTCGCCGGGAGATTGAGTGCCCCGAGCCATTTCGTTTTCTGCTGTGTCGGAGCCTCTGCTAGCAAAGTCCTTCTCTTTCTTCTAACATAGTCCTTCTGTTTCTTCTAGCATGGTCCTTCTTTCTTCTAGCCTGGTCCTTCTTTCTTCTAGCATAGTCCTTCTGTTTCTTCTAGCATGGTCCTTCTCGTTCTTCCAGCCCGGTCCTTCTTTCTTCTATGGTCCTTCTCGTTCTTCTAGCATAGTCCTTCTCCTTTTTTTAGCCTGGTCCTTCTTTCTTCTAGCATAGTCCTTCTGTTTCTTCTAGCATGGTCCTTCTCGTTCTTCTAGCCTGATTTGTCTCGTTCTTCTAGCATAGTCCTTTTGTTTCTTCTAGCATAGTCCTTCTCTTTCTTCTAACATAGTCCTTCTCGTTCTTCCAGCCTGGTCCTTCTTTCTTCTAGCCTGGTCCTTCTTTCTTCTAGCATAGTCCTTCTGTTTCTTCTAGCATGGTCCTTCTCGTTCTTCCAGCCCGGTCCTTCTTTCTTCTATGGTCCTTCTCGTTCTTCTAGCATAGTCCTTCTCCTTTTTTTAGCCTGGTCCTTCTTTCTTCTAGCATAGTCCTTCTGTTTCTTCTAGCATGGTCCTTCTCGTTCTTCTAGCCTGGTCCTTCTTTCATCTAGCATGGTCCTCCTCGTTCTGCCAGCCCGGTCCTTCTTTCTTCTATGGTCCTTCTCGTTCTTCTAGCATAGTCCTTCTCCTTTTTTTAGCCTGGTCCTTCTTTCTTCTAGCATAGTCCTTCTCCTTTTTTTAGCCTGGTCCTTCTTTCTTCTAGCATAGTCCTTGTCTTTCTTCTAGCATAGTCCATAAACCACAACTGGCAATTAGCCTGACCCACTGGGTGTAGCAAGGATTTCTGTTCAGAACAAGGACTGTGAAAGCAAGTGAATGAATGGATGAAAGAGTCACTACATACAGCACTACACATAATATAGCATACACATACAGTAGGTATTTATTTTAAAATGTGGCGAAAAGTGTGATTGTTCTGAGATATTTTCTGTTTTTTGGTTTGGTCAGTGGGTTTGAAGTCAACTACTGGGATACCAGCGGTGGTACAGTAGAAGAGGATGTTGTAACCTAACATGACAACAGGTGATGAGAAATCAATAGCCTCGGCTTTCCACATTCTCTGAAGAGAACGGAGTGAAAAGAGAAGGGATGGGTCAGGGTGTCAGTTCCTTTTTTATGTTGAGAAGATTCATGTGGCCCTTGACAGATATTGATCGCTGGTCCCATTAAACCAGATGATACTGCTGAATACAGCTAATGACGCATGGACAGAAACACTGCAGTGCATGTACATATATTTATATATATATATATATATATATATATATATTTTCACTCTGCATGGAAACAGATACCGTATATACACTGTTATTGTTTCATGGTCAACACAATGCCATCAGTGAATTACAATATTTCAAGACAGTATTTGCATACCCATGTGTACCTTTTAATAGCTTGCTCCACATCCTCACTAGTGGCAAAGAGATGAATTATTTCAACCTAATGTAATTTGAAAGGGATGGGAGACAAAATCTACCTAGCATCATTTCATTCTGAAAGCTGAAGTCTCTGTTGCAGTGAAATTCCCTCATATTAGCTCTTTATTTCTCTCCAAACCTTACTCTGAATAATATGTGGGTGTTATAATGTGTGTGTGTGTGTGTGGGGGGGGGGGGGGGTCTGAGGATTGTTTCATTATTTAGAATATAGAAGCACTGGCCAAGACTCCAGACTACAGGACAGTCTGTTTCATTCATTGATATTTAGCCACATTAATCTAAAAATGATTCACTTAACATCGTAATATCTTTGATCTTTCAGTCCACACTTTTTGCACGTAGTGTTTCTCGTGTTGACGGTGTCTCTTTGCCGTTTCTGAAATATACAAGATGAATCCAAAGAAAGGGCACTCAGCGGTGGGTATGGGGGGGTGGGGGTGGGGGCGTTTTGATGTTGACTTTCTGGTTCCCGTGGTAACCAAAGAAAGCGCGCTGTTTGCTGTAACCACAAATAAAACATAAAATAACAATCAACAGAAAACAATGCAACAATGCAACAAAGTAACCTGCAAATCCATGTGAGGAAGCACATCTGCATCAATAGCTGCATGATTACCCATGCAGGCATGTAAGACTTTGGTTTAAGTGAGGTCAAAGTGCCCACAGCTAATTCTAATCCCCCCCCTGCCCTATACACCCCCCCGACTCACCCGTGAATCAAGCTATCTGCTCTCTATAGTAAATACCCCGAAGAAGTGTATCACAAACTGCAATGGGCCTCGGGTCCTATTGGAATGGGTGAATGAGTGAATCCATTCTGCAGGATTTGGGGCCAAATAGCTAAAAAAGAGCATGTTTATTTTCTCCTCAGCTTACTTGTACTGTTCTCCATCTGTAGTGCAATGTCTATTGATTTCCTCCAGCCCCCTCTATCCGTCAGGCTCTAATAAGACAACAGATGTCGCCTGTAAAAGAATGTTAATGTATCACTCCACAGACGTGTTTGCCTCTCTGCTTTGGTTTGGAGTGTGTTTGTGTGTGCGCGCGCGTGTGTGTGTGTTTGTGTCTATGTGCGTGCCACCATATTTTCATTAAAAGACAAAATTCCTCTTGATGGTTTTAGGGAGTAAAGGGGGGTGGGGGGGGCACTAGTAGGAAGAAGGGAAAAGAATGGATGGAGAAGTAGAAAGTGAAGAAGAAACCTCCTGGTGCAAAGTGGATTCATCTTCTGTCTTATTGCTCCTGCAGGGACCAATTTATCTTCATTTAGGTTTTTGGCACCAACCCAAATCCAGACCAGCCAGCTGAAGGAAACTCGAGAGCTCAACGTGGCCCTTTGGCCCCGATGTTGCTCGGGCTTGACCGGAGGCTGATTGGATCCTTTGAGGTTTCTGACAATCTAAGAAATAGCTTTACATTCCACTAGTTGTTAAACAAAGAAAGAAACACTAATTGTTGCCCCCTAAAGCTAAAGTTGTAAACAGTGGGACGAAGCCATATTTGTTCTGTTTTTTACACGTCTTCCTTTATCTCTTGTGCATTGAAAATGTTGTGCATGTTTCTTAGAGTCATGGCAGAGGAAGGCAGTTAAAATGGCAGGCAATATTAAAATAAATGCATCCAATTTAAAAAATAAATCCAATTTAATACAAAATTACTTCACTGATTTCATTCTTATTTGGTGGTGTTATATTATAATTTATAAGCAATACAAATTGTTTGCCAGATTGTTACCTGAGATTTAAAAGCCTTTTTGTTCACTTTATACCATATTGTCAACTTTGTCCTTTACAGTTTACAATATATGGCTTCAGGTCCATTTTCATGCTTACTTGAAGACCAGCTACAACCCACAACTTAGACATTTTAATCAGCATTTTACTATCAATAAACTAAATTGAGATTCATTTTTGTCCTAATGGAAATTGTTGGTACTCTGCATAGGTCACACGCATAATAGGACGGATGATGTCCATTCCAATCCAAGATTGGATTGGATCCAAGATTTCACATAGAAATACAAGTATCATAGAAATACTGCTTGGATCCCCAATTTGTGAAAGATTAGAATTCACTAGCTATCCCCTTTGTTCCCGTGTTTTTAGGTGTTTTATATTACATTCTGTCTGTGTTTACCTCCTTTAGGAGTTTTAGGCCTTTGGGCTCAGTGTCTTTATTGAGCTTTAGCTCGGACCACGATACCTTCTCCATTCAGCTGGGTATAAATTAGAATTGATTTTAGTGAAGCATCATGGCCTTGGTGGCCAAATAACTAACAATAACCTTCACAGTACGAGTGGGCGGAGAGCCGGCATGGGCAGCAAATAAACACACTGAGGAAGACAGCGGCATTATGCTCTTCATCATATAGACTCAGAATCAGCTTTATTCCCTCGTGCTTATGCATACATGTGCTCTGTTACAAAACCCAGTACATACAATTAAGTGAAAAGGGAATATATATAAGAATAAAAACAACAGGGAAAAAAAAACTATTTAACAACTACACAATATAAAATATATTCAAAAGTATATATATATATATATATATATATATATATACTTATGTGTGTGTGTGTGTGTGTGTGTGTGTGTGTGTGTGTGTGTGTGAGTGTGTGTGTACATATATAGCTACAATATATTTGCAGATTTTCCAGCCCAGTTTGTCACCATGATGCGTGTACATTTTGTCTACAGATGACAAGATTCATCAATACTCTCTGTCAATTCCTGCGTTCAACCTGTTGATTTAATCCCATTGCAAAGTTGTCATTTTGAGTAATATTCATGCTGCCTCTGCACTGAGGAAACTATCTCCCCTTCCCCTCCTCCCTCTCTCTAACTACGCTAACTTTCCCAAAAACCCACCCCGCACAACGCCGGCTTCATCGCACGGAGCTCAGCAGTCAAGTCGCTCATTCAGATTGGTGGAGGGGAGACCGGAGAGAGGGGAGACGGGTGAGTAGGGAGACGGGTGTGAGAGATCCCAGGGACCCCTGCCGCCGTGTCTGGATGCAGCGCCGGCTGCGCAGCGAGAGAGAGCGCATGAGGAGAGGCGGCGCGGCGGAGTTTGTGGGTGCGCAGCTCGGTCGAGGAGCTCGACTGGCAGCCCGAGATTGATGGATGGAGCCGCGTATCGCACATAACATCAATTCTGTCCCACTTTCTCTTTCATTCCGAGTCTCACTCCGTCATTACTCCTCCCTTCGCCTCTGTATCCGCACCCCCCCCCCCCCCCCCCCTCCCTCCCACGAACCCCTCCCTCCCTCCCTCCCGCTGCTGCTGCTCCCGGTCCCTCGCTGGTCCCTCTCTCCTCCGTATTAGTTTCCAGAAGGCATCTCTGATGCTGGCGGAGAGCGAGCTGTGACGCTGTGAGGCTGCGAGGCGAGCGGATCGCTATCTTTGTGACAGCTTTTCCGCTGGGGAGGCTGCGCGTGAGCCGGGGAACTGGACTGGACTGTGGTGTTTCGTGGAGGAGGCAGGAGGGGAGGAGGAGGAGGAGGAGGAGGACGGAGGACTGGTGGACAGATGGAGGACGGCGCCCAACAACTGGGACACTGCATGGTTGACATGAAGGAGCTGAACGCCGACCCTGAAGGACTGACCGCTGCCGGTGAGCTGACCGCGTCTGTCTCTTGACCCGTCTTTCCTCTGCCCCCCTCATTCGGTCAAACTCACACCCAGTCTGCTTTTAGAACCCGCTGCTGGACAGTGTCCCCCGTTTTCTAGAATTGCGTGTCTCCGTGATCCGTTTTTGCATGTTTTTCCTCTATTTGGGTTTGCAGTGTTTTTTTGTTCTCTCTCGCTCACTTGCAGAGATGGAGTGTGTGCTGGAGAGAGAGAGAGAAAGAGAGAGAGAGACTTTTAAATGCACGATGATCGATAATCACTGAATGACTGAAGTCAGTGGAACGTCTTTGTGTTAGACAGCTGAGGTCACATTGTCACAGTTAATACAAGAGAACATCAATTATACGTCATAAATCAAGTGTGTCCAGGTGAGTCATAAAAAATTACGTTGAAAGGCCTCCACTCTTACACTTACAATTTTTCGGAGCAATGCCAAGTTCAAAACTCTGAAAATGTATTTTGAAAACTTGCGTTTCTACAGGTTTCCAGTTAAGTGTTCTCTCAGTGTGGTTGCATTTAAGATCTCCAACCCGTTTCTTTTAAAATGCGGTCAATCGTGTCAGAGAAGACTATTCGGGGGAACATTACATTTGATTTTCGTGGCTGTGCAGAGTTTGAAGCATGGGAAACACTGTGTGTTGTTGTCATTTCTGTTTGTACATAGGTCCCTGTGTGATGCAGGTCTGCGCTTGTCCTGCACGCATGTGTGTGTGTGTGTGTGTGTGTGTACACGCTTTGCTTGTATTTTTCTATGCAAGTCGTATTCCGTACTGCCTGAGTGTGCTGTCCCTAATGACCCTTGGCAGAGGCAAACTAGATGTCTCGGTGGCCGACACAACAGGAGGACGCTGAAGAGATTAACCGTATCAGCGATGCCACAAAGCCCGCTCTCCAAGTTTAATACCTTTGCTCACCAAAAGGATAGTCGCTGCGTGCAGCGTCGCTAAGCATCCGCATTGGCGTGCGAGCTCAACGCCATCATCTTATCCGCGGGGATAAGTAAACGGAGGCGTGGAAAGAGAAAGCGCTATTTCGCGACGCCTCGTCTCCTTTTGCCTCAAACCCCGCGGATACACGCCGAACCAGCTTACATCCACGGTTACAGACATGCTAACAAATGTACACACACACACACACACATACACACACACACACACACATACTAACCGGTGAGTCCTCACATGCAAATGCACAGACGTTATCACACACATGCTCATCCTGCATTACACTTATGACCCGAATGCGAACCCTGCTATAGAATCGCGCATGCAGTCACAATTTGGAGATGACACCTGACAGGTGTGGGAGTATAGCGGCGATGACAAACACCTCAGCGTATTTCTGTTTTGTTTTCCTCAAGCATCCTGGGAGACAAAAAGGGAAGAGCAACGCACACAATTACCGTGTTTTGCACAAGAGACAAGTTGACAACCCTGCATTATCAGTCGCAAGGTGAAATAGTTTATCTCCTCCTCCTTGACGGGTGTTGTTCAGTAGTTATTAAGGTGGGATTTGATTGGCGTTTAACTCCCCACCATAAGGTGTAAAATTTGTACCTATTAACTATTCATGATTCATTTCACGCGCGCACGTGCGTTAAAAAAAAAGAAAAGAAAAGAAACCGCGATGTAATTGATGGCGTTTTGATTGCACAATCCTTGACATCGGGAGGGCGAAACGTCTCACTCCGTGCCCTTGTTAACCCCCACGCGCTTACAGCTGCCATCTAGGTGACAGTGGAGACCTTCTCAGCGCACCCAACTGATTCACAACACTTCATTAAACGCTGGCAACAAACCCATCTGTCCCCTCTCAATCTCCCAGGGCAGTAATGTGACGATAACTCACTCTCCCATTCAGCGCCACTTGTCCTAATAGGATGCCTGTTTGTGCAAACATCAATCGCGTTAGCGGCACGTGAGCCTGGCTGAGGAATCATCACAAAGGGGGGGGGGATCATCACAAAGGAGGTGCAGGTGTTGTTTTAGGCAATTTAAACTGCGGAACCGAGGAGAGCGGCTGTGAGGGTTGGATGTGACAAAGGGAGCCGGAAAGAAAGAAAGAAAGGTTGCGCATAGCGGGCGTGTGATGCCGAGCCGGCCCGGTTTATCGAGCGAATGTTACGGTCGTGTCTCGGGAATGTGAGATCCCACGGTGAGCCACATAGGGGAATTATTAATATCATCTCTCTAAATCCAAAGTAAACGGTATTCAAAACATAAGAAGGATCCGTTAATAGACAGGCCTTTGCGTGTAGTGTCTTGTCATGAAGAGGATACGCAGGAGTGATTAACAATGTGTGCTGTAGCCCCTGCGAGGGGGTTTTATCGAAGCTCTTTTTGGAAATTGCCTGATTTTTTTGGGCTGAGCTGGAGGCACAAGACGAAGACGGGAGCGGCGACAGGCTGCATTATGGAGCGTTTTTTCACACCATTTTCTTCTTGTAGAGTCAGGAATAAGGAGAAATCCCACGTGCGCATTCCTGCCCCCGGTTCCTCGCCAGTGTCTGCTGGCAATGACAACGGGATGAGGGTTAAACCATCATCTGCGAGACGGGAGGTTTCGAGTTCCTGTACATTAATTAAACTTTGTCGTTCGGGACGGTTCACCTCGTCTGCGCACATCCAGAGAAAATGACTCGCTCTCCTCCCATCAGCGGGGCTTCTCCCAACCAATACCACCCGCGGACTTGGAGGAGAGGGGGGGGTGATAGATTGGAGGTGCAGCTGTTATTCCAGAGAGCCAGCCATGAAACTGGGAGCAGGCACACCCCATTTGCTTCAGGCCCCTCCAGGAGTTACATCTGCATGTGTCGCCCGCCCGCCACCTCGCTGGGCTTATTACCATATTCACAATGCCAGCAGATATCGATTTTAAATGGCGCACCTGTTCCACTCTCCCTCGCACGTCGCGGGCTGAATCACCTGTGAGGCTCGTGTGCTAAAGGAGGTGGGATTGAGATGGACGCTGCGGGTGCGTGACCTTTCGCCCCCCCTGCCCCCTCTGCGTGATGGGTAATTATTGTAATTACACTATGTTTGGGTCAGCCTGATTCCCACCGAGAGGTTAATGACATGGTGTGCGTTTGCTGCTCAAAGACCAGAAAGGTGTCACGGTGTACATAACGGGTGTCCCGCCCTCCTGTTGTGTACGCATAATTTGTCCCTGGCCTTTTATTAAAAGTTGTTATGCAGTTGTTTGGAGGGTGTGAGCGGCAGATTCCGGGACTACGCTTTTTCATTTCATGTATTCCTTCTCAAAGATGTTGCAGAGCCCCTTGGTGCTTGTCTTGTCTTAACCGATGCATCTGCCGTGATCCCTCTTTAAATACGTGACAGAGGCACAAGCTGTGCTCCGAAATCGAACATCCTTTAACTCCAACCTCCTTCTCCTGCTTCAGTATCGAGTACGTCCGGTTGCTTTGCCAACCGTAGGCTGTTCTCGCGATCGTTCTCCCAAAACCGACATCGGACCCAGGCTCGGCTTCACTCCTCACCTGGATTCGATTCATTCTACTAGACGCGGCGGTTACGACCACAGGTGGAGTCGTCCGGAGTAACTGGGCCGCTCAAGTGACGGCCCCTTACGATGCCACCGGGGACAAGACCCCGACAGCTGGCACCGGCTCAGCCCGGGCTTATTAAAGTTTCATCAATGCACACAAGGAAGCCTCGGCGGTGATTACACGAGGAGACGTGACCCCCGAGGATCGGGATGGAGATGAAAGTAATGTGAAAAAACAGATCGTGACACAGAAAGTATATTTACGTACATAATTGGCTCGTGTGTGTGTGCACTTGATTAACTAGACGGTTACTCCACACGTATGCATAACAGATGCATACGTGTGGAGATAGGATTCGCACGTAGCAGCGAATCCTGGCAGCGAGCTGAGATCACTTTCGGAAACACCGCAAATGGAGAATGAGATCTCAATTCTGTCAACGCGTCAGGGGCCGACTGCGGCTCAGGGTTGAAAGCGGGTCATCATCTAGGGTGGCGACCTTTGAGTAATTGGAATACTAGAAAGGCGCGGTATAAATGCCCTCATTTCCTTAAGTCCTTATTTACTGAATTTCAATATGGATTCCATGCTGCTTGCGTTTATTACCAAGAGCCCTGCATCTGGTCCCCGTCCTTTGTAAAGATGTAAGTGAATGTAACTGTATTGTACTGTATTTAACAATCCGTTCCCCGAGGGGGTTGCCAGTTCTAAACATGTATCTGGATCTTCTATTTTTTTGCATACCTGTGGTCCAGTAGGAAGCTCTGTTTTCTTTGTGAGAGGAAGATCCCAGGAGAACTACTGTGACAACCGCTAATTATACAGATGATAACGGGTCCGCGGTCGGTGGTGTTATTTTAGGTTTTTATCTTTTCCCGACGTGAAATCTCGCCTTCCGCTGTTTCTTGCGTTAGGATTGCATCATGTTGTTTTCTCGTCCGATCGAAGTAGACTTGCGCTCCGCGGGGACCTTCAAGTGTGATGAAAGGCTTTACAAACACATTGACCCGCCTCAAAATACAAGCGGCCAGAAGACGGCGGTGACTGAAATAATTGCAAAGCAAAGTAAATCATTTTAAGTGAAGGATCCTCATTATATAGAATGACTGTCGGCTAAGGTAGTGCGGCTCCCATACATCAGTGAGCATCGAGTGTCCACGGCCCATTATCGGGCTTGATGAGCCTTAGAGAGGCCAATTGTGTCCCAGCAAGGCAAGAAGGGCCTTCCGTGGTTTAGCCCCCCCCCCCCCCGCTACGTGTTGCCTCATCATGCAGGTGTTTCATTGGCTGTGTGTCCTGGATCTGGCACAGTGACGGATGTGAGACGGGCAGGGTGAGCGTCAGTCCTCCGCTTGTCATTGGTTCCTGAGCCCTCAGGGTCAACGGGTTCTCCTCCCAGTCGGCGTTGGTATAATCTCAGACGGACAGTTCCGCGTATCGCTTTGGCATTTCCAGACCCCTTCGTTCCCTTTGGGCATTTTAGAATACCATCCTCTTTTTCTGTTAATTAAGATTCTGTCCAGCCAGAGGTGCCGGTGAACAAGAACAAGATTGCAGCCACTTAGTTTACGGGTGTCGTTACCCTTTTTCATTTGAAAAGTTGGACAACATTTCAACTGAACCCTTGAATTAATTCATCTTAAAAGTAACTGACCGGTTAATCCAAGCAATTACTGGTCGTAGCCTCATACGACTTCATCGTCAACCAGAGCAAATGTGTTTTAGATCTTTGTTTCCTAATTTTTACTCCCTCCCCCCCCCTCTCTCTCTCTCTTAGGTGTTCTTCTTAAATCGAAGCGGCCTCAAGTGGAGTTGAGCCTTGGTGAGTCCTTTGTTTCAAGCGTAATATTAGGAAGTGCTCTTCTTGACGCGTCTCGGCCGGCTCAGAGGATTATGGCCGATCAGACCCCTCGGCTACAATAAATTCATTCATGTACACACTAACAGTCGCATGATGACTGGTGCGCTAATGCAGAAGTCAGTCAGAATTAGTGACATATTTTTTGACATCCTTCATCTTTTCTCAACGCTGACACATACAAACACCCCAGTGTGGTTCGAGGAGACAACAGAAAAAAGTCGTCGAGAAAATAAAAGCTGCCGTGGTGTTTGAATTCTATTTCTAGACATTTCCGGTAAAGTTTCCTAACATGAAAATCCAAAAAGAATATCTTTACTCTATGGTCTCTGCCTGAAGGGATTGACAGCATCAAAGACGGGTGTTTTTTGAAGTGCACTGGAGAAAAGGGTTCACACGATAAACAAAACAACGGACAAATACAGATATTTCCACATATGAAGCCGTAAATGTGGCTACAATTCCTGTTTCATCTTAATAGTATTAGGAGAGCACGAATGTGTAAGTCTTAGAGCCACTTGTCGACCTCCAGTGTGTTTTATGATCATTAAAACAGTTCTCATTTAATTGAAACGGCAACTGCATGTTGATACCTCGGGAACAAGTCTAAAAGCCCTGTTGCCATAGAGGGTAAAATTGCATCGAGTCATAGTGATATTTAATGTAAATGTAAAGTTAATTTATATGGAGACCGTGTGGGTCGAGTCATTATTACGAGAACACGCGTACACTCACACAGTAGATAGTAGACTGCTGAAACGCAAATAACGCCTTTGCATTGCTTGCTTACTCTCTTTAATATTGATTCAATTTGAATTTCTACTCCAATCATTCTGTACGTCCAGCTTTTACTCTCATATAGAGGATGATGCGTTGTGGTAACATAACACAGCTTACAGCTGGTACAGGGAATAAGTGTATCCATCTTTAATTTCCCTCGTTGAATGTGTGCTTAACATACAGTGCATTAGCTTTTGTCTCACCTGTTCATATTTTATTTTCTGTATCGATGTGTTGATCTTGAGGAAAATAATTACACTCCACGTTTAATCTGCAGAAGAAGGCTACGCATTTAAATGCAGTTCAAATGTTTCATTCTTTTTTGAAGAGGAATGAAAATGGCGCTGGCGTCGTTTGTAAGATTAAGACCCAGCGTCCATCACGCTCCCTGAGCACCAACAAACAAGTCCAACTCAAATCGTGGAGCACATTTCAGGCTCAGTGTGGTTAATAGGAAGAACGTAACAGAGAAAAACAAACAGCCATTCACAAGCAGAGAGGAGTGCATCTAAACTTGAATCTGACAGCCCACTCCAAGTCGATGCTAATTATAAAAAGGCAACAGAAAAAGAAAGCAAACACGCTGAGGCCGCGTTTGAAAGGAGCACTTAGAGAGGATCTCCTTAGAGAGGATTTCTGTTGGAAGTCCTCGGTGAGGTTATTTATTTTTGCAGCCACAGATGACAAAGACTGAAGGCAGCTACACCTGAGCATCAGTGTAGGCTCAGTAGTAGATGACTGAGAAATCTGGGTAATTAGTTCTGAGCATGTTGACACAGGAAGGTCATTCCGTGCTTCACACACAAGACAACTTCAACACTACGGAGGGATATGAGGAGAGATGTAATGTTTCTGTGCTTCCTAATTTTGTCCCTGTTAACACTACTGAGCGTAGGGAGTAACTATCGATCGTTAATAATGTGCACATGGCCCTGTGTTTGTGTGCTCAAGTCCACAAAGGACTGCAGAAAATGAAACATCTTTTACATAACATCTCTATAGTCAAGAATGGTAATTGGCGTGATAAGGCTGCTTTTAGATGGTATTAAAAAGCTTTTTCTCAAGTTTGAAAGAAGTTGCCATTAAAGCACCCATATACGCAATCGGGTGCATTTCTATTGCTTCTCATGAACAGAGGTCTTTCATTCTCTTACTCAGGGAGACATTAATCCTCCATATCTTTATGTAGCGAGTACTTTCTCTTCCCCCTTTATCTTTCGAAACATGTATATATATATATATATATATATATATATATATATATATATATATATATATATATATATATATATATATATATCTTTGCTTATCACTGCTTTTATCCCACCTGGGAGGAGGATAAAAATAAATATTTTACTTAAATTAGTTTGCCGCTCCGAGCAAGCAGGATCCGAATATTGATATTATCAGCGTTAGGGAAAAAAGGAGGTTTGAAGTAAGTTTGCTCTCCGGTTGCATTCTGGGAAATTTAGGATGCTGCATTTTCTCGAGCGTGACCAACAGAACAACAATGTGCCCCAATTAAATTGAAATGTAAAAGTAAATCTTTCGAGTGTCTCTATGAAACAAATTACATGCATGCATGCATTTATTCTGTGGTCTTTGCTGTTCTCCGGTTAAAGTTTAACAAATAAACCAGTTATTAAATGCAAAAACCATAATAATGTCTCTAAGCTTATCTGCAGACTAAAATACATTTCTCTTTCCTTCTGCACTTCCTGTCAGGCTCATCACATGCTTTTATACTATAGACAAGAGCTTATAACCAAAAGTAATTTAATAATTTGGTTTTGTTTTAACACAGTGTCACATAAATCTAATGTGAAGAATCATATCCACCCAAACAGTGAGCTATCTTGTTATGACTTGCAGGGAACACGCTTTTCCTTTTTGGGGAGACGCTCTCTGGTTCCCTCACAATTTCAATTATATGCAGCAGTACTGAGAAATGAAGAGACTAAAACTACAGCATAAAGCTCCTGATACTGATGTGTGTATATTGTATGTAAAGTTATGCATATACATACCGTGTCATATAGACCCTGTGCCTGCACAGACAAGGACTTAACATCGGCATACTGTAATTTTAAATACCTCATACAATTCTCTCCTTTTAAATGTTGTTTTATCAGTCTGTGTAAATGATCATAGACATGTGATAACTGTGCTTTTATGAACCAAAGTAAAAGTTGCCTTTTTTCTGACTTGCAGATCTCAGTTATTATTTCTGAGGTAATGTTTGTTTCGTGGCAATAATATCCAAAAGCATCAATTTGTCAGCTTCACAAATACCCTTTGTATTATACACAAATCCCTTCTGAGAAAGGCCCTGTTCACGTATGAAACAACAAATTACAGGCATTATATTAAAGTACATCTTCATAATATCTTATAAATAAATGAATATGTGATAAGCAGCATTGTGCAGCACGTGAAGGACATATTTACTGCAACACAAGAGCCCTGTTTTTCTCTGTTTTCCCCGGACCAACTGGCAAACAGGTGTGCAAATGGCGGCACATGCAAATAATGCTGTCACGTTAATTGAGGCGTTGAAATAATTATCATGATGAATAAGCGTCTCTTCTTGAGACAAGCGCATATTCCTGTCTCCCGTTGCCACTCGCGTGGCTGCCCTGCGATTAAATGGAATTTAGATTAGTTGTGGGGTCTCGGAGGCCCAATATATTAAAACGTATTTCGAGCAAATTCATCTTGAAAGGGCTCAGCATACTCCAATCATACAAAATAAATACACCATAGTAATTCAAGCCTCCATTGATTGGCAAACATTATTACTCCAATTGCTCAATTATTATGGTAATTTAGGAATCAGTCTCAGTATACTAGATGATGTTGCTTGATTAAAATTGAGTCGCGTCATCGCTCAATTTATTCTCACCAAAGTAAAGGAATTTATTTCAAAGTGACCAAAAATCTGCAAATGTCACTCTATCCTCCTCTCGACCCATTAATTGAATCCCTCTCGCTTTAATAGGCCGCAGTCCTCTTTCCTCCCTCATTATCTCCCCTCTGACTCCCAACGCCTCTCCAAGGGACTCCCCCTTTGCGTCCCTTTCCCGCCACCCCCACCCGGCATCATAATAGCTCTGAACCCACCGGGTCAGTCGAAGTGTCACATCCCTGTAAGGGAGCCGGTATGGTGCTGCATGGATGGGCAACCGGTCCCTTTTCAATCAGTCTGGCTGTTGTTAACTGTGCAGCGGGGAAGACACGATCCCTCAGGCCAATCGAATAAACGTCTCCTGAGGAAACTGATGGGGACGGTCAGCGGCTTATCTGCAGTATCTCATCTTTGGTTTGAAAAGAAATGGGAAA
This sequence comes from Gasterosteus aculeatus, assembly GCF_964276395.1. Taxonomy (NCBI): domain Eukaryota; kingdom Metazoa; phylum Chordata; class Actinopteri; order Perciformes; family Gasterosteidae; genus Gasterosteus; species Gasterosteus aculeatus. Next base: position 16,431,675 of record NC_135696.1, on the reverse strand, counting down.
GTAATGATAGAATCATGTAAAAAAAAATGGAAAAGAGGAGGACCAGCATCATTTTTAAATGTAGAGAATGCCAAGAGGTGTGTGTATGATGAAACTGAGTGAAAAAAGATTGAGCTCTTTAGAAACCTTCGCGGCCTCCGGCGGCGTTGTTGTTGGTGTGTGTGTCTCATTGCGCACAGCAGGCGCTTCAGTTGCACGTTCCGTAAACGTCTTTCTGGACCTCCGGTTTCTGACACAGCAGAGCCCCAGATCACCGCCAGGCAGATGCTTTTCATGTGAACATCAGATCCAATGAACGTTTTTATTACTGAGATGGGTATGTGCCCGCACAAAGACCTGTCTGCTTTAGCCTTCCTCCCACTGAAGCAAACGGGAGAGCCCCTTTTAATGTGAGTCTAAAAGACCTGGCGCCAGGATGTTGAACATGGAGAAGGGAATGCAGAATCAGGGCAGCTTCTGCAACATAATACATGCACCAGCTCTGCTGCGCTGTAAGGTAGTCTAGTCCGACCCTTCCTCATAGCCTCCGAGAGACGACAATCCCTAAATGTTAATGTTCCATGTTATTGAAATGTTTGCTGTCTTCTTATTTCCTGTTCTTTCACGGCGGATAACCGTGATTTTAACCGTAATTGCTCACCTCTGATTTGGGTTCAAATTTCAAATGTCGCACGCTTTGGAGAAATTTTGGGGCAAACCATCTGTTTGGTGAGCGAATACGAGTATGATACCGATTTTATTGCTATTAAACTAGCTTGAGAACTTCAAATAATCCACACACCAGCATTATCATCCCTTCTCTCCGATCGTAAAGTGGTCCATGCAGGTAAAGACAGTCCTGGTCCTGATATCCGCAGGCTGCACGTGCACCGCAGGAATATGGCCGCTTGCACCCAGAGGCTCATCCGTCCTCAGAGAGACCGCTGATGGGTTCGGAGATGGACGCTGTCTTGGTTGATCGTGCTGTGATAAAAAAATAAAACTGGATGTTCCTGCAAATCAGACCACGTCGCCCACATCTTCCCAAATTCAGTGCGACTCACTTCACATCGTTGTTAAATATTTATATATGCAATAAGATGTACATATATATGTATAAGATTGTATATGCACATACAACCACAGACATATACTGGAATTGAGAGGCCCGACCACGTCATCCGCATGTACGTTTCGTTTATCCTCTTTCGTTACCTCCTCTGTTTTTTGGGGGGGAATAAAGGAGATTCAGATCAGTGCTTCTCAGTGCCGGCTCTTAAGACCGAGTAGTTTTAAATCTTTCACGGTGCATTCCTGCCGCTTTATAGCCCGGCCATCGGAGGTAAACTCACCCAAGGGGTTTCAACCTTGGTAGAGAACACATACATCCCAGATAGAATGGATCACAATCTTCACAGAATGACAAACTAAAGTACTTCTGCTGTGAAGACGTCTTGTTTGGGCGATAAATCCCTAAAATATATAAATATGCGATACTTCAACTACAGTCTCTTTAAACTGCCTTCCTCTCTTTTTGCCTCTCAGTAGCAGAACAGCATCACTAATGCATGTTTCTTGGTTTGCCTTGTCATGGCTGCATGCACCCAAGTCCATTTAGACCGAGTTATTCCCTTCATAATTCCCTCCATGCCCCCCCTGCTGAGGCGGTGCTCCTCACTCCCAGGCGCTTTAACCAAATCCTCAGCTAGAACGGAGACTCAACCCGAGAATGCAGAGACAGCTGTTAATGGCTTCAATGCAGCACTTTTCCATTTAGTATTTCATTTTTATTCTTCTTCATTGAGTCTCATTACAAGACAAACGGAGAATTAGTGCTTCAGTTTAATGCAGTTGTCCCATGGCGTGAAGGTAATAGATTGGATTTTTTCACCAGTATCAGTCCTACGTTCTTCGATTCGGACCGATTAAAAAGAGAACTCAACCCTGTTGCCCCCTTGACACTTCAGTTTCAAAGCAAAAATATCAGATTCTTTTATAGTAGTTGTTCTCCAGGAAACACAGCTCAATCTCATATAGATATCAATATGTTTTATGAATGACTGTACAAACGGTATTTTTAATTAAACCCTTTTGAAATTTTTAGAATGAGCGAGCCAACCTTCGACCAAATATCTCTCTAAAATATGTTGAAAAGGAATAGTAAAGTCACAGATTACAAAAAAAAAGCTTTGAACTGCGTGTTCTGAAAGCGTCTGGTGGTCCTCTGCTTTCTTGCAGACATGTGTGGGACAAATTCTCATTAAATCTCTGCTCTGTTTGTGTTGCTGTTAAATAATACCAAGGACAGTCACCTTGACAGCGTATACTCGGTATACCAGTACTGCTAGAAAATGTCAGATTCCATCTTACTTTACAGGCTTTTGAGTGTGTGTCTGTGTGTGTGTGTGAGAGAGAGATCCGTGCATGTGTCAGAGCAGAGCAGTAAACAACACCTCGGGCTCCAGACCAAGCCCATTTTACCAGTTGAAAACACGAGGCACGTTGCCTGTTTTTGTGCCTGGACAGATTTTTCTACTATTTATGCACTTTGCTACAGTTTGAATTAATACAAATAACTCCCCTGAAGTCTCAAGTCTCGCACTAATTTGCCAGCAGCCCTCTTGTTTTCCTTTCAGATAATGAGAACTGTATGTATAAGTTACCCTATGCAGCAACAGTCACCACATAAGTCTAATCGGATTGGGCAAGGAGGAAACTCCGGGTGCATATAGCGACGAAACAGACGCCCCTTAGCAACACAAATGCAGCTTGCAGAGCGCTTCACGCTTATTGAAAGAGATCACAAAAATGCTGCGTCAGGCTACTAAAAAGCTCTCGGCCTGATTGAAGTCTTTTGCTGTGTGCTGTATGTATCTGTGTATGTCGTATAAGGTGCAATTTAATATCATTATTTTCAAAGAGCACATAGGAATATGTCTGTACCCAACACTTGAGAGAGAGTCAGATAAACCTTAATCAGACAGAAGAAGGTTTAGGTTACCTCCTCTGCTACTGGACCCTCCATTTAGTTCTGCAACTTTATTCTTGTTTTTCAAACATTTGAATTCCTTCCACTTTCATCTCTAGTTGCTGTTCAGTTGCTTGAATATTAAAACAATCCCATGAGGATGCAGCTGCACACAAAAATGCAATCTTCTGCCATTGCTGTTGTTTTTATAGAGTGTCACCCACCAAATAGTATTACTCAGACTGTAAATAATGTTTGAAACTGACCAGGAATTGGAAGCAGATTCATTTCTGTTGACTTGACAGAATTGTGCCGCGTAGACAGAATGCAGCTCTTAGACAGGATCCCAGGAAGTTCCTGAACATACAAATGTTCATTAATTGGTGAGATAAGCTTATTTGTACAGCACATTACAACAAGACAACAGATAAAACTATTAAAATCATCAATTAATTACAGTACAAAATGCCAAGGAGCAAGCAGGAAGAAGATCACGGGGAAGCAGGAACATCAGATCCCCAGCGTCAGGGTCACTGGGGAAACCGAAAATGACAAACCAACCAAAGACGAGAGAATTGAAATGCAATAGTAGAATGTCGGAAATTTATCAACATTCTTCATTGTGGTTCAAAGGCAGCAGCAAACAGAAAAGTCTTAAATTTGAAGCAGATGAGGTTTACGTGAATCTTAGTCCATATGGTCTAATTTACTGTCAATCTGGCTGTAATTTTGATTGGCTTTTTCACTTTGACTCAAAAAGTGCATTTTTACTCCCATAAATGATTTCGATGAATAAGTGTTGGTTTAGCTGTGAGGTTGCGAGTGTCATCTTGTTGCATGGAGTTCTTTTCGTAACCAGGAAGTGTTGGTTTCCTATGAAGGAATTGTGGGAACTGTGGGATGAAGTCTTTCCTGTCCTTTTGTTGTTGGAAATAAAAGCACTGATGAAACTGATATCTCTCTCTCTGCAAGGAGGAAATTCTACTGCCGTTTTCATATTTCAATGTATATACATGTATACCCCTCAAACTTGTATTGTGTGTTGAGGAGTGGCCTCATAGAAGTGAGGACAGCACATTTATGTTCTTTCTTCATTTATGGTGACGCAGCTCCTTAGTGCATCTGACATCTAATTCAACTGGAGATATTTATAAACCCTCTTTCCTTAACCGGTCTTCTCTTTTTTTTCTGTTTACACAACAAGTTTCTTTCTTATCAATACAAACCTCTCATCTCGATTTTCTTCCTCCCTGCATCCTGTCCTCCCTCCATCGCCTCCTCTCTGTAGCCTGTAATGATCTGGTGGCCTCAGGCAGTGACAGGAAGCCCAATGCCTTGGTCCAGGTGGCTGTCATAGATCCCCACAAGCAGCACCTCATCTCTCATACCTGCACAGAGATAGTGGAGGTAAGGCCTCACGCACACACACACACACACACACACACACACACACACACACACACTTGCAGATACACAGATGCACTATCCTCTCTCGCCGACCTTTGATGTTTTCGCTTTTGCTGTGTCTCTGGGTCGCTGTCGGTCTCCCTTCCAACACTCTCTGCCCTCCTTTCTCTCAACCTTTCCTTCATGGCGCTGTAACAAACAATGAGCTTTTACTTTCTATTGCATGTGACAGTCCAGACACGTGACAGAGTTGATGCGTGGCTCTCAATCAGGATCATCCCGCAGCATGTACAACATGTGCGTGCGTGGGTTCTGCGGTGTGGGGAGTTCCATGCAGCGAAAGTGTTCAGTGGGCTTCAACCTTTTTAAATGCTTCTTTTATTCCCTGCAGGCTGACAGTGCTGTTCCCAAGGCAACTGTCACACAAGTGTGTTTTCGGGCAGCAACAGCTGCCCCCGGCCCCACAATGGCACACCCACAAACGTACACACATACATTTAGATTTATGTAGACACACACACACACACACACACGCACTTTTTTTCTCTCCTCATACAAGGGCAAAAGTTTCCTGACGCATTTCATTTTCCTTCAGCCGTCAATCCTACAACCGTCTCTTTCAGAGACTCTATTTCGACTGCTTTTCCCCTCGGTCCGGTCAAGGGAACAGCAGTGTGTGTGTGTGTGTGTAGGAACACAGGATGTGGTAGGATACTGTATGCTGGCTCAGCCAGCTCTGCAGACACTCTGAGTGCTTGTGGAGTTTTGATTTCATGGCTGTAAGGTTCAGGATCTGAGGATATGGACTGCTTTCGCCTTCACAAAAAACGGGTATGTGCGCTTTCTGTGTGACTTTACAAGTCTGCTTTAATAGCTTCATAAGGAAAAGTTTAAGACAGCCGAGGAGTTTTCTCTGCAATAGATTTGTTAGTCTGGATGTTGTAATATAAATGATGATGCCTACCAAAACATATACGAATATTAGCATATTAGCATTGCACACTTAAATCTGATTAATTGGATTAGTGACATCAGAGTTGTTTTGACCCAGAAGCAGCTCAACAAAATATTCTATTTGACTTTCAAAATCCTCCTTGAATGGTGTGTGTGTGTGTGTGTGTGTGTGTGTGTGTGTGTGTGTGTGTGTGTGTGTGTGTGTGTGTGAATAACACATTGAAAATGGCTGAACTGCCACTTGTGTTTCTCCTGTTTGTCACATTCCCGGGATGCCAGCTCTCAACAGCTGCCGCCGGCTTTGCCGGATACTGATGGGGGTCTTAGTTGCATGGAGGCTTCAGCATGATTTAGGCGTATTATCAGGAACCCACCGTGCATGATATAAGGGTTTCATTTAGAAGATAGAGGATGCAACTCAAACCCATGCATCACTAGCCCCGGGTCAGGTAAAAAGACCAGGATAGCACTTAATCACATTTGAACTGAACTTTTCGTCTCTTTTTAGTTAAATGACGTCTCCGGGTGTTATTTGATTGAAAAGGGCAGTTTTTGAGAAATCACTGTGTGCAAATATATCCTAAATTACTAGCTCATACTGTACCAAAAGATAAAACTTAAATAATTAAAGGCCAGAATGATTACTAATATTCCTTAAGATACTTTTAGATCTGATATATTATTATTACAAAACTGTACATTGCCTTAATTTGCTAAACACTAATTGCCATATAGTTTATACTCAGTAGTATTGATCCACTGTATGGAATGCAACTAGCTCTTATTACCGTATTTTCACAAAGACGGAGCCTTCTTTATCTCCTCAGAGTGTCTCTTTGTCGGTGGTGTATCTTAATCTGCTCTCGGTGAAACAGAAAGGACCGGTGACAATTTAAGAAGAAAATCTAACGCCCTCTAAACCTCTTTAGAGTGCAACAGGAAGCGGCTTTGACAAAATGTACTTGAAGCTGGAGACACAAAAATCCTATCTGCCATCTCATAGGAAAGTCCCATTCCCAAAACATGGGCAGTGGGTCCGGGGGGGTCGTACTGAAGCACGGCCAAGGGACAAAAACAGCCTTTGATGTCGTGCAACTCAAGCCAAGAACCCCCGGCCTTGAACAAGTTCAGAAAGTTTCTCTCTCTCTGTCTTTCTGTGTGTGTGTGTGTCTGTGTGTGTGCGCGCACAGAGCCCCATCCAACCATACACGCACACACCCTTTAATGGTCTAAATTGGCTATTCCTCCGAGAGTTTCTCAACCCAAACATAAGGACAAGAGGGGGGCGGCTGTTTTTTTTCCCCTCCCATTAGCATATGTTGACCACTTGTAAGACTGGCTGACTTCTCCGCGTAGAAGGAGACAGACTCACCACTTTAGCTCATCTCAGCCCATCAGTGGCGCTAAGAAGATTCAGCCGCGGCGGAGGCTGCCAACCATGCTGGTAAGTCTGAATGAGGCCCATTCAGCGTGCCAGCGAGGCGAGTGTAAGGGCTTGTGTGCGCTTGTGTGTGTGTGTCTGTACCTGCACATTCTCGAGTATAATGGCTCTGTCTGTCTTTTTGTTGGAGTACAGTACTGGTGTATATCCAGCTTTGCACTAAGCTCAGAGCAGTGCAATGGTTCCACTGCGTCTGTCCCAGCTGCGTTGAATCCCGGCTGTGTGTTTAGGATGCTGGCGCAGGCGGACCACAAGGCTTCATGGTTTTGGCGGCGGAATGGCAACGGGCATGAAGACTGGTATTAGAATGTCTAGAGAGGCCGAGACAAGAAGAGATGGTTTTATTTCCCCTCTGACAGCTTGCGGACAATTTCTAAAGGATCAGCAGGGTTAGTGGTGCAGTGAGGTGGAGTGTCTGTGTATTCCCTCTGTGGGTGTGTGTTTGTGTGTGTTTGTGTGCACATAATTTGGCCTGTTTCTGTGTTGTATTAACTACGCTGCCTTTTCTTACCGTGCTGTATGCTTTGGCTGCCGATCCTCCAGCAATTCCTTTTTGTAGCAAAGGATTTGAGGCCTGATGATGTACAGTACCAGTCAAACGTGGACACATTTTCTCATTCAACTCAATGAGAATGAGTATGAACTGGTATTGTAAATCCAATCTGAGCTGTAGCAAAGGTCAAAAATTAACTTACTTATTCTTGCGCCGGAATGCTTTTCAACCAGCCATAAAACGGCACATTACAAAAAAAGAACACAAACAATGAATCGCTGGTGCTATTTGTCGAGTACCTACCTTTGTATTGACAAGTGCAATCCTAAAAGTACGTTCTCCTCCCCCTCTGTGAAGTTTCTTTCTTTCGTTCTTTTTACAAAATGTCACCAGGATCTTTTTAATTTTATTTAATTTTAACAACGTTCCTCCACATGAGAGTAGCACATTTCTGGCTGGTGTTCACTTTAAACACTGCAGTTAGGCGGTTTAGCCATTCATTCGCTATTTTGTCCATCACACAAACTGATGCAATGTTTAAGCCTGATGCAATAATCAGCTAATGTGCCGGCAAGAGTAACATGTGTGCACTGACCACAAATTACCTTAAATAGATAAACAGAGGTAACGCTTTTTATATTTAAACATTTAAACCTCAAATCAGATTAGACAGAGATAAAAAAAAACATTGTCTGTTTAAATGAATTTGTGGTCTGGAGAATAATCGATTCGCATAAGCGATGTGCATATACGTTACTGTCTTTTTAACGATTATATGACAACAAAATTGTCGCAGCAAATCAAGCTAAGAACTAACGATGCATTAATAAGTTAGTGACATTTTGTTTTTACAAACTGCAGTGAAACACTATCTAGAATATTTCTCTGATTTTGCCTGCAGTTGTCGCATACTGAGGTATTTATTAGTGTTTCTTCCCTGCTGTGTTTTTGCTTTCTTAACTCAAGGGTGTGATCGTACATTCGTATGTCTGACAGTTTGTCTACGTCGGTCTCATTACTGCTGCCCAGCCCGTCCCCACACAGCCCCACAGGACCGCATTCTAAAAAACGCCCATCGGAGCGGAGCCGAGGAAGAGGAAGCCCCCAGTGTAAACACACAGTGCTTTGAAAAGCTTCAAGTGGACAACACCAAATTACTAAATAATCCTTGAGATTTCCCCCAAAAGCCCCTCAGCTCCTGGTGCAACACAATCTACTTATATTATGATTTGTTGCACATTCAAAAAGCCATTACTTCTCAGACTTTATTTTGAAGGGCGTAAAGAAACAGGTTGAAGTCCTCCCGCGAGAGAATCGACACCTGTAGCTCGGCGAATGTCTTACTTCACTGGGAATGGTGACATCTTTTTAAACCACCACTTCCACTTGGCTCTTTTGCAAATTAAAGTGAAAAGTGGACAGGTTTCCTCTACAGCAACAATGTCCTGCGTCTCAATAGCGTTGTCGCAATAAGGTACTCACACAGTGAGAATTCAGAAGGTTTGTAAGGAGGCCCAGTATCTGGAGACTGGCAGAGAAACTCTCCTGTTTGAGTAAAAAAAAAAAAAGAAACAGGTGCCAACAGGTGAAACAGAGGACACACACGTGTCCTCACTCTGCATGCACTGCAGTGGTTTTAGAGAAGGTTTTAAATTTAAAGTAACCAGCAACACCCTTTATAAAGGCACTTACAGTGCAATGCAAGGTCTGTGAAGGCCATGGCGGAACAAGCCATGCTGCTCAAAATGAATGGAAGTTCTGAGTGCTTTTGAGTACATATTTATATATTTCCTCATGCCATACAGCCACCTGATAACCAACTCTGGCTACTGGGGACACTGGTTTAATCCCATTGCCAATTTACCCATCAACACCGACCTGCAGGCTGTGTTGGGAGTCTGTCGTTGGGCCAGAGCTCCATGTAGACCCACCAGGGCGAGCTCGATCTCCTCCTCTTTTCTTCGTGCCCAGGAGAGGCAGCTGGGGAGCCGATGGGGAGAAAAACGGACCGAGCACAGCTGTTGGCTCAACCGCCCCCCCCCCTCTTATCCCTTCGGCTTCATGGGTTTTTTCCCTTTTTGCAGTACAAACGTGCATATTAGAGTACACACACACACACACACACACGTATGCACACACAAACACGCATGTCTCACCTCGTTGTCCCTCTCTCTGACAGGCGAACAAAGACCCGCTGTTTCTGACGGGGGTGACCTTCCCTTCAGAGTACCATGCTAGCCCGGAGACCCTGGTCAAGCTAACTGTGTATGATGCAAAGGACAAGAACCAGGAATCAGTGAGTAAACTGTGGTGTTTCTGTCTGTGTTTGTTGTACATGGTGTGTACCTGGTGTGTGTGTGTGTGTGTGTGTGAAAGAGCAAGATGATAATGAGAATGTGTTCAAAGCCGGCAGAGAAGCAGTCCTCCCACATGTGTCGGTTGTGCAGCACTAAGCTCCACACTTTACAGAGACAACACATAAAAAGCTCTGAGAATTCTGCAGCAGGATCTTACTATCTTTATGAATCTGTCGTAAAAATTAATTTGAGGTGCAACAAGTTGTCTCTGGATTTCATGCAGCACATCATTTACTCCAACCGCTTTTGAAATAGCATTACCCTGGTGTGTCTAACTCTTCAGTCATCATATGCCTCTTTGAATTCAACCTTGAAGCGTAATCCCGGATGGAATTTCCTTGAAAAGGGAACACGGTGGATTATTCTAAGGTGTGTGTTGAATATTCATGTTGAACAACACCCATGTGAGCTCCACACTGTGTAAACTCTCCATTCATCCCTCATTTCCTTCCTCGGGGTATTTCTTGTGTTGTGTTGTGTTGTGCGCTGCCTTTCCACCAGAGGTTTTTTCTAAACCGTGTGTGTCCAGGCAAGCTAATAACTGGATATAAAGATGGCACACTGGTGCCTGATTAAATATCTACCGCCCAAATTCAAGTTCATAAGAACAACTCTATTGAAAACAGTTGGTTTTCCCATGCAGGCACATTTCCAGGGATACTGGATTGAATATTTTAATAACGTCTTTAGAATGCTCGTCCCGTCTCTCACTCTGACTCTCGCTGAGCGATCTTTCTCACTCGCTCCTGTCAGCCTGTCTAGAATATCACTGACACGCAACACAGCATTTCACTCCAGCTTGGTTTCAAGAGCTTAAGGCTGAATCATACAGGACGGGTCAACAGGTCCTATTGAGCCTTTTAGAACTGTCACTCTTCTCCAGGCCTTTGAATGACGAGTAGCGTGACGAATGTCTGTGAGCATTCTCCATAAAATAGCTGGATCATAACTTTTTGTACCAATTAAACGAACAAAGTCTCCCCTCTCGTCACGTGGTTGCCTTGCATCATATATACATCTTTTTTTCTCCCTTTCTTAGGCACCAGCGCTCTTGTGCTCTGGTTGCCTTTTTATATTTTCCGGCTACGCTCAGCCGGTCACAGTGTGTTCGTCTGGGTCTCATTAGAGCGTCTTCACGTGACACAGGCATGACCCTGGACAAGAGCTGGCACGATGCGGCAGCCCCCCCGACGCTTAAGTGGCAGATCCAAGTCCCAGTTATTTAATTTGGCTTTTTGAGAGAGAGAGAGAGAAAAAGAGAGAGAGAGTGCATGGGGACAATCTGCTACGTCTGTGTGTGTGTGTGTGTGTGTGTGTGTGTGTGTGTGTGTGTGTGTGTGTTTTACAAATCAGCTGTCAAAAAGTTTTACATACTACTTTCAGCTCCAGTAGCAGATGTTGTGCCTCGAGCTGATTCACTGCAATCGGGGAGCCGATAGCACATATGGCACCGTCTAAAGATTTACTCATTTATTTATTTCATTTTTGCCAATGAGAAACTTTGGAGTGGAATAAAGGAGGCAGGAAATTGTCGCATGGAGGGTGAAGGGATCAGACGGAGCGAGGTTTTATAGATGACTGCTTTTAACATCCGTCGGGGGGGCAGAGACTGTCGTGGTAGGATGACTTCCTTCTCCCCTGGGCTTCCCATCTAGATATTCTAAGATGACACTGGCCGCATGCTCATGCATATTTGAGAACATGCAGAGGGGCTGAGAGAGCGATAAGTGAGGGAGTGGAGGTGTGAGAAGAGGTACGACCGGGTTAGATTTCTCTCAGGTGTAAGTTACCCCCCCCCCCCCCACCTCCCCCTAAAGGTTGACAGGCTAGCCTTACTTGGTCTCTGATGTCTTACCTGCAACTTTGAATGGCTCCCAGAGGCACTACCTTCCCTTTCAACCCGCGTTCTGATCGCTGAATGAAGAAATATTCCATCTGCAGGGGGAGGAAGAGAAGTTTTTTGAATAAATGGGAGAGAAAAGCACATTTTGGTTTTAGTTGAGGTCAGACAGACATTGTAGGGCCGATGGATTAATTCGTCTACAGTACGAGCAATGCTCCTCAGAGAGGTAAGCAGCTTTGAATTAAGAGCGTATGAAATGGGCAAATGACGTTTTTGTTTTTGTTTGGTGCTTCAGGTTTAAGCTCAGCTACCTCGGAGACCCCCAGATGATGAGATACCTGCGGTTTGTCATCAGCGGAGATCTATTAGCGAGTCTTTGTGTGGTAGAAAGGGATACGCTGCCCCTGGAAGAGCTCTTCTTACTAATCACAGCATCATCATTCCCGCCTTTGCTCCCTGCAACCTGGAATGAACTTGTAAGGCAGTTTTCCCCTTTCTTGCATTCTCATTCCCAGCCGTGGTGACAGGTTTGGATTGATTTCTGCGACGCAAACAAAATCTGAGTAAAAGAGGAAAACGGTGCATGTCCGGTCATTTCCATAAAGACGCCATAAAATGTCTTCAATCAAGTAAAACACAGGCAGAGGGGGTTTTACTGTGTTAATATAATAGCTATTTCATCCTCTGGCCGCCACAGGCAGCGTGATAAACACACACACACACCAGCTGTGAGAGTGAGATGTCTTTTGTTCAGAGGGCGATGGTACTGATCAAAGTTTCATCTCAAACAGCTGACCCCATTGCCATGCCAACGAAGACTCACACACCACCAAAATTGGATGGAGGTGGTATGAGAAAGGGTCCCCCAGCACGAGTATCACGAGGGCTTTTTTTCTCCGACGGTGTTTTTGAATTTACTAGTTGACCTTCAACACATTGAGGGTGATTAAATCATCATCAGCATCATTGTATAAATGTGTTATCAGACATCTTTCTTTGAAATACAGTTTACACCACGATGTGCTAAATCTGGCATGAGAAATATGTTTAATATTACAGCTAATCAATGTGTTTTACAATCAATACCCGAGCAGGAGCCGTCCATCGGTATGCGCGTCACCAATCGTCTTGCAGGTCAAGCAATGGCCTGAGAAAGACAGCAGTCCAGGCAAATGCTTTATTTGATATTGTCTCCTTCAGGTCGGTTAGCCTTAGATCGAGCAAACAAACTCTACATTGGAGTTTAATTTTCCAATTTTCCACAGAGACGTTGAGGCTGAACTCCAAATCAGCTCTCGTGCCGGTACAAAAGAGGCCCGACGCTGTGCTTTAAGGCTTTACAGGGCGTGCGCATAATGAGGCGATGCCGCGCTTGTCGCAGGGTCTCTTTCTCCGCCGTCTCCGTGTTCCAGAGCTATTGGGCCGGCAGATATTAGCTACCTCTCAGGAGGCGGTTTGAGCAGCCACTGTTTCGTGGTGAATTGTCGCTCCAATTATGAACTGCTGAAGTATGAAGAATCCCAGCCTCGGTTAATCCTGCCCCGTCAATAAGCATCACGTGCAAAAGGTGGCGACTTGACACATTTCTGGCGCAGCCACTTGCTTTTAGCTGGATGAGTGTCGGTTGTGGTGGGAATTTTCTGTAAGTGCAGGCGTTTGGGGGGAAGTGGGGCGGGAGAGAGGAGGACGGGGAGGGGGGGGTTTGGAAAGCCGACAGGCAAACAGCAGACAGCGAGAGACAGCTTGGGGGTGTACACACACACAGACACACACTTTCATAGGAACCAATCTTGGAGATATCCAAGAAAGGTCTTGGACGTGATAGGGTGGACAGCTGAGCGGCGATAACCTACGCGAGTACCGGTCCTCAGATAAGGACTGTCCCTCGTCTGATGGCCACTTTGCTTCTCTCACCATCACTGCGCCAATGTCACAAGACATTTAGTTCTGCCCACTTGAACAGCTGCACCAAAATTAGTCAAAAGCCCTCTCTCTCTCTCTCCTTGCTTAATGGATGTGGAGAATGTCAAATGGTTTATCGGTACTTTTATCTATGATATGGGCAGCGAAGGGACATTTTTCCCTCTATTTTAAGTGCCGGGTGCACTGCTGTAGTGGATGTATGCCGTGCTTGAAATGCATACTCTCTTGTCCAATCAGTGCTTTGTCAACACAGTATATAAAAATGTCAAAAAGACAATCAATGCATAAGTCTGTCCTGCCGTATCGCTTTGATGTCTTCCTGTTAGATAAAAGCAAATGTATTCACTGCCTCTTTGTAGGATAAGGCCACTGTTTTTGTAAAGTCTGAGCAATTTTGTTAATATTTCTTTTTTCTTTTTTTGTTGCTACTAATGTTTGACACTTCAACATTACTTAATAACAGTACTTATTTAGCGCTTCACTGCTTTAGCCATTTTCAATTTACCATTCATCCATCCATCATACCTGACCACTAGGAGCACCCTGGTATCACTGTCTTGCTAAAGGGATCAAATGAACAACCCAGAGATAAATGGATGACCTCCATAGCCGCAAGCGCCTGCTGCATGAGGCAGATATGCTGATCCGTTGGCCACTGGGAAGCTCTATTGAGTGCAGTTGAGGTTTAAGGGTTTGGGGTTAAGAGTCAGCCCATAGAGCACCAAACAGGTGAAAATGAGGGAAGGCAGAAGCGCTGCCCTTTAACCTTTTCCTGCAGATTCGGCCTGCTGGGTTCAGGGATTCAATCGGCAGCCTCTCATACACTAACAATGCAAACTGAATGGCTGGCGGAGACGCAGAGGGGGCGATGCGCTCATTTGAAATATAAGTGACTCACATTTAGCTTCAGGTTAAAGTTGTTAGCGTGCGCATGATAACAGATTATACCAACGCTTTCATCCGCTGGCTGGCTGGCTCAATTGCCTGTCTTTAAATCACTTTGAAAATGATTTGTGAAAAGCTAGCAGAGACGCGACTCTTGCAAAGATGAATGAGTTGCATTGACGGTGACAGGTTTGACACCTGTCAATCATGCGGATGGGGACAAATCGTAACAATGGAAACTTGAGAGGTAACGTGTGTGTGTGTGTGTGTGTGTGTCAGTGTGTGTGTGAAACTCAGCTTCAGCAGACAGCCACAGTAAGATGGGTAGGACAAATTCTGCCCCATCTGTGATTATAAAGTGAAACACTAGACAGAAGTTCTGCTTGTGCTTGTGCGTCTTGATCTATCCATTCCAACTGGCCAAAAATGATGCCCATTTATGTGCACTTAATTTTAGACACAGAATGTCACATTTCACGCAGGAAGGCAACAAAGAGTGCATTTGATGGATTGCACAATTACACTTCGGTGAACTTCCAGTTACGTCTCCACATCGGGGAATATCTCTTTTATCTGCATCAATACTCCTCAGGCACCGCGCAGTTTCTTTTCAAATCCTCTTTCACAGATTCTTCTTGATTTCAACTTCTATCGCTGAAGAGAAATGCCTTTTCTTTTAAAGCCCCGTTAATTATTCACTTGATTACTTAACCTCTAATTTTGTCTTTAACAAGGCTCCTATTACAGTGGCCTCAGCGTTTCATGCTCCATTACAAGCAAGTATTGAGTGGAAAAAATATTAGGCAAAAAAGGAAACCTTCTGGCAGTAGTGAAACACCTCTGGATGAGAATTTTGCCTTAAGCGCATGAGCTGGAAAATGTCTGTGTGAGGGTGGAGTTATTGGAGGAGTAAAGTCTGTCTTGTTCGTGAGCACTGCCTGCAACTCAAGCTCATCATTGAGGACACCGCGGCGGCTTTTAATGTTATGGATTCAGAATATATAGTCTATGGCGAGCCTCCAAAACCTGAGTGGGATTTGCCTTTCATAAGACGGATAGATTAGACATAGTAATGAATTGAAGTGCTTTTTTAACACGCGGTACCGGACAGATAGGGCGAGATTGCCTTCGGAAGCTCTGCGCTGCTCTGTCTGCTTTTTCTTATTAAAAAGAAAATCCTGTTAACTCGGGCACACTTGTTAAAAAGTGTTGGAGCCAGCCATGACAATTAAGTTGGAATAAATGGTCCCTGACCCCGGAGAATGGAAAGTTTAAACACCCTAAAGCATTTTTTATTGACAACTGTGTACTCGCTGTGCCATGTCAGGGTAACACTGCACAGGCCTCCCAAAGGCATTTGAAAAGCCCCGTGGACGGGCGGCGCGACGTGATGGAAAACGTTCCAGGGTTTTTCCCGATAGCGTTTTCATTGCCGACAATACTTCAAACTCCTGTTTGCTGTATTTACTGTTGGAAGGCGACAAATAATGACTTTGTTTTCCCGCTGCGTTGACATGCACTTCAATAAAGTGACTCATTGCGCCAATGAACAATTTAACAATCGTTGGGAATTAAGTGCACTCTAGGTTTTGATGTGAGAGTGAAAGCAGTCATTCGTTAAAATAGTTGTTGGAATAGTGCAAGCTCATTAAACGCAACCAACTAAATCCAAGCAGAGAGGATAATTACTTATAAAAACTACTAAGCAGATGTCTGCTGCTGTAGCTGTGATGTGACACCCTTGGTTTTTAGGGTCCCAGTGAAGAGCACCAGTACGCAGTCTATTTTTACTGGAGACGCTGCTTCGTTTAGTCGCAATCAAGTGTATTTTTATTAATATTTACAGACGTCCATCTCTAATGTCTGTTGTTCATGAAGCTGGAACCAGCAGCAAATTATCTCAGCGTAGCGCTGCGACTGGAAACTGAAGGAAACGACCGTCCCCGGCTCCATTTAGAGGCAAATAAACCCAGTGGAGGCCCACAAAGGAATCTGTTCCGTCTTATTTGTTTACCGGGTACAAAAGCCAAGGGGTATAAACAACAAATTGCATTTTTCCTTTATGATAAGCTAAGCAGGCTGCTGCTGCTGCCAGCTCCATTTTTATCACTACAGATACAAGAGTTATATGAATCTCCTCATGCCACTTTCTGGACAAAGTAATAATAAAGTGTAGCTGACTACACTAAACATCTTTAAATTCATATATAGCTTATAAGTTATAACTCGGAAATCCTTTAGGACAAAACATTCCATTTATGCAATACATCAAAATGCAATTCAATGTAAGAGAAAATAACGGCTTTGTGGACAAATACACCATTAAACAAGTAGGGAACAGAAACAGCTTGAGCTTGTTTTCTCGTTTGTTCTGAAGGCCCTCTGATTGAAAAGGTTTTGGGCATCTGCATCCTACTTTTAGGGCTTTGCCGAACACAATCTATTACTGTGCATGTTCCCCCCGGGTCGTCCTCTCTCCGCTGTGCCGCTGACATGCATATAAATGGATCAAACACCATGGTGCTGGAGTGCACCTTCCCAGGAAACCTCCTCTCTGTCATAACCTCTCCCAAACCTTTCCCCGTATAATCCTACTCCAATCTCCTCAAGGTGGGATTTGTCCGGATCAATTCCATAATGCATTATTCATTTGAGAATTTAATCAAATATCTCCTCCGCCAATCAGCCCGGCCCACACCGCTCTAAAACCTCCCCCCGCCCCGCCCCCGTCATATCACTGATTGTTAGTGTCACCTGCAATAGCAGATTATCAGCCAAATGAATTAACGGGTCACAGGTGAATAAGACGCTCGGCTGACTGTAATCTCTTTTTCTCGGGCAAAAGTAGCTTACTGTAAGTGAGTAAGTTTTTCTCTGCGAGCGGAAGAGAGAAAAAGTGCTTGAGAAAATCCCCTTTCTGCCTGGCTTCCCGCGGGTTTCTGCAATCTAATGGTTTCCTTTGAGAGGCACTGGTGGAAAGTGCTGATGCTTGTTGGCTGCCTGTGTGTGTGTGTGTGTGTGTGTAAAGGCAGCTATTTTCCATGGCTAACCGAGCCGTTGATGAGCTTGCCAGCCAGGCCAGCGTTGTGTACAGTGTGTGAGTTCTTTGTGTGTCTGCACGTGTAGACCTGTGAGCAATCGCCATTAGTTTTTTTTCCCCCCATGCGTGGGTGCCAGCGTTACTGCGCCGTCACGCTGGGCGCGATTAAACCCCCCCCCACAGTTGCCTAATCGAACTGTGATATAATACGGGCCTTTGTGGCGGTAATTTCCCCCCCATCTGTCCGGACGCGAACGTTAAATTGTATCGCCGCTCGCGCAGTGGCCCGCCTTCTGGCCTGGCGGATGGAGGTAATGACACAATGCTTTCCTCCCCCCCCCCCTCTCCTCACCCTGGAGGACAGAAGAGTAAATGAGTGTGAGGCAGAAGGGTTCGCGTCGGCGCTTTGTTGTTCCGTTGTGTTGGCGCAGATGAATTTATATGATAATCAGAAACCCGCCAGTGTTGTTTCCTCCCCTGTTCGCCCTCAGAGGGCGGGAAGCCTTTAAACATCTTAAAGGCCATTTTATTCCCCTCCCCAGGAAATAAAAATGTTATTTGTTTTGATCTTATCTCTTTCTTTTTTTCGTGGAGAATCGTATGTGCTATTCATGAGTGTACACAACAAAACCACTGAATCTATTCATCCGACCGTCACGGCCATAAAGGACGAATTCTGCTTTTCACGTAAGCAGTTTATCTTTAGTTCAAACTGCTATTTTGTTGATTTTGTTCTGCATCAACTGTTCTACATTTAAGCAACTGGTTCGGCTGCTCAGGGAACTAAAGTGCCGGCGGCCGTCGCGCTTCTCCCTCGGCGAGCCGTCGCAAACCCGCCGCCTCGGTTGTGCACGAAGTCGGTTGTGCGTTTGTCCTGCGGGAAAGCAGGCGAGCTGGTTTCGGAGACGGGGAAGATCGCGTGTGGGCGGCCTCAGCTTTTACAGCTACAGTTCGAGGCTCACCTCCCGAGCCACGAGTGGCACGCTCACGAGCAGACCCTCACAAATTACATTTGCCGTAGTGCAAACCATTTAAAACCAAAAATGACCACAGTCCCAGCACATGAGACCTGTTATTTTCTACTAAAACAACATAGCATTTACTTATAGTAAAAGCAGTTGGTACCAACGCAGATCAGCAAGTCCCTCAGATGAATGTTGCATGAAGAACTGTCCACCCGTTGACCCCCGACTGCTCCAACGAAATGTTTTCGCATTAATAATCTGCACCACGGGGTTTGAATCAGGTACAGTTTTGCATCCTCGGGGCTGAAGCTCGCCGCGTTTCGACACGTGCGCTCGGCCCGAGGCCGCGCCGCGCCTCGGATCGGAGGAGCGCGCTCTCTAGATCACGCGGGGCATCAATCCCGGCACGTCTGCCTCGCCTGTCGAGGCTGTTAACCACTTCTGGGTCGCACCGTTGAGCTTCGTAATTGTCTCCCGCTCTTCAAAGGGAGCCGAGAGTTGGTTTGATCCGAGCTGTTTACTTTCACGGCCCCTATAGTCCTGCTCTCTGAAGAAAGAGAGCTATCAAACACTTCAGGCATGAGCTAGCATATTATAGTGCTATTACTGTGTGTTTGTGTGTCTGTGCGCGTGTGTAATAGGAAGGAAGCAAAGTGCAGAGAGAGCGACACGGCGTTGCCTGTGGCCCTTCCAGGCCTGGGGGGTGAGCCAGCAGCTTTTTTGCTGTTACATAAGAGCAGAGAACTGCAACGTGCACAGGGCCTGTAATCTATCCGAGGCTATGCACGGGAACTCACCCACAAGAACCCTGTGCTGTCTGCTGCGCCCCAAAACGTCAGGCTGTGTTCAGCTACTGTTTGTGTGAGAAAATGTTTTCTCCCCAACTAAGATAAGAAAGGGAGACGCCGTGACAAACAGGATGTCGAGCTCGGCAACTTGTTTTGTGTGGGTGATGAAAACAATAGTGTGCACGGGCGCTCCGCTTCCGTCTGAACTCTGAACCGCGGCGTCAGAGGAGGGGGAAGGTGCTAACCGCAGCCTCCGCCCGGGCCGAGCCGACGGCGGCTCGCAGTAAGTGGCCGCCGATGCACGGTTTCTGAATCTGCTGACGGAGGCGAACAAAAATGGCAAGTTTGCTTTGCCCCCATTTTAAATAGAGTAATCCAGCGTATGTCTGAGATGTGAAGGGGGCTGTGCAGGCTCTGGACCCACCACCAACACATATTTACAGAGCCTCGATTTCCATTCATCACCTATAGGCTGCAGTGGGGGTCGGACATGCAAAGAGCAGGGAGTGGGGGGAGGCGTCGGCAGCAGCAGCGTGCTTTCAGTGAACCGAGGGCAGGCTTCGTCACGTCAAGTTCATTTTCTCCTACCTGAAGCTTCGTCCGTGGGATGACTAGACGTGGACACCGAAAATCTGATCTTCTATGTAATGTTACTGGGGCCCAATTTTTCCATCCTCCTTGATGCCCCCTGTTGTGGGGTTGGTGTCTTCTGTCAGGAAACAAACTTCTGTTCCCTGAGAGTTTGACGGCCCTGAATGGACAGCAGCCAAACCCAGATCCAATAAGCCAGAGCAGGAATGGAAGAAGCGGGAAAAAACAATAAAGTGGAAGGAAAGGCTTTCGTTTTCGGGGGCAAGCATTGACAAGCTGAAGAATGTTTGTGAGAGCAAGCTCGAACAGCCGCGTTGTAGTGTTATTTTCGCCTTCTACCACGGAGAACCAGAGCAACTTGGCAAACGCTGTTGTGGAAAAAGAGGAATATTAAACGCTCAGTGCGCTGCCACGTTCTGTGGCTCTGTCGATATCTCTGTGCGCAGGGTGGCTGAAAGGGAAAGGGGCCCTCAGAGGAGTTACCCCCCCGCCTCTAAGTGAGTATTTACCCTTCAGTTCAGCCATTTTTTGATGTCCGACTGCCTTGTCCACGCTCACATTTATCGAGGGGTTCTATGACACGAGCTCTTAAACATAGTTTGCTTTTGTCCTTCAAACATTCACACATGCACTCAGAGACCAACAGCGGCCACACTGCAATTCAAGGCGATGAGAAGCTTGTGGTTGAGTGACTTGCTCAAGGACGTCAGTTCGTTCAGTTTGCGGTTTTTAGATGATGAAAGATTTTGTTGAACTGTTGAATGCTTGTGAATTGTGAGTGAAATGTCTCGGTCGGTCGTAGATCTCCACTCCCCCAAAATATGCAGAATTGATATTCAGTGCAACACTTTAAAGGGACGTGAGATAATGATTGAGTTTGTTTGTCATTACGGCCCATATTTCAACACAGCGAGCTGGATTCCTCAAAAAGTTGACTTTTTAAACTCTCAAATGAATTACGTATCAACAAAACTGCACCATTGTTGCTCCGATTTCAACATCAACCAAATATTAAAACATCGATTCAGTTCTGCATCATTATGCACGGCAAGGTATCCCTTGTTATTCTCCACGGCTCACTCCATAATTTACTTTAGATATAGATTTTTCTTACACCCTGCGTGTGTTTTCATGGTAATTTACACTTGTCTGACTCTAAAGATAGATAAGAATTATCCCTAAATTATGTGAGCACCAAAGTTAAGTCATGAAAAACTACGCCAATTAAAAGCCCACTTCTATGATTTTTACCCTGGGTAAGCTTTCTTGTCTTGAAAAAGATCCAGAGTTTAGTTTTCTTTATATTAAATCTGACCCAGAGGGGTTTTTGTTTTATAGTAAGAACGTTTGGTGCCTTTGATACATCTCAAAGGTTATTCATAAAGCTGACACAAATAGTACAAACGATGAATAAGGCATTTAAAGGCACCGAAACCACCAGACTAACACATCAAAGTATTTCGTATCCAAGCACAAATCGTTATTATTAGACTCGGGTAAATCTTCCTCACATTACACACGCAGGACCGGCGTTGGTACAGAACAAGAAGCACCCGTCATCACTGTACTTTTCCCACACAGACCACAACAATTAGAAATCGCTCATTAACTGACTCAATCATGTCGTATTTGCATTGTATATAAGACAACTCTTGATCTTAATATGTTTTTTTATGTCCGTGGGGGCCGATGTACATCAGTTACTGTAAGCTATTTTATTTAGCTTCCTTTTGGCTCAACGCTCTGAGGGAACTTGTCATTCATCGTGTATGTCTCGGCCTTTTATTGTGACACGTGGGAGCATAAAGAAGGAGATCTGAGAAAGTCTTCTATCTTGCTTCTGCCTTCGGAGGCAAAATGTAGTACACCGATTTTTGAATATTTATTTTAATATTCAGGCTGTGCGTAAAAAAGAGCTCATGAAAAGGAAGAAAAAGATTGAAAGAATATATACATTTGGAAATAAATCTCGCACAATGTTCCCGGTCTACAGAGACCTTTAAAGTAAAGTTCATAGCAGCATTCTTGTATAATACCGCTTTTGTCTCATATATACAAGCCAATACGGAAAAAATCTTTTGAGAAAGATAATACCGATGCTGTCTGCTGGTCTCTCTTATGTAATCTATTGTTAACGCATTGAAGGAATAGGTGGGGAAGGACACAAGTGGGTGAGCTCGGGTCTGTCGACAGGGGAATGAGTTCAAGGTGGAGAGCCACGAAACGAACGGGACAGGGGAAAAACGGGAGGACAATGTCGCCGGGTGGACAGCTGAGAAGGAGAATCTCAGCTCATCCTGGGAGAACACGGCCCGCTGCTTTTGTCTGAGTTTGTCTGGGTTTGGGTGTTTGGAGGTTTGGGGGGGAGGGTCGGTCTGGTTGTTTAAGATCCCTTGTTGCCGTCAGCAGCCAGTAGCATTCGTGCTACGATCGTTACACGGACCAACACGTCCACCGCCTACAGATTCACAGGTCCTTGAATAATGTGTGGGGCCTGTGTGCAGCGGTGGTAGCGTGTTAAAGGGGGCAGTGAGTGCTGGCTAAGAGAAAACATGCTAAGAGGCAGGAATCAAGGTAGGAATCAAGACATGCCTCGCCGGTGCCTCGTGGCAGTAGGGCCGAGATCCTCCTTGTGGCAGTGGCAAGTGGGTGGCAACTTTGTGGCAGGCAGCGGCAATCGCCAGCAAATCAGTCGGCGTCACAACGGCACGCTGGGTGGGAGGAGCCAATTTTTCCCAGAAACAACTGTTATTTGTACGACAGGTCAGCTGCGGTAAATATTTTATTTTATTTAATTTTATTTGAGACACGTGAGCCCCCGTCTTCTTATTACAGAGGCTAATTTTAGGTTTGGACCGGCGGGTTCCGTGTAGGGGGTGGGGCTCTCAAGTTTAATGCCACCCACTTGCCACTGCCACAAGGAGGATCTCGCTGTCACTCCCTCGTGGGTCGAACAGCAATCCCTGACGGCACCGGTGTGCTTTTCAGGAATTCACAGCTTCAACGCTCTGAAATATGCCTGGCGCGACATGTCAGACTTCAAAAGAATGAATCAAACTTGCAGGTTTGTCCGTTTCGTTATGAATTCCAATTGCAGGGCGGGCTTCTAGAGTATGCACAGACAAAAAAAAAACAGCGAATCAGTGATCACACAAAATGAGGCAGTATGCACCAGCACCGTTTAGCAGCCTTTTGTGCAACCCTTCGTTATCTGACTTTGGCGGCTGTGGTCAATCGTCATGGTAATGAAGACCGCTTTAAATCCCATGTTCCCGCCCACGCAGTCTGGTTCCGCACCCGCCCACCTCCGTCATTAGCACGGGTCGACGACTCATCGCCGTGACCTCCAGGGCTCCGTGTGCGTTCTTTGCAGTTACCGTTTGTGTGTCTCTTCCAAGCGTTAGCCGGCGGTTACGTGTGCGTGTGTGTGTGCGTTTCTTATTGTGTTTGCTTGTGTACCTGCCCGCGCTGATAAGAGCCGGTGTTAGTGTGTCCTTTGTTCTGCCAGAATTACTCATCCCCCTTTGTCGGCACGGGTGAATTAAACCCCGCTTAATCCGAGGTTCGAGCCCAGACATTTCACACCTAAGCCGGGTGTCAGCGGGGTGGTTGTGTGGGTCTGTCCGTCATTGTCTCCGTGTCTCAAAATGGATGGATTGATTTTCTGTTTTTCAGCCGAGTTGTTTCAACAAGCCTCTTGTGTGATCCTCCAGCGTGTCAGTGTGTGTTTGTGAAGTGTTTACCCGAGTCGCAGGCGCACTCCTGCGCCTCGCACCATGTGGTCGGAATTCGTGTTAATTCAAGTAGCCATGACAAATGCTTCTTTTCCTGTTGGCTCTGTGAGTCACAGGCTGCAGGCCGAGGTGTGACACACGGGAGGTGTCTCTCTCTCTCTCTCTCTCTCTCTCTTCTCTGTGTTGCTATCTTGGTTCCCATTAATTGTCTGTCTTGCTTCCTTTCTGCCCGTCTCTTCCTCTTCTGTGTTGTTCCACCCTCCTCCTCCTTCTTCCCTCTCTTCATCTCCAACTGCTTGTGTTTCTCGACTCCCCTCCCCTCTTGTGGCTCCCTCCTCCTCCCTCCCTCCCGCCCTCCTCTCTCTCTCTCTCTCTCTCTCTCTCTCTCGCTTTCTGTCAAGGCAGCCACAGCAGCAACAGTGGTTACGCCAGCAGTCACTTCTCAGTCACAGCGGAGGCTGCAGTCTGCGGGTCCAACTGTGCGCCGTGCGTCGTGTCTGCGGTGTTTGCAGCGGCCGTGTCAGCCGGCTGCTCTTTCTTAGGGTGACTACAGCCCATGGAGTTCCTCTAGCTGGCGGCCGCAGGGAGGTCTGTGGGAGGAAACGTCCTGAAGCTCACTAGGGGGAAGACCGAGCAAATGACATCCCGTTTCGTCCCTTGCACTTTTTATTTTTATTTCAGTCTCTCCTCATCTCGGTAGCTCTTCCCTCACTGTCTTTCTCGCTTGCTGGTGCTCGGATTGTGTGCAAAGCAACCGTAAGTGGAGTTCCTTGTCTATGTTCATGTGTGTCTGTTTATATATACTGTGTGCGTGTGTGTGTGTGCGTGTGTGTTTGAGAGATCTCACTGAGTGCACACATTTGCATGTTAGTATAAACGCCGCGTCACGGCATCACCGACGAATTAATTAGGCCAATTTGCAAAACACTAATTGTAGTGAAGGAGCTGTGTGTTCATGTGCTGACCTCCATGGGATCCATCGGTTTGCATTCATACATTTCGGCCAGATACTTATTATTCAGCAAAAACTGTCACTGCTGCTATTTATAGAGGACCCACTTGTTGGCACAACCGCCGAATGAACGGCCTCTCCTCCAGGTTCTGCCTGCAGCCCGTGGGAGTGAAGGACAGCAAGGGAACGATCGAGGAAAGAGTTAGTGTGTGTGTGTGTGTGTGTGTGTGTGTGTGTGTGTGTGTGTGTGTGTGTGTGTGTCTACGCGAGTGTGTCCCACACCGTCACCCAAAGGCGCGCAGAAAATCAATACATCAACAGCTTGAGCCGGACTGTTTAGCTCCGCCAAGCGATGGACAGACCACCGTCGCCTCCGCGGCTCCACTGACCGGGCCTCGGGATGGCCCGTGGACGGTGCATCTCAGGTGTCCTCCTCAGGTGTCTTCCGTTTTTTTTTTTCGTCGGTTCGGTTAGGTTAGGTGTGGAAAAATGCCTCGCCGTGTGCTGTGAGCTGGTAAAAGAGATCATGGATCAAAAGTTTTTGTCCTGCAGCGTGCCACCCGGCACGGCCGATGGAACCAGCCTCACGGAGGAGCGAGCGCGGGCGGGAAAAAGATGGATTGGGGGGGGAAGAGCCAGAGCATGTGAGAAGGGGAACAGAGCGAGGCCATCATAATCAATCCTCCATGATCCCGGAAGAGCATCGTTTGTCTTCTTTTCTCACTCTCGCTCCTCCCTTTGCCCTCATCGTTCTCTCATTTTCCGCGGTACAGTCACTTTGATCTTGCGTAAGAGGACCGTCTCCAGAGCTTCATTACTTTTAAGGCCTTCATCGTGAGCGGGCCATAAAAAGATGTAACGGAATGGATTCCTGATACCATCTTCCCCGACGGTCTGTGCCGGCGTGCGACTAACGACCACGCGGGGATTTAATGTCCCCCCCCACCGCGCGTAATGGCCTTTTGAGCCGAGTGCTCCGGGTCATCAGGGCAAACCGGGATCGGCACCGTGCTGTTCAGACGTGGCAGCGCGCTGTATCAACCTGTGTGTTTTATCTGAGCACATTGAGCTTCATTTAAAAAACCCAATGTGTTCCAAAAGTTTCAATATACTGTTGTGTTTTTCTTTTGGTTATAGCTCCAGCAACAGACCTCGGCTTTGGTCTCTTTCTCTTTCCGCGTGCGCACGCGCGCTTGAGCGGCTGCGTCTGCCTGCCGCTGAGTGGGCCCGGGCAGCGGAAAGCTTCTTTTGCTTTAAGCATACGGGGGATTTGGGTGGCAGGAAAATGATCGGGGAGGAAATGATTGAGAGAAAAGGTCAGCAGACAGGATGCCCTTTTTTTTTCATCTGATGCGGGGGACTAAGAAAAAAAGGTGGGGGAGCAAGTGAGAGCGGTGCATGTGGTAGGAGACCAAAGGTTAAAGGGAAGCCAAACAATCGAAGGAAAGACAAAGAAATGTGAATCAAAAAGAGCACGTTAGCATGCGGCTCGTGCAATTAAAAAAAAAAGAAATTCATGGCTATTCAGTCGAAGGGAAATGGCCAAATACTAAATAATGGTAATAAAATGAATATCTTTGGGTCTGGACTAATAAGGTACCTTGTTGCACTCTGGTGTAGTTCAAATATATATATATATATATATATATATATATATATATATATATATATATTTCATAGACAACATTTTGGATCAATGCAGTGAGGAAATGCTCTGCAGATTATCTTAACATGAAAAACAACTGTTGCTTGCAGCAGAGGTCAGGACTCTCGCCTCCGATGCTGATTCATTTCAAAAGTCTCCTCTGTTTTGTGTGTGGCGAGTAGGATACTGAGTACCGTAGTGAATGTGTGGGTTCGCTTACAATACAGGAAACACCTCGACTTATGACCCTTATGCATTACGTTTAGCAAAACTGTCTCTATTGTAAAAGGTTTCTCATAAAAATGTTTTACAAAAATCTGAATTGAATAGGTAAAGGGCCATAATTGACACTGTCTCGGTAACTCACAGGAGAGTGTAATTAGGCTCTGGATAGTTTAATTAATGCAACATTTTGCTTCACCTTTACACATGCTGCTAATTACCAACACTGTGCTTTGGCTTTGTTCTAAGCAGCTTGTGTCCTTGGCACAGTCTTAGTCCTTTAATGGTGTTACAGGTTTCCTGTGTGTGTGGGAGTGTGCACACATCTGTGCATTGCGTTGAGGGAATGTGAGAGCAGGTGTTTGTGTGTGTGTGTGCGTGTGTGTGTGTGTTTTGTACAAATGTAGATCATCTCTCTTCTTTATTGATGGGCTCATCCCTTACGTCTATCTCCATGACCCAGTTGCTGTGTGCTCACACCCCGTGTTCACATCGTGCCTGCAGCAAACCCAAATTGTCAGGGCAGCAGAGAAGAAAGGGGGGGGGGGCAAGGTGAACGGAACACACTAGAGATGTCCCGAGTGCCTTACATCTTCACATACATGCGGCATCTCCCATCTCAGCCTTCTTAGATCACAAGTTCTCACAGTAATTTCGGACTCAATTAGCTGTTTCTAACACCTCCACGATACCATCGAAAAGCCCCCGATGGTAAAAAAGTGTGACTCTCTATATTGTGGTGACTTTTATCAGTTTCCTTGCTGCAGTCGTACTTTGCCGCGCGTTAACCGCCTGTTTCCTTTCTTCTCTGCCCGGTTGTACAGAGCAGCTTCCTGGGCAGTGCCACGTTTTCAGTCGGCGAGCTGCTGAGGGCTAAAGATGAGCGGCTGACCTTGAGTCTCAGGTGAGTGCGTGTCTCTGTCACACCGCGTTCATCGCTCTCTGTGTTTCCTCAAGGCTAAATAAAACTCTGACTCCGGAGTCCGACCATTATGCTTCCTCACACAGGAACTGACAGAACAACTCAGAAATCAAACCAAAATGAGTTGGGAGGGTGGGGGGGGGAACGCAGATGTGGCAACAGTATCTGTTGATATCACAGATGTTGCGTTAGCGTGCGGCACTACAGCACTCTGATCTCTTTTTCTGTCGGAAATGGGGACAGGGAATGAATGCAGGCGTCAACGAAACGAATGCAATGAAAAGGAAAAGATGTGTATGTTGTGTTTGATTCCTGAGGATTGGCACACGTGCTGTACGGAGCGTGGACGCGGCCTTGCTGTGAAAGTCAAAAGGAAAAGAAGCAATTGATATTTATTTTTATGAAGCGCTTCCTATCCCTTCTCATCCTCTTAACATAAGAGCACCAAAGTCCTTAAAGACAGGACACCAACGATATGATTAGTGGTTTTTCCACAAAGATTAGCGCTTTGCCTTTTGGAGGACGCGTTGATACAACCGATAAGCACTGGACCTGATTGATGGTGTGTCCTCCCCATGAAGTGCTGGACTCATGACTCATTGTGTCTATTACAGAGGTGTCAAGTAACAAAGTACAAATACCTCGTTACCTTACTTAAGTAGAAATTTTGGGCATCTATACTTTACTGGAGTATTTCTTTTTCAGGCGACCTTTTACTTCCACTCCTTACATTTTCACGCAAATATCTGTACTCTCTACTCCTTACATTTTAAAAATAGCCTCGTTACTCCCACTTCATTTGGGCTCGTCGTCGTTCAAAAAGACACACACAAAAAAAAATACAACATGCAGATAAATCGTGCCATCTGGATAGAGTGAATTAGATTGTGGTTGGATGAGAAGTTCAAAAATTTACCATTCAGACACCCTGTTGGTTTTCTCCTGCAGATCAGAGTGACGCCGGGTGCGAAAAGTGGTCGGTGGAAGGTTCCTTTGTCAGAACGGCACAAGCCGATCTCAGTTTTTTAGCGACATGGACCCGCCTCCTCTTCCTGGTGCAGATTTCATGTAACGTTAAACAAGTATCTTCATGAGCGTGGGTTTGCCGTAAATGTTTTTTTCTAACTCTAAAATTGAGAATCTGTCTCAACTGACTAAATAAAGTGATGTGTGGGTTAGGGTTAGGGTTGACACCTCTGATCTATTAATAAATGGCCCCCGAGATTTGACAAGCGTGAAATGATGCGTGCAGGTAGGTTTAGTTATTTTACATGGAAGTTACGAGACGATTTACCGTCAACATGATGCTAAGTGCATGCATTGCACATAGAATTAGGAAATAGCTGTGGCCTGTTTTGACTGAGTTCTTTGCATTTCACTTTAACTTGAACTAATGTTGTAAGTTTAGGCAGAAACGTGAAGTTATTTGTGGCACCAGATCAGACGATCACCGACTATGCAGAACGATCTGCTTTTACGTGCCTGTTTTTTACTAAATAAAACAAGTGTTCTTTTACAACAAATAAAAAAAAGATTTTTAATTAACAGTTGTTTACCCTCATCCATCATCTACTATTTTTGCGAGATGATTGTTGGACTGTGAAAGGCATCATTACAGTTCTAATGAAACCTTTTACTCATTCAATTGCAGTTCTTATCACACACCTTAGTAAAAAATATTTAATCATTAACATTGATCTTATCATTAAATGTATTTGTGCTTATTTGTGCGCTGGTGAGTTAAATATTTCATATGGACCTTTCAGCTGTGGAACATATAAACCCACTCCGGTCTCTTGCCTTTCCCTGGTAATGAGCCTTTACGATACAAAGTGTTTTCAACCCCAACCAAGTTAACTAGGCAACTGATTAAATTATCCTCATATGTTTGCATAGAGAACTAACCTCACCCTGCACACCATCACCACCCCAGATAGCGTTCTTATCAATAGCTGTCAGATTCAAACGGTTTTAATGTAATTCAGATGTTTTAAGAAGATAATTACAGGGGTCAAGACTCGTACTTTAGTTGCTACAGCCGTGGCGGTCACTGCATTGGACACGCTCTACCAACCTGATAATCTAGTTTAACTCAACAACAAGCATTCTGACATTTATTTCATCATCCGCTGCGTTTGCATACAGAGTGCAGAAAATGACCGCTCTCTATTTCTAGTTTATGTCGTAAAACTGAATGTCCTTTTCTCTTCACGCTCATATTTGTGTCTGAAAATATTCCCCTTGGGCAATCTCCCCCCTTTCTACTCTCTATTGTTTTTCTTTTCATTTCCTCTAGGTGATCCCATGTCACGAGGTATAATTGCGTCTCCCATGATTGACTCTATGAGCTGCAGTATGAAGAGAACGCCACGTGGTTTTTTTTGCATGCACACTTGCAGCAGAACAGCAGAGAAATGTCATTTTACTCCCCCTGTTGTCACACTGTTTGGGTTTTTTTTGTCATTCAGTAGTTAGTTTTTTTTATTCCTAAGAATAACGAGAAGTCATCCCATGATATTCGGAATTCTACCAAAATGCTTTTTAACATTGTGGAAACCAAAATAAGTTTTTTTTTTTTTCAATGTCCAAAGTTTGCTTTAGTATTCACAGGTTGCTGTCACTTTAGAATGTGCAGTATGGGAAACACTATACTAAAGGCTACACGGTCAGCAAGAGTATTTCTTGAAGTATCGGTCATCCCACACTTTAATGCCAAAGCAAAGTTTTTGCTTCAATATTTATTTTTCCTTCTGATGAAATGATGATTTTACCTCCTGGGGCTTTCAAATGGTTTCACTAAATCAAGGATAAACTGTGGAAGCATTTTTGTAGCACAATTCACCAAACAACAGATTATTCAAGCGTGGTAGTTTAAAACCTGTATATCGCTAAATAATTACTGGTATCGTACAAAGTCGTCATGGCCTGAGGATCTGCTGCCGGTGTCGCAGCGCTATGTGTCAATCAGATCTTGTTGATTTTAATAGGTTGTCTCTTTGTCGGTCCATCCGATGGGAACGCGCTGCAGCAGAGGAGCATGTGCCGTTCACTGTGGGCCGTGTGACCTGTGGACGGGCCCGTGATTCACGCTTCCAATTACTTCCGCTGGCCGAGCAGCTCGGACGCTGCGGCACTGACGCGGACAGAACTGCAAATTCTTTGAGCGCGTTTTAAGGGACGGATGCTTCATTTAACTCCGGGTTCTAATCCCCACCTGCTGAGTTGCTCCAAGAAGACACTTGATTTGGGTTTACTTTGGGCTCAGCAGAGGGAATGAGGGACCGCTTTCCTCCCCGCGGGACGGGGATCGAGTCCTCTGCGTGTGAATCTGAAAAGCCAATATGACTTTGAACACCTTCGCTTTATACTCGCCAGATGCAACCTCATTCCTTTTTCCAGGAATTCTTTCTTCCCTTGGGCTCCTCTCTCAGGGCTCACTCCCGCTTCCTTGTTTCACTCGTCAGGGTCGGTTTTGATTCCCTGCGAGGCGCGACGAGTTTGATCCGGGTCACTTTGAATGAGTGAATGTCGGGCTGAACTGGTCTTTTGGAGGCACCACAAGCCCTTGAAGAGAGGTTAAGGAAATGCCATCTACCTGAAGCACTCACACAAGTAAAAAGGAACAGTTGGACACTCACGATCAACAACACACAAACGCACACACCAAGATACAACAGGAAAAAAGGCTGGATCTTGAATTGAGTAGTTTCTTTCAAATCGTGTGCTCCTCCACAAAAGGAAACTGGACTAATGGAATGTTTGATGTTTTGAGGTCAGTTCAAGTTTGCCTCATGATTCTTCTGTAAAAATTGTATTTAAAGGCTCACGTATGTTTTGCATGTCTGAGTTAACAGCGGAATGAGTGTCAACTCTGAGGTCACCTGTTATTTTTATCCAAAAAATAAAACACCTAACAAAGTTGTTTCCTGTGCAGCTTAGACTTCATGCAGGTGTGGTTAATGTCTTGCTGGACATTCGTAAGAAGATTTCAAAAGATCCGATACTAACCGTTGAATGTAACAGTAAGGTTGCAAAAACTCAATCATATTTTCTTTAAAGCTGCAATCCTTTATTTGTTTTTGTTATTCCTATCAGTTATCACAATCAACCCTCCTGCACACCAAACAGGCCGTCCCACAGTGCAGCACATTGGCTGCTCGGAGCGTCTATTAAATCTCCCCCGGTCTGTTATATGGATTCAGAGTCATTGCTGGATTCCCTCGAGGCCATTATTCTCACAGAATGACGCAGCTGTTGTACCTAGATGTGGAAGGTTTTTTTTGACTGTGCAATAACAACATATTTTGGGTTCTCGATTGTCTGCTTTTTGCAAACGCACACTTCACATAATCCGTAGCATTTTCTGCAGGGTCGGTATTGAAGTGTGAGAGCTAATGATAGCGACGTAAGAAGGATTCTCTGTTTCTCTGGTTTATTCTCAAATCGTCATTTGTTCTCGGTTTTGTTGCGTTTTATTCCAATCTCAAGTGAGAAATAAATTTGCATACATTTGCTGGTTCTCTCCTTGCCTCGCGTAAGCTCTGTAGACGTTTCTCACTGAATAAGCTGAAAATAGTGCTGTACCTGCTTCCTCCTGCCGGGTGGAGTTTGGCTCTGCAGACACGCGCATTTCTAAATCCAGCACGGTTAAAACGGGGACAAGGGACGAGCAACACAACCGCTGTGCAACAGGAGCTGGAAGGATGTCAGCGCTGCAGAGGTCCCTCAATAATGCATGCTATGTATACACATCGGTGGAAAGATTATTATCTCCAAAAAGGGGGGAGGTGAGCCTCCCTCCCCCAACCACAAACGAGTATACTGTTGTCTGAATGGGACAATAGGTAGTATGAAAAAAATGCGTCCAATGTACGGGAGTGTATTTGCTTGCACATTATGTATATAGAGTCAAAGCGCGTGTGCCAAATTACTGACACGCTTTCCAGTTTTCATATTTCTATTTCGGTCATGCTGGAAGCTTTGCGTTCATTTTCTTGCCCTCTCAGTATCCAGCTGTAGTTCCCCTTTTGCTCTCCCTGTTATCTGTAAAACTTCATGCTCTCAGTAGGAGAGGCACTCCGTGACCCAGTTCTACTGCACAGTTTGAGATTTGATTTTGATATGAATTTGTGCGCTCGCGTGCGTGTGCTGCTGTGCACACATTTGTGTGTGTGTGTGTGCATCAGAGGTTTACCATAGCGAGGCTACATTAACTCAGACCAGTGCCTCTGCTGCCTGGCTTCATGGCTTATTCATCCCCTCCCATCGGATAGACTGTCTCCTCTCTGTCCCGCCAGAAACCGTTTAGCCCGCTATCGTGATAATAACATTTTACCGCCCCGGAGCCCTCAGCATCGCCCTGTCCCAATTCTCCCGCGTGCCCAGAGAGAGCCACCTCCCCGTGACACTGTATCCCTGCGGTTTTGTATCTCTGCCGGACACTGAAAGGCCAACTATCTGATGCACTTATACTGAAGAAAAAAAGTGTGTGTGCGTGGGATTGTGTGTACTTGTATTAGTCTTTTTAAACACTTGCCTAGTGCGGACTTCACCCCCCCTTTTGGGAATAAAGAGTTTTTTTGGGGGGGGGTGAGGTTTGGTTAAAGGTTGTGGTTAGGCACGTGGTGGTTATGTTTGCAAAAGTCACAAAAACAGCCGTCTGTGTGTGTTTGGGGTTTGGAGTCCTAAATAAATAAATCTCCATATTGTAAACGACATGACGATAAAATACCAGACGGTGATTAAATAAGCGTTGACTGCGTTTGCCAAATGTAAAGCAGTCTTGCTAATTACACAACTCTGTGGAGTGACTCTTCTTCCCTCCCTGGTGACAGCCACACACACGCACATATGTCACCAGTTTTCGTTGCGTAGTCGCCAGCTGCTAAATTTAAAGCAGAGGCGTGTTTAGTCAAAAAAAAAATAATAATTCAATAACGTGAACATATTTGCTCACGGTGTTTCCATTTTATCCATGTAGCGATGAATAGACGACATGTACCGTAGCAGCGCAAAGGACACTTAAGGCCGTGGCTTTTTAGCGTACGGCGGGTGGGGGCGATTTAATCTGTAGTGTCCACATTTGAAGGGGCTCCTGGAAACTAGGTTTGCATAGACGTGTGTGTTTGTGTGTGAATAACATGTGTTTAATGCAGATAGAATGGGCTTTACGTTCACATCACTTTGGATACACACGAGCTCACACACAATGATGAGCATGAAGAGTTTCTCTGCATGCAGTATACACATATATGTGTATACTGCATGCAGAGAAACTCTCAAGAACTGCGTGTTTGTGTGCAATCAATACTAAAAAATACTGTTCCGCACAGTTCTTCTCCATAATCTGTGAGTTCCCCGGGGCATCGGAGCTCATGGGCAGAATATGAAAATGTCTAAGTCGGCCGGCGGATGCTGCACCATGGTATCAAAATTCAACTCCGAGAGGAGAATTGGCTCCAAAAGAATATTACATTGACAAGCTGTCTTAATTACCTGCCGTGATTCATTTCATTTCAGTAAAACCTTCTGTTAACCAAACGTCCATTTCAAACCGGGTAAGATCTATTAGTCCGGTCCAATCCTTCATTGTTTGCTTTGCAACATAACACATATCGGTCGAAGAGGCGTGTAAATGAGATGTGTTATGAGCCAACGATGGGGAGAGAGATTCCATAAATTTGGCCCAACGTGGTGCTGAGGCATGCTGGGGGCACAGCTTATGCCAAGTCCTTGTCTAAATGATGAGAGGATGATAATGAGGACAGAATAGGGGGCTGAGGTGTATGAATTCATGTCTTACAGGTTTCTGTTTTTTTTTTTTCTCATGCCATCGCCTCTTTTTTGCTCTGAGATTAAATTGTTGTGTGCCATCATTCAAGCGCCCAGCTGGAACGATGAAACAGAGCAATGCAATCGTTCCTTTTGCTCTGATTCAAATATGTGCACCCCAGAAGGTGAGGTCAATCATAATATCCTGTCTCGCTTGCTATTTAATATCATCCTCAATAATGCAATGCTGTGTCCATTTGTTGGCACATAATGGCTTCAACAAAAATGTTTATTTCTTGCAGGGTGAATTGCTGAACAGCTTGCTGCTTCTATATTACCAACTAAACATAAATATAGGATGTAGAACTTTGTTATTATAAATCACATGTTGCACACATTTTGTCGAATAAAACTCTTAATGCCCTTGATGGGTAGCATTCAATTTTATGTAATCTCTGTAGTACCTTTCATTTCTCAATGCGATACTGAAGCCTACCAATATTAAACTTTACAAAAGGAAATATATGTTGCACATATTGTACAGTAATTAACTCACTTTAACACAACCTTTATTCCACACCTCGTAATACTAAATATGTCCAAAACGTAAATCACAGCTGAATTTCAGGGACCCGCGGAGCCAGAAAAGGTTAATTCTGATTTTGTCGGCGTATTTGTTTTTTGTGTCTGATGCCGCTAACCTCGGGAAATCTCCGGAGTCTCCAGCTCACTTTCCAGCATCTCCACAAACAGAATAACGTTGGATTTGTGTTTGTCCAATCACACAGGCTGCATATCCACTGTGACATGAATCCCCCACAACCATAACAAGAGGCCCGTGTTGACTCATGATGTTGACACTGTTTGGAGTAAACTTAGAGTTGGGCTGCACCGCGGGGAAATGTTGCTCGGGTGCATTCCTATTATGTTGTTCACCTGCATTTACATAAGTGGCCATTTAGGTTCTGTGGGTGTGTGTGGGTGTGGGTGTGCATGAGCAACATAAGTTATGTGACCAAATCCTCCATTAAAATGCCTTCATGTTTTTGTACTGAAGGCCATGTAAGGTCAAATCTGTATTGTGACGCCATGATGTATTCTGCGCCGAGGTATTCCGTCTTACTGATGTACCTGGGGTTTATTCTTTGTCGCTCTCTCTCTCTCTCTTCAGAGAGCCGTAGAGACGGAAAGAGAACAATGCAACGGTGGGAAAAAAGGCTGCGCTTGTCTTGTCTGTACCAAAGACAGCTCACTGGAGAGAGGTCCGTGCTGACGGCTAAGGCCGCTCCTGAAATGATTTCCTTAGCCGAGGTGGGCTGAATTGGGCTGAACTTTTTTTAAAGTGACTTAACCTCCCGAAAGCTGAAAACACAGTGCTGCTGTGAGTGCGTCATTTGCTGCTTATCAAGTGCTTTCACAACAGCAGTATTTTTACTAAAGTAAAAGACGGGGGAGCAAAGCATTGTGACTCACAATGTTAACGCAAGTAATGAAAACAATTCCTTCCAGCCGTTGTGGCCTCCGGTTGAGTCCAGTCTTTAAAGCTAACCGCCACAAGAGAGTTCCCAAGCTTCGCTTTGGTCTATTACGCCACTCAAAGCCTGAATAATTACCTTGAATTGTTTCTCGATCATCTACTCATCAAGCCAAAGTTTTAGCATCTTAAAATGAGAAGAAAAAAAATGCCAACTCACCTGTAGACCTCCAGTAAGCGCACGCTGATGCTTTTGGCCGACTTCTTATTCAACAGCAATTATGGAACAAAACCTGCAGTTTGACAGAGATGAAAGAAGGCTGTTCTCTTTTTTTTCTTCTCGGCTCCTTTACAGTTTGTGGAAAAATAATTATGGAGCCCCAGTGACTCTCGGCTCTCTCTCTGTTTCTGACTCATTACTCTTCACACAGACCGTGATTTTCTAGTTTGTCCCAAATCCTCAGCATGTGTAAAACCCATTTTTGCTCTCCTTGTTCTGCGATGCTGCCACTCACATGTTGACGGCGTAGCCGAATGCCATGGAGTTGAGATGAAGAAGACCTTTTGACCCGTCTCGTCTTTACTGGGATACGAGAAACACATTAAAATAGTAGTTTAGGGTTCTGTAACCCCCCCCCCCCCCCCCCTCCCTCCTCCTAGCAGCAGAGACGTTTGTCTAAGGATTACTTCCTTATACTGTCAACCTGCTGCTTTCAGAAATGATTTTTAGGTTTTATTGTGTAACAATGCGTCTGCAGTTTTTAAAAACACTTTTCCTTTTGTTTGTCATTTGTTTTATGACCTCTTAGGAATTTTTGTTTAGTGTCTTCAGTTTTTATTATAAAGCGCTTGATGTAATTTTTCATTATTATTCTTATTTTATTAGGGACAAAGGGACGTTCTCTGCGCTAATGGCCGATATCCTCTTTTCTTGATTTTGTGCCGAGACGTACAAACTTATTGTGTCAGTTCTGTGCAGTAGCACCTGTTACAGACGCTCGACAGGTAACCCTCATTATATATTCTGGGTGATTAAATAAAAAAAGGACACATGGTAATTCATGATATATTGAAAATAAGATTAGTGAGTTACAGAATCTGTTCATGTTTCCTAGTTCAGCTTTTTCCCAAGGACAACGTTGGGCTTTACTAAACAGACACTGTCAATGTCATTTGGTCTTCTTGATTCTGACATGCAATAGCTTCTGCTCCTGCTTCGTAATGGAATATGCCTACAATGTGTTTCTTCATGTGTACGGTACAAGATCCATTTAGATTCATATTTGTGGCAAGATTACTCTGCCGTAGCGGCTGGTAAATAAATATAACGATTGATGAGGGATTGTTCTTTTTTTTTTCTACATCAACAGCTTTCTCATCACCTTCCCGGTCCCGACGCCCCTGAAATTCTATGAAACGCATAAGCTGTGCACACAGCAGTCATCAACCACATAGTTTTGAGCACCGGCCAGAATTGATGTGATTGGTTGAAGAAATGTGTCCGTTCTGCATAATTCTTCCACCTTGCTTCGTCTGTGAAAACAGCTTATCACAGACTGCTTCTGACACTGGTTAAGCACTAACATGAAAGCAAATGCGGTGTGAAGACACTTCTCTTCATGCAAGAATAAAGAACTGTGTGTGTGATGGCACTGGAAAATGTGCGTTAGAACTCACAAATCTTCTGTAAGTAGGCGTCCTGGCCCGACATAGTTGCTATTCTGGTTATTGCAGCAGACACAATGTTTTTACGTCACATTTTTATGTTGTAGAGATTGATCACACGGGTGTATTCTGGATAGGTCTGCAAGCTTTTGCTTAGAAATGTTATCCTCACTCAGCCTTTCATGCACACTGCGAACTATAAACATACACACAAACAAACGCAGGCATATTCTTTGGGTTTATACTTCAAGTGGTCCAGACAGGCCAGAGAGTGTGTCCGGCTCTGCATAAACAAGGCCTCCAGTGTCGACTATTGATGGAGTCTGTCCTCCAGTTGCAAAATGTGGTGGGGTCTGCTGAGTCACTCCTCGTCCTCTGCCATTTGACCCCAATATCATATCACGGTTGTCCCTATCGCCCGTAAAGCTGCCGTTCTCCCGCTGTTCCAGTAACGGTGCTCCAACATCTGTCCGCAGTGGAAACTAGCCAGCGCTAAATTTAGCCCACCCGTCCAGTTTCATATAGGTCAAGAATCCCATGCACTTGCGCTGCTGCACTCGAAGGCTGCGGCGTGCGCGTTGCCTGTGTGAGACCCTGACCACTCCCATCCACCGGGTACGGTTTTGAGGAATCCAGGTCAACGTGCGCTCCGTTCCGAGCAAAAACAGTTTGTCCAAAAACAAGCATCGGCTTGTATTTACCGGGACACAAACAAACACTGAATTGAATAACAACAACACTCACCATCTGTCCGTCTTCTATTTGAAGCGGCATCGGAAAATGCTGCATGCTGTGCTGTGATGCAATGGAAAAAAAACGCAGGTCATCAGTTTTCTGCACATGCATTACTGTGTGTTCACTTCAACCTCTACGCCGCATTTTCCTTCCCACCACTCAAAGTGGGTTAATGATTTCCTTTTTAAGTGGGGTGGTTCGAGTGTAAATAATAAAAGGAATAATCCCCAGTGTCAATTTTAAGCCAAAATGAACAGACATTTTCTTCAAGGGCCGGGGATTATGTTTCTCATTTCAATGAATAATGCACTCAGCCTCATTGAAAGAGTTGCCATGTCTTTTCAGAACTTAAGAAAAACCCTGTTGATTAAAATTTATTGACAAAACCTTCATAAAATGCTGCGCTTCACATCTCATGTGTCAGTTATAATTAGATTGGCCAGTGTATTTTCATCTCAAGGACAAAACTGGTGATTCTTGGTTTATAAAAATATTCATTTTCTCTAAATGTGGCTAATAAACGATGCCTTTCTTGCTGAAAAGAAGTAAATGGAAGATTTTTCACAGAGTAGTTGCTTTATGGTACCGTGTAAAAGCATTTAATGCATAAGGCTCGTACATCAGGAGTCTTTGTCTCTGTGTTTGTAAATGAGCCTCAAATGTAACTTATAACTGCTAAT
Organism: Gasterosteus aculeatus; assembly: GCF_964276395.1. NCBI lineage: Eukaryota > Metazoa > Chordata > Actinopteri > Perciformes > Gasterosteidae > Gasterosteus > Gasterosteus aculeatus. The sequence continues at coordinate 16,393,241 of NC_135696.1, read as the reverse complement.
TATGTCTTTAACAGCCATTTTAAGCAAGTTATTTTTGTCACTTTATCAAAGCTGTAACTTTCGTCACAAAAGATACCTTGGGCCAATTAGATAATAAAAAATCTGCAGATTTGTTTCCTTGCCAACTCGAACAGACGGAAAGAGATGGTGGGAGGAGGGGGGGGCGGTGGGAGGGAGAGGTGGGTTCAGACGTGGTCCTTCTTCTTCCACAGCTCTTGCCAGAACCTTTAAAGTTGATTCAGGGTCATTTAGTATGCATTCTAAAAGACTTTACTTTTCAAAATAGGAAAGTCTGTGTCACTGCAGATCAGTCAATCTGTCAGAAAGTTAACATCTCTGCCCTTTTCCTTTTCCTGATTTTTAGCAGAATTTATTAAATAAACCAGCAATGCGGCAATGTCATCGCTAGGATGAGAGGGTTTTTTTTTTTCCTCGCTGAAAATAATGTGATAGATTTATTTGAACAGATGATGAGTTTCAGTTTTGGCCCCATCTCAAAAGAATAACAATATATCTCTCCAAGGCATCTATCAATTATCTCAAAGCAATTCTAACAAAGTCTCCTCCGTCTGCTTTAGATGGAGAGTTTCATTAGTCAATTGAAGCGGGGCGATCCAAAGAGTAGAGGGCCGCTTTAACCCCGAAGGTTTGCACAGGGGTGAATATCACCGACTCTGATGTTAATCTTCATTTCCTCGATTATGTGCAGGCCGCTGTCAGTACAAACTGTTTGTTCAAAGTCAGGGTGACTTTCTTTCACCAGTCCCCTGTTGCACAGAGAAACACAGAGAGGGAGAGAGGTGATGAGGAATAGGGAGAAACAGAAAGATGAGTGGAGGAGTAAACGCTGCGACAGGTGTCTGGCGAGGGACGATGATTAGATTTATAAAGCAAGCAATGTTATTTTGTGTGCTCGGGGACTTCTGTGAGACATTAGGCGCTAACTGAAGCTCCGAGCGTCCCACCGCAGAGACCCTCGTTCCCCTCTTTCCCCTCCTCGGAAAGCCCGACATCTCTTCCCCCCCCCCCCCCCCCTGGGCACGATTATATTTACTCCCTCGCGTCCGACCAAGATGGATCGCCCTTGAAAGCCTCCTTTCTGCTTCCGTCACCTTGCTCGTGTTTCCTCCTCCTCAGTCAGGGGTGTGTCATCCCAGTCTCTCCAGACCACTGGCTGGCTCATAATTCATTGTGCAATTCCCTTGCTGCTGCAGTGGAACTGAGCGCGTTAGAGACGGGGCTCCTGAGGTGATCAGACTCACTCGTGCGACGCCCGGGGACCATTTTTCTCTGTTTGAAAGCATCTGTCATGCTGTCAATACTACGGATTTTCTATCAGCTCCCTTATTATGGCTCCATGATTGGGAACGTTATTATTCGCGCTCCCTGAGATAAAAAAGCTCTGGTGTCAATTCTGTGTCCTGTCAGGGCACACGAGCCGGGGTTATTAGATGGCCGTTTGGACAGTGATACAAAATAATTCCTGCCTCCTCCCCCCTTTCGGCGTACAGCTGCAGCAGGATCAGCTTTTTTTTTCCCCGCTTGCACACTCCTCTGCGAAACCTGTCAGGAAGAAAAAGAAATCGCTGCAGCACGAGCATCCGTGTCCTGATTCCAGCTTTAAAACTTCACAACCTGTTCGAGGCTCGAAATAAGCTCATTAGGTTTGGAGAGTCTGGGCGCCCGACGTGGAAATGAATATCATTCAGGCCCACGGAGGCGTGCAGGACAGCGTCATTTTACAGACATTTTGCGCAACAGATTAGTGTAACGCAATGTAAATCTCTATCTCTCCCCCCCACTAGATCCTCTGATGGCGCGTGTGCAGCGGGAACAGTGGTGGTGAGTCGTCTGAAGATGGGGGAGATGGAGGAGGTCGACGTGGACCACATCACCACCGACGTACCGTCACACAAGGTAGAGAAGCAGGGTGAAGAGGCGAGGCAGGAGCCCCCATGCGGGCTTGGCGGTGATGCCGGGATTAGACTGGCACTGCTCAAGCCCTCCAATGAGATTAAATACACTTCAGTAAACCCTAATGGGGATTTAGAGGATGTGTGTGTGTGCGTGCGTGCGATGTCTGCGTCTACGTTTTTTTCTTCTTTTCTGTCATTTATAGAATAGATTAAAGAGAGACTGATCAAATTAGCACCCTGACACTCACACCCGGTTTGTGTGGGAGTGCGAGGCCGGCAGCCCTGCAGCCCGCCCTCATCTGACCAAGTGGCAGATGCTTCCCGACTGTGGCGTTGGTGCCGTCGCCACCCCCACCTCCGCTCTAATCTCATACGATACACGGCGATTAACTCGGCTCTGGAGGGACTTACCTAGTCAGTGGAGAGAAGGCGGAAGAAATGGTGTTTGACGGGAAAACCGAACACCCTGCCATCCGAATGGGGTGCCACTGCACCCGATATGAAGTTGTACGTACTCTGATTTCACTACATTTCCTGTGCATTCCTGATGTTTGACAGATGTGTTGAAACATTTGTGTGCTGCAGAGACGGCCATATCACACAGCGAAGCGGGAGCTTTAACGATGTTTTCTCATCTGCGAAGAGGCACGTTCCGATTTTCTCTCACCACGGCGAAGCTCTGCAGGGCATATTTGTAGTCCTTGACTGCTTTTTTGATGCCTTGTTTTGTGCGGTTGTGAAGGGTGGGGGGTAGAAGTGTGTGTGTGTGTGTGTTTGCATGAATTACTGTCTTATATAATTGACCGAGGGCTTGTACATGGCTCACTGGCTTTGGGTTGTGCCAACCCCCGTTGCTGGTGCAGGGAGGTTCCCGGCTAGGCTCCACAGTGTCACTGACAATCTGCCCACGTCGCCTTGATGAATGTGTCGCCGAGTGCGCACGCGTCCGTGTGTGTATGTGTGTGTGTGTTGTCACATTACATTTCCCCTTCTGTGTTGTTACTTGCAGAAGATGAGGGGAGGATAGGATAAGGAAAGGAGGGCTCCGCTGAGGCTCAACACTCAATTGTGGGGAAGTTTGTGTTAAATGACTTTAGTTGTGCGTAGGCCTTACTGCATAAATTGTGTGTGTTGTGGTTTGATCATTTTCCCGTCATTGCCTGAGCGCCGCTGCCACTCATGAATATCCCGCTGAACCCTCCAGAATCAGCTGAAACAAGGAAGAGGTGCCAGTCAACTTGGATCTTATCTCTTTACATATTTTCATCAAAGAGCCATTCAACACATGCTGCCTACAATTACAATGGGACTCCTTTTCACAGCTGCGACTCAGTGTTAATACCTTTCATAATCTGAGTCCTTAAATGAAGGCTTACTAAAAGGTCCAGATTGTTTCTGTCTGTATTTTCCGAGGGACACGGCGTATTTTTGTGAGTTTGTGTGAGCATGGGCGCCGTGTGTCTCTTTTATTCAGGATCAGTTTCTAAACTAGACGAGATGATGGATTGTTCCTAGTGGTCATTAGAGTCCTGTTATGGGGACGGGTTGCGCTGTCTGCCTGTGTTAAAAGGTTCACCAGACGGGGCCGAGCTCATCAACAGCAACAGTGACAAATGAATTGTTAGTTGTCGCTGTTGCTGTTGATGAGGAGTCCCACACTGAACGCATGGAGACGCTTTAAAGGTTTTTAGTACCAGAGATTGTAACCACACGTTAAACTCTGAATCCGTCGACTGATGCCGTTGTTGAAGTGTCCTAAAACGTGGATTCTCTCTACTGACAGTAGTAGGGGTCAGTTTGCAAAAAGTCACATTGAAAAAATGAAAAAAAATGCTTCTGACTTTATTTATTAAGTCAGTAAACATGAGATTAAGGTCTCAATTTCTAGTCTCAATTTCTATGATGTGCATTATGATGTGCAAGTTATGGTCCCATTTAGAGGAAAATGACCCATAGGCTGTGCTTTAGGTCGGGCTTACTGGGATTGACCGGATCTGGAGAGTGTATGGCGTCTCTCCGGCACTCCTCCGCATTCCTTATATGATCATTTCTCTTTATTGGTTCCAGAAGATTAAAAAACATGCCGACGGCAAAATCATACTCAAGACTTCAAAACATCAGTCCACAAACCAATGGGCGACGTCACGTTGTTTTTTTTTACTTGCGCCAATAACACCCCGGATTAAAACTGACAATAAGCAGTTATTCTCTATTCTACGTGGATTATCAATTATTGAGGCTGCTGATTTTTTTTCTCTGGGACATGCAGATGAAGCCTCAGTGTCTCAGCACATTATAGTCATCTGGGGACTTGATACAACTGAAATGTGCATGCAGGTAATACACAGAGGTAATATACCTGTTGCAGCGTGTTTGCCTTCAGCGGTCACCTGCAGGAGCATCTACTCTAAAAAGTGAGCGATGCAACTGCAGCTCTGTGCTGTTTGGCCCAATGTGTCTAATCTTCAAATGTGGTGTTTGTCGTGTTTGCAATATGCATATGCATAGCACATATTATTTCTTTCAAATGAATGAATGCATTAATCAACATGATTGTATTCAAACAAAAGCCAAGAAAAATATTATTTCATACACTAAACCATTCATGCATTATATCCGTAGTCATGATGAAAGTCAATATGATTATTATTAAAATAGTCTCTATTATATTCTCTGTCCTGCTGTTCTCTTCCTTTCTAGTGTCCTTTGGTTTGTGAGTCTGCTTCCCACGCCGGCATCGACCGGGAAAATAACCCGCTGACCGGTCCAGGTATGTTTTACATCTCGAACACTTGTCATTTCATTATTCATTGTGAAATGAACTGGCAATCGAAGAAAAATGGATCATTTCCTTTTTTTCTATTCATTTTTTGTGCACTTGGAATAAAAAATGTGTAATGAGCTCAAAGGAAAAAATGATTTAAATCACCTGGATTTCGAAATTCAGAGAGAATTCAGAGATTCAGATCTCTGGGATTCCATATTTGAGTAAATCATTTGTATTATATTTATTTGAAAAGAGTGGCAGTGAGAAGGAAGAGTGGAAGACACTGAGGTAAACCCTACTGGTGCTTTGTGGTCTACTTGAAGACAAGCTAAACATGTCACGCTGGCTGAGTCGTCCCTCTCAGTAGCAGACAAGGACAATGAAAATGAAAGACATGTAGACAGAAAAGTGGTGGATTTGACGAGGTCTCATTTTTTACTGTTTTTGAAACATGGCTATTTTTCAGGGGAAGCATTTCACGCCATGCATTTGTTTTTTATCCAGTTCCAAGCACCACCCTAAGCCTCCCGCCTGTTGTCATGGTGTCATTGTCGCTCACTGTTTCTACGGAGAATAGCCGGTGAACCGAAGCCATGTTTGTGTAGGTGCAGCCCATCAAAACAATAGCCCCCCCCAGACCCCGCAAGATTACCTAATGCAATTCAGTCTACGCAGAGAGCAGGGAGAGAGGGCAGCCCGCACACAGCGGGCATACAAAGTCATTTTCTTAAGAGGGAAAATGGAAGCACCTGATTGGCGGTCAGATTAGCGAGGTGGCAGCGGAGGAGTTCGGGGGTTATCTGCCTCTCTGGCGGATGCGGAAGTGGGAAACTGACGCTCTTTTCCGATTAAGGTCGTGACTTCGCCCCGTTCTCTCCGTGCGGCCCTCGCTCCCCATTTATATTCGGGATCCATTTCACTTTCTCTAATCCCCTTGACAACAATGTCTGAATATCCCATTTAATTTAGTTGCAGTTATGAATCCTCTCCGGGGTTATTCTGGGCTTAACCTTAATCATCGTTAATTTTCACATCGACTTCAGCCGCATAGGAAAATAATTATAAGCCTCAAGACAGCATTTGGCTTATGTATATTGTCCTTAAGAGAAACTCCAATTTTTTATTTACCGTTCTTTATAGTGAACCGTGTTTTTATGATTCAATTGTTTACCGGAGCAAGTAAAGGTTTGCATTTTACAATCTTAAATCAAAGGGATTTCACGACCAAAGAAACACTTCATGAACCCGAAAGAGAATTATATTCAATATATCATTGGATCATATTTATTGATTCGGTCATATGTTCATCACTTAAATGTTGCAGCTGCTCTTTACGTTACATTGGCACGTTGTGTACTGTATGTATTACCTTTTGTCCCATGGACCCCGGGGAAGACTGGTGGCTGCCATGGCATCTGCCAACGGGGATTCAGTTAATGAAACATTAACTATCTCCGGCTTCACCGGCCGTGTTGCATACTCTTTACTCTCACTTCCAGTCTGCGTAAACCTTTTTATTTATTTAAAAAATCATTTAAAATAATCATCATTTTATTTATACTTTTTATTACAGTTTTCGCTTGTCATTCAAATTCAAATATTTTTTTTTTTAATAAAAACATGAACCAGCGGTTTTGACACTCAATCGATGCAGTTGTTAAAACTAGACGCTTGCAACACTTCCAGACGTTGCATCGTGTGTGAGTCGGCGTGTAGGGTTCAGCGTGGCTCGCACTTTCATTCTACTGGTGCCATGCATGTTTGTCTCCCTAAAGGGAGATTGTAGAAGTTTTTAACCCGGGTGCCTGAGCGCCGACTCAGTGAGTGACTTCCTTTATGACTGCGGCCCTGGAAGTGGAAAGGAGCGGTAAACACTGTTCGAGGCAGACGGCTTTCTCGCCCCTTTGCTGCCAGCATGCAGATAAAAGCATTAGAGCTGTTTTTTCGTGTGCAGCCTTCGATTGATTCCATTAGTCACTCTGGAAAAAATGCCGAAGATGGGGCTGAATCGGAATAGTTTTTAATGGGGCTGGGTGTTGGAAGCAAAGTTCCAGTGCGTCCAATCGCTCTGAGCGACTGTTGTACAATAAACAAGCAATTAAAATGGAAATGGAATTAAAAAAAAGGATCAACTGGACAAGGTCTTACTATTTCAGTTGGTATTCTAGCCTGCTGTGCTGCCACTGAAGTAGAAAGAGAGAATTAAAAAGGGCCTTGGAAAACACCTTATCTTTGGCAGACACAGTTATTGATTATTGAATTTAATTTGTCATACTCCGTGTGACTCTTGAAGACTTTCTGTTTGCAGCTTTCTTGAGTTACTGTTGTCACAGTTGGTTTAGATCTTACAAATACAAAAGTTTAAATTATTTTTGGAGAGAAGGTGTTTTATTTTCTGCTTTTAAAAATGTTCAATATGTGATTCTCTCTCTGTCTCTGTCTCTGTCTCCCTCCTTCAGTGTTCAAGAACCCGATATGCAAGGTGTACAGATTTCAAACAGAGGACAGCAAGTGGATGCAAGTGAGAGAACAAATGGAGGAGTGCACGTTGTCCTTTAGCGTCCCCAAGCAGCTGCTCTCCCTCTACATTCAGGAAGACATGAGCAGGTTCGTCCCTCTGAGCTCGCTGGCAGATTTCCTGTTGCATCAGAAAGCCAGTTTCCTTGTTTGCATCAACTTACCAGCCGATGGAAGACGACAAAAGTTCAAAGTAAAACTCTGAGCACAATGTGAACAGTAAGCGTGTAGCTTCTAGACCATCGCTACCGACCCAGTTCACCTTAAGTGATTGTTTAAAAGTTCCGCCTGTATTTGGAGAGGAGTGAATTATTCAGGGCCATTAACACTTCAAACGATGCCAATGCATCCAGAACACGGCTAACACTGACTGTCAAACACACGCACGCCTGTGCTTCTGGTGCTTCATGAAGCATTACAAGGAGGTACTTTGAACGTCTGGCCTCAGCCAGGTTAATACTACAAGTCCCTCATTTATGGCGGCAGCCCTCCACCTGGAACACAAAACCGCCACATTGTCAAAAAATACATTTCAGAAAAAAAGGCTCTGAAAAAATGTGTCTTGCTACGTGCAAAACTCGATCGACGCAGAGCTCAGTAACATAACTGCAATTAAAGTCCAGTCCGGTTGACAGTCTGCGAGCATAATGTGGGAGAATGAGGACAGGTGGGCGATGTTTCACGACCCGTGATTAGATCCCGTTGTCCCTTCTTTCAGGCTCGACCAGCGTTCGTCAGGGCAGATCATTCCTCAACTGGCTGGTTGTCCCTGGCAACCCCTTCTCATACGTAACACACAGAGGCGTCCATGTACACACACACACACACACACACACACACACAGGGGGTTTAACTATTTCCCTTCTAAAACATAGAATTAAGAGGCGAAGTCCCTCACCTTACGATGCACCACCAATAGGAGCGCAATGCCATTTCAATTGTGCAGGCAATCACACGTGTGATGATTGTCAGTTTTTGAAAGATCGTTTTTACACACATCGCTTGTCTTTAGGACAAAAAGATGCAATCAGGGACTGACGAATCGGTGGGAGAAGAATAGCTTGATTTGTAATTGCAGTGTGCACCTAAAGGGCCGTGCTGAGTTCAAGGACACACCACAAGCTAAAATGTACACACGAGCGAGTTTACTGAAAAACACCTGCACATAGAAACAGTCACACAGCCACGATTGACAGGTAGACTAGACAAGGTTTCTTATCAGCTTACCTGTCTGACAGAAAATCTCTTCACATTCCTAGACCATGGTTCCCACTTCCTGAGGATCTCCTACCTTACGTTCTGCTTAAATAGAAGATGATCTACTTTGCACATACGTTAAGGGGACAATTATAGCATGTTTATTAAAGCTCTTATCTTTACAATGCAGCTCGTGAGCGCACAGCAGGCTCCAAAGCCGTGACTGCCATGTACGACGCTGGTTCATTAACAGGCGTGTGTACCGTATCTTCCGCCCGGTCGCTTAAGCGCATCTCCTGTAATCCTCTTTAAATGTTTTCTGTCTCCACCGTGCTTCTTCATTTAGACGACTCTGTCAGCCAGCTTCGCTCTGGCGTTTGCTCTCTCTGTTTTTTTAATGACTCAGTCAGCGATGCAAAGTTGTGAGAGCAGCGGCGGGCGGCTTACTTTCCTTCACCACTCTGTGATGATTTCAGAAAGTTCTTTCTTCGCGTATGTGGCTCATTTTTCCTCTTTTCTTCCAGTAATGATGCCGTGACGCCTTGTGTTTCTGTGTTCAGTTATAAAGATAATGAATGCATGTATGATGAAGTGTCCGTTTTGTGGGTGTTGATTCCCATTCATTGAGAGTTTTGTGTTTCTGATTAATGGGAAACAAATCGCGTGCCCATTTGTTAATAAATAGGCACTGCGATGGTGTATCACAGCATACAGGAGGCATGTTGAAATCCAGCTTCATCGTTTCCAATGGTTCTCTACATTTGAACTCAATATTAATGACATCAGAGCCTGTTGGACGCGTCTGTTTCCAGAAAAACCTGCATTCTCGTAAAAAGAAAAAAAGTTTTCTTTTTGAGGTTTTATTGACTTCACACACAAAACCCTGAGTGAATACACTCCAATGTCCCAGTGACTAAACTGTGTCAGCTAATATGTATTTCAATCAAAAACGTATGGTTGTACAGACTTTACATTCTTATTTTATCCCCTCCCCTTCTTTCTTTCCTTACTCTACTTGTATCTGTACACCTGTTTTTATTTACTGTACTGTGTTTTCAGTCATTTATGGCTGCTCAAGGACCTCGGGGTGTTGCAGGAACTCAGTAACTAACTTCTGAAAACACCTTCCATTGCCGGTTTGATATTGCCACAGTCAAAGTTATTCAGAGTCTCTTCATTTGGCATCAACCTCATTTTACTCGAGCGGTGTCTGAAAGGTAGACTTGAAGCTGCGGCTGCGTCGGCCCAGAGAAGACGTCTCCACGTAGACAGAAATGAGTGTGTTGGTTGTGAGAGACGTGCGGGTGAAAAACTCTTCTGATGGTCGTTGCAGACGCATTGATCTGAGATCAAATGCACCTTTGTAGTTATATTTTCCTTTCCACGGCTTTTTTCTTTCTCTCTTTCTACTTTGGTGGAACAACCAGATGATGATATTGTTGGTTCAATGTGATTATTTGGTATCAAGTATTATTAGCCACAAGAATATAATAATAATAATAATAATAACAAAAGTCTTCTTTCCCACCATCGACACTCAGCAAATGATTTTATATTAGAAATATAGCCTTCATATGTATATATCTTAGTAGTATATATAAGTACAGATACTTTTTAAATGTTTGGTGTACGATGTAACCCAAAAACCCGAGTCATATTGTGAACTTTCTTTACGTGCATGTAGTTAATTATTCTACGCTTGCTCTTATCGCACCTTTACTCCTTCCAGACAATAGACCCCTGATTTAGGAAGCGATACGGTATCTCTCTAACCACTACCTTATCACCCTCATTTAGCAGGCAGATATGTTTCTCTTATCATTTTATCTTGTGAACTACTGGCTGAGATCGTCCACTCCGACCTCCCTCTCACACTTTGCTAATAAATTAGAGGTTAAGATCATTTAAAATGGAAGAGCATACTAAGCATCTATTATATATATTAATTAATATAATATTTGCTACAAAAAACAGTGAATTAAAATGTGATGGGCCAATTATGTTCCCCACTATCTGGAAAATACTCCTTTAACATACATCAAAGTTTTTTTTAAATCTTTTTTATTTGTTAAGAGCCGATGCTTTTGTTCTCCCCTTTGTTTTCATTTTAGCCACTCTTGTTCCCAACAATGTGAATCTAATTTCTTTGACTTTTACGCAAAACAGCTTTTGAATAAACACTTCCATTCATCGTTGGTCTTTGTTAGATTCCCCTATAATTAACAATGGTTTCAAGCACTATTTATACAGCAAACATGAAAAATATCCTTCCTTTTCTTTTGGTAATCGGGAGTGTACTTTCTTTTTGACATAAGCACAACGCTGGCAGAGTTTCCCAGGACGAAGCACTGCATCTCTCTGCCAAGACGTTCCTTCAAGCTGCTGGCTTGTTGAGGAGCAGACGGGAAAATATCGATATAAAGTCTGTGTCAGTGATCTACCATGTTTTACAGACGGCTTAGTTATTTGTATTCATTTACTTACATTTAATTGTATATTAGAAATATGTCTGGATAATTAGCAGGCCTACTGTAAACTGTTTTTATTCAAACTAAATTTTTACTTTGAAATTCTTGGATAAATTCTTGGATAAAAGACTAGATACCTTTAGAGATAGAAAATATGTCTTCTTTGTTTCGTCGTGTTTTTGGCTGAAACCCCTTTGAAAAAAACCCTGATCATCCTTATGATACATATGACCTTGACTCACTCTGTCTCTTTGGCACTATTTCTATCGTGCAATGTTATGTACTTCAAAGTGAACTAAAAATAACTTCATTACCTGGAGGAGACCAGGAAATAGTCTGGAGAGGCTTTCAGTGCCTTAGTCTTTGTTGTAGTAGTCAAACCATACAACAAAGAAAGAACTACTACATTATGCATTCAAGCAATTATGCCTGGTCTTAACAATAAGTCAAACCAGTGAGCATGCAGCCTTTCATTTTAATATACATTGTATGCAAAATGCGTGAGGTATAATTACGGAAAATTGGACTCGTTATCATGAAAGCAATGCCTATGACCATTTATTTGTTATCCTGAATATAATGTTGAGCCTCCTTCAACCTCTATTATCTATAATATCCATGCCATTTATTTTTTCTTTTTATATATCTGTCCATCTGATGTCGGCTTTTAGATGCTAATAATGAGCCAATGAAAGAGGCTGTACTTCGTACTATGCAATCACACCCGCCCCACAACACACACCATTACACACACACAGACAGACACACACTCAGCCACAGCCACGGTTTATTCCTAAAGAAGGAGCACAGATGATTTGTGCCTTAGGGCTGCAGGCACAACTAGATGAAAGACAATCCGCCCATCGCTCCAGGGACACCAGTAAAGGCCGTGTGGTTTTTTTTATATGTAATGGCAAAAGACTGGCAGGAGCAAGAGAGGAATTAGTAAGGACAGAGTGGATAACTGGGCATCGGCTACTAGCCTTAGGAATGTCTCTATCGGGCTCAGCAAAGAGTCTGCGTCTTCCCATAATTGTAAAAGTATTATAATAATTCCCAATGTTTCTCCTCTCTCTTAAATTAGATCGTTGTATGTTTAATGTCCTTTGTTTTCAACAAAAGCAGGAGAAGTCAAAATGCATTGGACCTAATTTGCTTCTTATCCATTAAAAGCACAAAGGTCCTGATCAGTCTGTGTTTCTCCACAGGGTGCAGGACCTGAGAGAGCTGGGGGAGCTTTCTCCTCACTGGGACAACTTAAGAAAAGAGGTGATGACGCGATACGGAGGAATCATCAGCTCCTACCAAGAGACTTTTGCTGAACTGGAAAAGATTACTGGTATGACCGCACGTGCTGCTACGTTTCGTTCATATCCGTGTCCACACAGGAATCCATGGCCACTCTGCAAGAAGTTTTTTTTTTTTTACACAACCTGTGAGTCGTGGGGGGAAGTTGTCTCTTATTGTGGTCTGTGGTCCCATTTTGGGCGTAATTAAAGGCGTGTTTGATGCCTGTGGTCTGGCCTGACCTGTCTGTAGAATCTGGTTGATGTCAAGGAAAAACTCAGCGAGACGTTGATTCGTGTATCTACTTTCTGTCAAAGAGTTTCCATAGCAACAGAGGTTTTTATCAGGGGGCAATTGAAATGTGTCTTCCAACGTGCCCCACTGTATTTTGTAAAAGCAAAGGTTTGCAGTGTGAATAAATACGGATGCAAATCTGCATCTCATTTACAAATATTCTACTCGGAATGCAAATACTATTGCAACACATTTGCAAATGTTTTACACATAAAATGGAATTCACATAGTTAGATCTGATGTGAGCACAGAAAGTAATTAGGCGTACTGCAAAACATTGGACATGTGATCACAATGCCAGTGCGGGGGTTTGAATTGTTATTTAGAAATAGAAATGAAGCAGATTTATTTGGGTTTGGATGAAACCTTGAGTCTAGGAAGTGGCCCGGTTGAATTGTTTTATCCCCATTCAAGTAAGCTTCGAGCTACACCGGAAATTAGCAGGCTTGACTTAACTGAGCTTTAACTGTACATAAGTAATCAACCCTTATCTGTATTAGTGTGTGTCTTTAAGGGCCTTCAGCTGCTTTTTTACCCCACAATTTTAAAACGTAATGTTACATCCATGGCAAACAAACTGTCAGGTTGTAAAATTGGCTGGGTGGGAGAGCACAAAGAACACAAACTAAGAACATATGTATTGTTGTGATTTACCTGGTTGGTTATGGATTTGACTAATAACAGGAAAAACTAAAAGGACATTAAAACAACCATCAACCGCTCTGGAATTGTTTCTTTATGTCTCCAGATGCTCTCTGAGCATATTTTAATGAGATATCTGTCACTGCTTCATTTGCTCTGCCCAGCTGATAAGAGAAGTTGCTGACTAAGCATCTGCCTAAACTGCGAGGGAGGAAGGGAGTCGAGGGGGCGAGGGGAACGGATAATGTGGCATTTGTCATTATGGCTCCTGACAAGTCTCTTGTGTGGCACCAATGCTGCAAAACACGGTCACATTCACCGCTGTAATTCAGCGGCATTAACTTAACTGGATGACGGACATTGCAAAAAAAAAAGTCGGGTGTGCAAGCTGTTCCACGTGAATTATTAATGAATTAATCATTAATTAAGACAAATGACGAGAAAATGCAGATGGTAGAGACACAAAGAGAACGTGTGGTGGAGGATGAGCAAAGAAGTTACTTGCCAATAGTACACAAACCAATACTTAAAGGTATGCATTCTATTAATACGATTTTCCCTAAAAAAATCCATGTAACTTATTTTCAGCTTAAATACACAATTTAATTATATTTGTGGCTATGCCATGTTTTATTATGTTATGTTAGGTTTGTATGTGGCTATGAAGGGTTGTGGCCGTGAATGTTGTTAATGCAGTTATATTATGTAGCTACTGACTCAAATATCATTTAAGGTTAATCGAGTCGGACCAGAAAAATAAAAAACTAAATTGTAGAGAGGACTAAAATAAACATTGTACCGGGAGGAGGTTTGGGTTCCATTTGGTTTTTGATTTGTTTAAATGAGGTGAGCAAACCATTTGGATGCTATGAATAGCTCTATTCCATTCATTAATGAATCATTCCTACTTTCATTGTTTACCAGCCGACAAATTTAAGGCATAATTAATCCCATTAGCGAGGTGTTTGTTGGACCTCCGAAAACCGCTAGTGCGCCACAAAAGTGTCAGTCACTCCTAAACTCCCCTTACGGGATAACTTCAGTTTAAAGCCCAGAGCCTCGTAAGCTAAATTGAGGCTCAAAACTTCTTCTTTTTTCTCTTTAATACCTGCAACTTGTCTGTTGCCTCCCGGTGAAGATGTTCTCGCTGTGGACTAAACAGACATGAAAAATAGTGATAAATAAAAGCCCTTCAAATGTTTGTAGAAAATCACAGACGGACGTGACTCACTTGTCCAATTCCCACATCTGTCAGGCTGATTCCACTGCTCACGCAGCGACAGTCTCCCACATACCTAACTGCGGACTGATTAAAAATGCCTGCTGTGCCCTCTGCGCCACCGGCCCACGGAGAGGGAATCTTTTACATGCCACCAACCCACCTGACAGACCTCACTTTGGAGACGGTGTTGCTCCAGGTGGTGATTTTTTTTTTTTTAGGCGTACAATACAGGGTTCATAGAGTACATAATCGTTCCCGTAGTGAATAAAAGACAGTGGAGATTAAAAGAAGCGATGGCGGCCATATGTTGGGTCAGTACTGCTGGCATATCCAGCCCTTCTGTCACGTAGCCAGCCCACCTGTGCAAACAGATGGGAATCTGATGCGGCTAATTCATCTAACCTGCAACGGCAGCGAGCTCCATTAGTCTGGTCCCCGGGGCTCCACCGCAGCCGCCGACAGCTGAGCCGTGGACTCGAACCTTTTTGGAAGCAGCTCCTCCTTCCACAGCACACAAATGGGGTTGGTGCACAACCCGCGTCTAGAGTTTTTATAACGCTCAGTGTCTGTTTTTGACTGAAAACACTGACTTTCTTCAGTCTCTGCTTTTATGAAATATATATATATATATAAGTATAAGTATATAAGTATTGAAGGTCCCAGGAGGATCGAGTTGAATAGTTTTTTTGTCTGGTTGCCAAACCAGCGCCTTTCCCTTGGATGAGGATCGTCACCACATGCTTACGATTCAAGTCTTCTACTCGCCAGCTGCTCAGCTACTAGTGAACATGATGAATACTATATAAATATGCAATTTCTTATTAGTATAAAGATATACACACAATGGATGTGTACACACTTTTTGGTAACGGGCTTAACTGAGAGTGTTCATTGTTCTGCACTGCACATTTCTAAATGCAGAGATTATGTTTTGGTCGTCACCATATTTAAGAGGGTTAGGGTTAGGCAGATTGTCTATTCAGGCTTTGGAAAATGCATCTGTTTGCGTTTGCACTTTGGTAAGTGGCAGCAAATGTGTTAACGCCTCGGGAAGAAGACATGATGGATTTTTCAGTGCGTGAGAACAATAAGTCACATCGCCGTCAACGCCGCTGAGTCATATATCCGTTTGTGAGAGGCAACACATTTCAGCCGTTTTCGGCATCATGTACCGTAATTGAGGCGCCGTTGGATTGTTTTCATGTTGGGCAAACCTGCTTAATCATGTTCCTCTCAACGCAAACTCAGATAGGACACATACAGTCCCAGTTAGCATACTGAATGATATGCAGGATGCATTTGTTCCCTGACAGATACCGCGGCTGTTTTTAGTCATTAAGGAATAACTAGTATTTGAAACCGATAAAACGGTTGCATTGAAATTTAGGTCCTAATGTCATCATGTTGGATAAAAACACATCAGATCAAATCTCTCTCAGTAAGCCCAATATTACTGCACATTTCTCTGTAAGTGTTTGCATTGCACACTGGTGCTGTACTGACAAAGTGTTTGAACACTGTTAGAATGGGTATACTGTCAGATCAGAGTCACATACATACACGTATACATTTTTTTTTTTAACTGATGATAATCTCTAGTCCTTATCCAGGCTCCCTCTCGCTCCCTGTGCCTCTCCTTGCTGCTCTGGAACAACCTGCTGATAAATCCCGTAACTTCACTTCCCAGCGGCTCAACGTGACGAGCAGAGAGACACTTGAGTGTAGAAGACTGTGACGATCATCACGTTGACACACCGCTCTGCTCGCTCACCGGAGCGGCTGGAGTCTGGGTCTGCTTCTTCCCGTCTGCTGCACAGTGATCGTCTTCAGGCGTGGGGGGGGGGTGATATTGCCCGTGGAGATTAAACCGATCGGATATTGCTGTGGGAGACGTTGAATGAAAGCCAAAGTAGTGTGTTTTTCGGTTAGTTTACTTGTAAAAGGACTGAATGTGGGGCAGACAGTCGATGAAGCTCTTATGTACGACAGAAACAAAAGAGATTCTCTGAAATTACAGTGTATGTAATTGGTAATTTGCATGTATGATAAATATGTCCGCTCTAATGCTAATAGACAGAAAGACATAGATAGACGCATACATAGATACATGCATTTATAGATAGATTCTACTCACAGCTGTTAACAGCGCGGGTGTGATCAGAAGGCACAAGCACGTCAGATTATTTACCTGCAATTCCATCTAATTAATCTACAATATTTGTTCCGTAACAATTTGAATTAATGAATCAAATCAGGGCTTTCATCCTCAATTTCTGTCTGTCTGTCAACTGTCAGTGTGCTCTGCGATCGTTACGGTGAAATTCCTTCTCCCTGCACCCGAGCTGGAAAAAACTTTTGTAACTTTACTTTTATAGCTTTATTCCGCAGATAGGAAATTCAAAGTTGTGTGTCTTGTGTTTAAAGACGAGATGATGAAACTTTGCGATAATTATTTTTATTTCCCCCTTGTACTTCTGCAGCCTTCATTTTAACTGAATTACCTCTACTTGCAAACATCACAACTGCTCTAAATTGCCTCTGTTCCTTGATTGTTCTTAAAAGCTTCGCCTCATCTCAAAGAGGCTCATCAACCCATTTACATATCACAGCAGCCAAGATGGAGTGTCAGATTGTGTTTTCCAGCTTAAATATAAGCCAATAACAAAGAGTATCATTTTAATTGGACGTTTGGAGCAAAGTAGTGGCATGAACGGGCATAAAGTCCTGTGCTTAAAGGATTACTCTGCTCATTAGAGGATGTTGATTCAAATGAGCCACTTTCCAGATGCTTGTTTTCCTCTAATTGATACATTCTCTATTTGATACACATGTATGTCTGTTAAATGTTTTTTTCGTGGGCCTTTAAAAGCGGAATGGTTTTGAATGAACTTCATTTTAATCGCAAACCAATGCCAAATAAAGAATAGCCTGAAGACTATTTTAAAAAAGGAAATTGGGCTTTACTAATTTCAAATATTGACTGCGCTGTTCTTTGTTTTTGGTATTCTGAAAGCATTGTCATGCAACCACTCAATCAATTTAACATGGTGCTTTGAATTGGCCTTTTCTCATTAAATATATACCAAGTCATTCAATTACACAAAAGTTTTTTTTTTTAATTGGAGAATCCACCTTATTGTCTAATGTTTTGCTTATCTGTCGGTTTGTGCCTCAATTCGTAAGCGCATGAAAAGCACTCCTGTTGGAAAGACGGCAGCATCGCTGAAAGCACACGTGTGCCACGATAATGTTACATGTACTCCTGTACTCTTTTCTTAGGTCGTTCCTTCAAGCCGAGCTGCTGCAAAGCCCAGAAATCTTTGGAGTTCATCCCAATAAACTTGCACACCCAGAGGATGAGAGTGACGTGCCCCAAAAAAACAGGTATGATTCCACTACATTACATTACATTACATGTCATTTAGCTGACGCTTTTATCCAAAGCGACGTACAGTAAGTGCATTCAACCATAGGGTACAACTGCTACTGCTTTAGACTTCGACTTGTTGCTAAGCCTCATACTTGCACCTGGTTTGAAAGGTGGTTTCATATGCAAACGTCTAAGTTGCTCTGGTTGTCACCTACTTTATGTGCTTCCATGCCTGTGACTTCTCCACCTGTCAGAGATACTCAGAGCGTCCCAGGTCGTCGTCCGGGTTGAAAGGTGAGAATTAACTTGGCCTGAGGAAGATAGACGGAGCACTAATTAAGCCCCTAGTGTTTTCCCAGAGAGAAACACGGGTGCTCTCGAGCTGGCAGAGCCGCTTATTGTCCTGGAACCGCTAACTGCTGCCCCCCTACCTGCGGGTGGGCTCCGTGTCGATGATTGGTGGAGAGGTTGAAGACAGACAAACCTTGATATGAACTGTGCTTTTCTTTCAGACATCAGGGATGACAGATAAAGTAGGTCAAATCAAGTCATCCCACAACCCCCCTCCCCCAGAACTGTCTTGCACTGTCAGGGCAGAAAAGGCGAGGAAACAAGATAGAACAAGCCTGAGGGACGTTTGTCAATCGATTGATTGACACCCCCGAGAATGACCCGCTTGTTGGGCCAATTCACACGTTCACACCGGTTCCTGGCAGCGATGCTTTAGCGAATGCGTCAACTGGGCGTTTGATGGAAAAGGGCTGTTTAAAGTCAGTGATAAACAGCTGACAAAAAACAATCCTTTGCTGTTCATCGTAAATTAAGTAAATCTGTCACATACGAGGCAGTTACAGTAAATGTCAATGGCTTCCTGAAAAGAGAAATCAATTGACATGCAGTGTGCAGAAAGTCATTGAAATGTGAGTGCGACATTAAAACCTTCTTCTAATGCGAGTTTTGTTTTAATGATAACTTCAAGTCATTTATCATTGACTGTATATTTTTTCCATATAACCACGTTTACATCAACATTCTGCATGAACACGTTGGATGTGTATATTTTACCAGCCGAAAAAACTACAACAACTTACAGGTGGAACGGAGATATTTTAAATATAAATTGTCAGCACAAAATTATATAAAATTGTATAGAAAGCACGATCAAAAACCTCCCTTTGCATATGACACGTGTTTTTGGTTTCTTATTGTTATCAGATTGTAGATAAAATAAAATAAACAAGAAAATAAAGACGACCTTTATCAAATTAGCTTAAGTTTATTATCGTCTTTCACGCTGTGTTTCGGAAAACTGATTTATCCGCATTGTTTGAAAGGTTTGCGAGATGCGTTCAGTGAGAATTATAACCATTGTGCTGGCCTAAGGGCGAGGCCCAACTAATTGAGCACAAATCGGCCATTGCGCTTGATGTTCTGAAACCTGCCGTCGTATTATACTAAACTTCTGCCTTGGGAGGACCAATTAAGGGAACTTGGACAGCCGAACGTGTGTTGGACGGGGAGCCCGAAGGCGCGGCACGGGGATGAAGAATTGGCCATCGAGTGGGTAGTAGCAGAGCCTCCATATCAAACCGCTAGTGCCCTGTCGTGGGGTTGTCGGGGGACGTTCATTTCATCTGTGGCAGCACTCTGAGCTGGATTCCGTCATTAATTTCTGCCTTCAACGATTTTTCAAGCAGTGTTTTCCGACAGTCGGAGCCGCGCACTGTTGCTTTCCCCCCGGAGGTGTTCATTAACTGACCCGACACTAAACCACACCAACACATTCCCTCCATAAACTCGGCCTCCTCCCTTTTTTTCTGATTTAATTGTGAGCCTCATCCATCACTCGTTCAAAACAAAGCCTGTTGTAAGCACCCGTGTGTCCGCCAATCCGTCTGTGAAGAGTTGAGATGCTGTGACATTCATCGTCCTTCTGGTTCAACGTGGGACCAACGTTAAGACCCAAAGCTGTCTGGAGAGAATATGATGCACCTGTGGGCCGGTTATCAAAAGTAAAACATAAAACTTTGACATGTAAATGAATTAAAGCATAATTAAAATGGCTGCATTAGTGTACTCGAGAATACTTAATCCATCCGTATGCCAGGTGTTAGTGACTGTGGATGCAACTCAGGTTGTTACGATACCAGGAATGAAGGCCTCAATTTGCCTTTACTGGTCAAAACCAACATTTTACAATATTACATTTGAACACATTATGATAATTAACTTTTACTGAAGAGTGCTTCATAAATATAACATTGTAGAGTACAATTAGTTAAATTCAGACTCAAAATCACGAACATTTTACACTTTGACTGGCAGAATTTATCGCCTTGAAACTCATTTGTCCCTCAGTGCAAAGGTTTCAAGGTGCTTATACCTGTATCCATCTCCTAATTCTAATTTCCCCCAATCTATTTCCTCTCTCACAGATGCATTCTACGACGTCGTCACCGTCGGCGCTCCTGCCGCCCATTTCCAGGGGTTCAAGTGCGGTGGTCTGCAGCGTCTCCTTAGCCGATACGAAGCAGAGAAAAAGAGGTAGGAGGAAGAGACACATCTGGCCTGCGCGTCGATGGTGTGTTCGGAGGGGCGGGTGGAAACGGCCTTTCATAGACCAAATCATTCCACGTGGGCGTAATTGACAGTGGCAGAGACATTTGTTGTCCCTTGGCCTATGGACTTGATCTTCCCGGCTTCCTACGGTTACTCACAGCCAGCGCCGCGCCGAATATAGACCGGAACTCCACTGCGTCCGACAGCTCGATTTGACCGGAGGCAACATGATGGGAACGGCATGTTGAGTC
This sequence comes from Gasterosteus aculeatus, assembly GCF_964276395.1. NCBI lineage: Eukaryota > Metazoa > Chordata > Actinopteri > Perciformes > Gasterosteidae > Gasterosteus > Gasterosteus aculeatus. The sequence continues at coordinate 16,372,751 of NC_135696.1, read as the reverse complement.
AGAGGTTCCCGCTGCACTGGTTCTCTTCTCCCGCGCAGGCAGGTTGTTTTCTCCCCGCCCTAGAAGTCGTGCGTTTTGACTTGCCACGCGTTTAAGCTGCGCATTTCACTCCACGCGACTTTCCTGCTGACGGCTGGAGCTCGTTCTTAAAAAGCACTTCAATATAAAAACAAAGGATGAGCCCAGATGATCAGAGGACATTTCTCATCCGTCTGGTGCTGGTATTGTTGCAAAAAGAGGGTATGAGATTTATTGAGTGCAATTGAAAAGCCATCTAAAGTCAATTTATGACCGGCAGAAATGAGTCTACAAATAGCTCCGCGATGATCAATCCTTATTGCGGCGAAATAAGTTCACAATACCAAAAGTGAAGTCTGACTAGCTCAGACCAGTTTGCCGGTCTAACTGACTCAGGGAGTCTCTCAGATTTGTGTTTGATTGGGTTCAAACTGTGGCCGTGTCTCTGCTTGATTGCTTGATGGGGGGGAAAAAAACATTACTTGTGTTTCTTTTACTCGGTGAACCCGCTGGCTCTACAAACACTTCAAGGTCGACTGAACAAAATGCGTCCGCCCAAGTATTGTTGTGCTATACGCACACTGCAGATACAAAGAGCACAAACACTGACTGAAAATGAACAAATGCATGTGACTTCCTCAAAACTGGGAAACCAGCAGCATCCTGTAAATGTTGCCGTCTTTGCCATTCGCGCGGAGGACCGAGTGATATGCCGCCGGAGTTCAGTATGTGGTCACTTGAGTGATGCCAGAAGAAATCAGGGGTGATTTTTTTTTTTCCAAAGCTCCCCATCGAGTGCAAAGTCATTACAGACCATGCCAGATCCAATTAGTTACAGGGTTTGCAGCTGAAGAAAGAGGGAGAGGCAAGATGGAGAGGGCTGAGGTGTGGGTATGAAATGTATAAGTCGATGGGGAAATAGTTGGTGGCCTGTGCGGCTAATAGGAAACAAAGTAAGGACTTCTTTTAGAGAAAAGTGCGCGAGTGAATTCGCTCAACATGGTCAGTCTCATCTGTTGGCGTGAAGTGCGTTAGCATATTTTTGAGAATTCACCGAAGGGAGATCATTTTGTTTGAGCGACAGATACGACTTCAGGAAGGATTCTTCCGGGGAGACGGACCTTTTTGTTTCATATTTGACTTTGGCTAATGAGTCACTGTGGCTTCATTTTTCCAATTGTCCGACTGGCCAGCTCACCCATGTTTCACCTGCAACGGGTTTCTCGGAGGCCATTGAAGGTTTACTTTTCGATGGGGAAATTTAATTATTTCATGGTATAATAAGCTTTTATTATGCATACAGTAGACATCTGACCAAATATTAAGCTCATAGAGACCTGACGGCTTCTCTGCACTCGTGCCCGCAAGTCCAGCTGAGAGTCACTTTGTCCAGTGTGAAAGTCAGCATATCCGAGAAGATCAAACATACATGTCATGAACTAGCAACACATTTCCCTCATTTTCACAGATTTTCTATCAATTCTTTGAACTGCATTGCTGTGTGTGTGTGTGTGTGTGTGTGTGTGTGTGTGTGTGTGTGTGTGTGTGTGTGTGTGTGTGTGTGTGTGTGTGTGTGTGTGTGTGTGTGTGTGTGTGTGTGTGTGTGTGTGTGTGCGTGCGCGCGTATGCAGACACTGATTATACTTCTCCAAGTGTGTCTCATCGCCTATCTGAAGCAGCCTTTTATAATCACATTTGATTAAAAAGAGAAAAAAGCGGCAAGATGTGGGACTTGGCCCTTTCAATGGGATATTAATTCATCAAAGAGAAGATGGAAAAGGATTGAGAGATGGGGGAGGGGGGGGGAGGCTGAGCACAGAGGTGTTACCATGAGGGCAATAAAAGAGCAATATGTCTTTGTTCGCTGGACACTAGGAGAGGGGAAGGGGGGGGTTTCTTTTCAGATCCATTAAAAAGCTGCATTGGCCGGGCTCGGCAATGACCAGAGAATGTAGTTTGTCTCCTTTAGGATGGGCCGGAAGAGAGTTTAATCAATAAGTACATTTAGACTTCCTCCAGAAGCCGTCCACGTGTACACACAGGGCAAGAGCATTTATCTATCATTAATGCATGCAGTCCCACTTAAATGGCTCTTTTAAAAGTCCCGGGATTTTTATCCTTTTTTAATTGAACCCTGTAGACCTGGCTGCGGATTTGCTGAGGTGGTCTAATGTTTCATTCGTAGCCTCTTTTAAATTATTCATCTACGGAAATCTGCATGTCGACGCCACTCTTTTTTTTTCTTATGAGACCTTATGAGTCCCGCTTGTACTGAAGATGTGTGTTGTTTTTTTATTGCACGATGATGGAAGCATGGGAGATTTATAGTCTTTTAGTTTTTTTTTACTTTACTTCATGTCAAGACAGGCCCTTGTTTTCAGGTCAGATGTACTTAGTTGGTGCAGAAACCGGGCAGTGGATTTTGTCTCGACACGTGTCTTTGAATTCTGTGACAGAGGGGAAGGAAGGACTGTCACCTCGCCAGGGCCAACTGCACAATGACAAAGCACTTATAAACTACATAACACAATCTCTTGGGTCCAATGTTCACATTTAATGTGACTTACAGCACGTTGTCCAACGCAATAACTTCACCAGCACTGCTGTGCATGTGTGTGTGTGTGTGTGTGTGTGTGTGTGTGTGTGTGTGTATGAGACATGACATTGGCGGTGTCTAGGACTCGGGTCATGATGATGGACAGCAGCTTCTTAGTTCTTTGGAGTTGGCCCGCTCCAAGTTCTGTGGGCGATGGTGTGTTGGCAGCAGCTTTGAGGCTTATCTGTTCTCAGTTCGGGCTTCCCAGTTTGTGTCTGAACCGAGCGAAGCTTTGGCTGCTGCTCTGAGAACTGACATGAAATCAGCGCCCAGTGGAAGACTCACTGACGGATGGACTTTGGCTGTTAAGAAGCTGGTTTCAGATCAGATGTCTCAGCTTGCATCTGCAGCCGCTGTATGTTTCTTTGACTGCGGCTGTGTGTCAGTGTCCCGGTGTAAGAACAGTGATTACAGCACGCTGTCGAAATGACGGAGGAGGCTTTGGCACTCACCTGCAGTGCTGCAGGCCTCTCTGCTGACGTAGCTGCATTTTTCTCCTGCTGGCTGTCAGCAGCATGCCGCAAGCTCTTCATTAATTTCCTCCCCACTATTAATTAGCCATGCGCTGGAGATGCTGGCTTAATTAGGCCGCTGGGCCCAGCGGTTTTCTCCCTGTCATTACAGCTATAGCCAAGTCCCATTGATCATTTTGGAAAAAACAAAGGACGAAGTTCATCCTGGACACACTGGTAGTTTTAGTAATCTGTTGGAGTCCACGTGACTTTGCGTGATGGGGCGATGGAGTACAGTAAGTTGGTTTGTAAAAGCGTTGCCCCCCCCCCCCCCCCCCCGCTGTGACACACAGACATGAGGGAGTCAGGATGAGCAAACTAATATTCTCTCTCTGGAGCTGGAGACTTTCATTGTAATTCAGCACAAATATGTGAAGCTGAATTTGTGATTCTGAACGTATAAAATATCCAGCAGCTTCTTCCGTTGTTTTGTGTGATGATTTGTTATTTTCTTTGTAATCAATACGTTGCTTTGACAGCATACATGCGTCAAAGCTGCCAAACAGGGAAAAAAACCTCTTTATCTAAATATCACCGTGATGAAAGTGGATGTGAGCCATAAATACAACATTAGAGGAGTTTAAAACGTTCAACACAAGGCTGTTAAATTTAACCAGCACAGTTAAATGACCAGCTATGATCACATGTGCAAGCTGCACAAATGAATTTGGATTTCAGGAATTGGTGCCATAATTGGAGTACGCATTTCCAATTTTTTTACGGGTTAGGAAGACATGAATAAAAAAGGTTTTGTGTGTAACAACAAAATCACAAAACACAGGTGCCCCCTGTTGACAAGCAGGCAGGTGGTTGTAGGTGAATGTAGCTGTGATTGTCACTATGAGTATAATGAGACAATGAGTCCTAACATATACTTTATGTGCATTGTGTGAGGTAGTTTCACATAGTCTGCACAAAAAAGCCTCTGCATGCACGTGCAGATTTATGAGCATGCAAGAAATCTGTATTACTCATCATTATACGTTTAAAACACTCAAAAGACAACGTTTACACTAAAGCACTAGTCCTTAGTTTGTTTCATAATGGGGGAAAACATGAAAGCCAGTTCCCTTGAAATTCTCTATACTATATATGTGAATTTAATGAGTCTCTTTGGTCAAAGACAGATACAGTACATAAATATTAATAAATACAATGCAGACCTTTGCGAAAGTGTGTATTCTGTGGTGTGGTTCACATTCACATTATGAATATCAATAAGATACGTATATGCTATGTTATGAGGAAATTTGCTAACTTTAATATAATATATAATATAATAAAAACAGAGCCATCTAACTTTTAATTTTTATGATCAAAGGATTTATCTCTCTCTTTGTGAACAGTGCAGATAAAAAGAAACAAAAGACGTTGCAATCAAATGCTCACAAAGGTCTGATCAAATTGCAACTGCATTACAACCAAATTGATTCACTTAAAAGAAAAGCAACCTGAACGTAACACAATATTAGTTCTACCATCAAATAAACTATAAATAATAAGTTGTGGGAGCAGTATTTGTGGAGCCGGACGCCTTTCATAGGTTCACGTTTGCTCTCATCAGGTTGAGGCTGTGACTGAATTGAAGTCCTGCGAAGGCAAAGGCCAGACAGGCGGAAGTACTTCCTGCTTTATTGATTAAAATATCCTGAACTCTGACAACGACACAAACTATGGCCTCAGACATCACCCCAGGGTTCAGTCCCCACCTTCATAATACAACAAAGGATGAATATTATAAGATCCACAAAGGGAATTCAGGGCTGTTGTATTGGATTATATTCTGCATCCATCTCCTGTTTTATTGGCACCTTGTTAAAACAATTTGCAAAATTACTTAAGGGATGGAAAACATACCCAAGGCATGGAATGGCAATCAGCTCCTCTCGGGAAACATCACCTCTGTTTTTTTCATCAAGCTTGCAGATCCCGATTTATGCTTTCTTCTTTCTACCTTTTTCATGGTATATTCATTTGGAATGAGAGCCTTGCTGATGAGACAATTAAAGTTCCTTGCCTTAGCGAGCCTTAGAGGGGATCAATTCCGTCGTCTGGCAGCAGGTAGCACTTCCTAACATTCATTATTGCCTGCAAAGGCTCCCTAATGGGATTGGATTTGTACTTATAAGTCAACAGGGCTGGAGCCATTGTCCTCTTCCAGCAACTTTTTTTCCTTTTTTTTCCTTCGGCAGTACCTCCGTTGTTGCGGCCCTTCGGGATTTTATTTTTTCTCTCTATAGTTCTGCGTAATGTAGTCAGACGAACGTAAGCTCGCGGAGGGTAAAAGGGGTTTGTTGCAGATTATTCAATTATGTCCTTCTCGGTTACTGAAATCGCAGCATTTGGAGGCATGCTTGTGAAATTGGGGTGGGGGGCGGGGGAGGGGGGGAGGGGGCAACCGAACTACAACAAGTAGACGCGGCGGCGGTGGTGGTGGTGTTGTGTGTGGTTGAGTATTTCACACAGTTTAGTGATGCCTTTGATTACCCCTGAGCCGGTGGGTGGTGGTCCTCCCGGGAGCTCATTAGTAGTAGCGACAAGGCCCAGATTTTGAAAGTTGCCGACGCGCTTTCCAGGCTACTACCTACTACGCCGAATTTCTTAAGGCCTTCAGATTTTTCACACTTTCCGATAGACCAGGTAGCGCTTCCCCACACCGGGGCAGATTGCAAAGGGAGCACTCTTACCCTCGCTGAGCGCTGCAGATAATACAGTATTATGCCAGCCCCTTTTGTATGGGCCCCTCCCTCCCTCTATAGAGTGTTCTCTCCCTCTCTCTTATGTCAGTTATGCCTCGGGATGTGGCTCTGGGCTCTGGCCTACATAGAGGCTTGCAGAGCCGACTCTAAACTAGCTGGGAGGGTTGCAAATGACTGCCGCCTCGCTCCACGCTCACATCTGATGGCAGGAAGTCAGCAGAAACTCCTTGAAAGTCACTGGGAACTTTACCCGAAGGAGAACATTGGATTGGAGTGATTTGCCCTGAATCCAGGAACTGACAAAAGGTGTTTTTGTCTGAGATTAAATAGCTCCCTAGAAACGAAGGAGCGATTAATTATTCATAAAGAGAAAATGGGTTGACATTGGACTTCAGTTTCAATTTGACAGTTCATGCCGAATACCTGGAAAGCATTTTCCAGGCAGAAAAAGTAGAGTAAATATAGTGTATAGTCAATAAAAACCCACTATTTCTTTAATAGCAATAAATAATGTGCAATAGTTAACAAAAAATAGTCATTTGAGTTAAGATTCACCGAGTAAATAACTCTTTACTCACACTTTGTTTATAGAAATACTCAAATATCAAATATGATATCTTCTCACTCTGCTAGTTCTGGCAAACGCTGGTGGACAGAAAGAAAACCCAAAGCAGATAAACAAACATGGGATTCACAACTGTTCTACCGTCTCATCCCAGAAAGAGAATGGCGTGTTTATTTTCAAATATCACGTCCATTACAAGCGCTGCTGTGTTTCTTCTGTCTCCACAGCTTCAGCACTGCCTACCAGTGTATCTACTACTCCCCACAGCACACAGCTAAAGCCCAGGAGGTGCTCAGCACCATGAGCCTCCTCCAGCCCCTCATCGCAGGCTTAGCGGACCAGCTCCTTCAGGCTGCCCAGGAGCACTCCTGCCCTGGACTGAGGGACGCACTCAAGAACCTCTCTGACAAGGTGAGACGCCCCCCCCCCCCCCCCCCCCCAACATCTCCCCCATCCACAACAACAACGTTCTTTAATTCTAGAAATAACTTTTTAAACGGAAAATCTGCTTTAGGAAAGAAAGAAACTCTGGGGGGGGAAAAAAAGATTTTAATGACCATAACTCATCATAAGAATGCCAAAAGTGAATAGCAGCATGGAGTTGAGGCGTTTTTATCGGTATAATTAATGAATTACATCTGGTGCTGTCAGATTGCAATCTGTTGTGTGAGAGATTGTTTTTGCCACAGTGGAATAGAGCCCAATCAGCCCGCTTAATTGGTACATTCGCACTGTCACCACTTCCTCTCATCCTTGATTAGACACGCACACATTGGAAGTAAACCCCTGGCCTGGTCAGCACATGCAGGGCGGCTCTCTGATTAAAATCTCAAGCAGTGTGTGCGTGTGTGTGTGTGCGTGTGTGTGTGTGTGTGTGCGTGTGTGTGTGTTGACGAGGTGGAGGTGGGAAACTGCTTCTGCATCGGTATCTAAAAGCTCATGTTCAAGTGACATCACTCTCTTCAAGCCCCACAGACTCCAATCATGAATCCCACGTTTGATATCAATAACTCCTTTTTCTCCTCCACATCTGGTCCTCTATTAAAGAAAATCTCTGCTTTTTTTTCCCAAACGCACACAGAATCATTTTTACTTGTGCACACACACGTAATTTCCATCCAAGAAATAATTTGGCAATTTCGAAAATGTGCTTGTCTGCTTTCTTGCTGAGAAGGAGAAGACTAATATCCCTCGACAATATCTGTCCATCAATACAAAAAAACTAGCAGCCAGTTAGCCTAGCTTAGCACAAAGCCTGGGAACAGGGTGAAACAGCCTGGTGAATATACAATTTTTTTGTACATAGGTACCTGCAATGTTTTTTTTAAATTGAGTGTTTTAGTCATTTCTCAAATGTGTTACATTTTGTCTTTGTTTATTTAATAGACAAAACACAATTACCTAATAATAAGTAATTGATTACTTAATAATAAGTAATTGACAAATGATCAACGATGGAAATAAATACTTCACCAAAAACAAACTCCATACTGCCCATATTTAAAATCCTTCTTCCGTACCTACAAATAAAGGCAGGTGCATTTCAGAGTGTCACTGCGATGCGTTTAAAGTTTCTTCAGTAAAAACAGTGACTCACCCCTTCACAGAATATGAGACGATAATGAAGAACTCGCCACGTCTGATATGTACGTGTGTTCTGTCGATGATGGCAATAATAACTTCCCTCTGGGTGGGATTCCCAGTGAAACGACCATTTGCAACACATCTGCCTTCCCTCCAGCTGTGTCCAAGTTAAACGTCTCCATCTTAATAGTTACCTGGGAGGAGCTGAGGTTTGACCGTTTGTGAGAACATAAGCTGTGTGGAGGTCATGCATGCAGTTGTGAATAAGTGTCCTGGCAGCCAAGTGCTATTGGAATCTGACCAGCTCTCTTCACGCAGCCTCCTTTAACTTCCCTGAAATGAAGTTATACAGAGTAAAAAAAGCTCTATTTTTAACTCATCCTTCAGGGTAAAACTATCTGAAACCATTCCGAGTTCAGGTTTTTTTTTTTCTTTTTTAGATCACTCGTGTTTTTTTGCAGTATAGGTCCACAGAGGCACTTTCTGACTTGAGCAACTGCTCAGTCAAAATCATATCAGCAGATATTTTGAAGAAAGACTAGCAACGGGGATTTTCAGCGTTTCTGATCTCTCAAACCGGCAGGTGGGAAAGAGCTACACTCGGGAGACATTTTTTTTGTGCTGGGAGGAGCAAAGTTGCATGAGTTTATTCCTGGTAAGAGGATGACGGCGCGGTGCTTTCCTCCTTTGCCCGAGGAAAGCACCTGTGAAATTCTATTTTGAACATTTTGAGTGTCTATATGGATTCTGGTGTACAGCGTGTCATTAAAATGCTCGCTGCACTTCGCTGTGGATCCTGTTCCGAGATGAAACATGGTGCTGGCTGAATATTGAAGAGTGTGATCGAATGATGGGTTGTTTTCCAATGAAACCAATGCCTCGTTTGCATAGAAGAATAAGTCATAAAGACAGTTACTCATACATTGTCAAATCCCTGACTTATTTCATCCTGTGGTTGATAAGTGCCAATAAAACCCAGATTTCATGTTGGGCTTTGTTCGCTCGTCTGGGGAATGTTGATGAATAATACATGGCTTCACAGATTGCAAATTAACATTGAGGTCAGATAAGCAGAGTTCAATTGGAATGCAAATCTACATTTTGAAAAGTGTTTTGATTACGCAATCAAGTGTAGCTCGTCTTTCACGTAGGAGATTTTTTGATCTTTACATGGATGTTTACTTCTTTGTGTACGGTTGTGTGCAGCAGCAGCACAAGGGCTCGTCCTTAGCTAATCACACACACCGTCTTTCCCATCGATTTTCAGCACATCATCGACTTCGAGTAATGGAACTCATTTGGATCCAAGCAAATCAATTCCATTGGCCACGAATCAGATAGAATGTTGTTTTAAGTGCAGTCATCGCTTGCTATATATATATATTTATTTATTTATATATATGTATATATATATATATATATGTTATCTATTTTTTTTTGAATGACTGAAACCAGATTTACTTTAGAAAACTTCTTCTTCAACATCAAGGAATTCAAAATTCAAATTCGCCACAAAGGGGTTGCGGCCAGCGCTGGTCATGGCCGCGGGAAGCGGCTGCTTGTGTTTCAACTGTGTGTATAAAACAGAAACGACATCACGGGTTCCTCTGCACGGAGGGCCTGGCTCGTGTTTTGTTAGATTGCATTTTGCCGTGGTAATAAAATTGCTTATTGCAGTGCTAACTCAATTACTCCGGAGAGCCCTTATCATTTTTCACGCAGTGGCGGCGGCGAGCGCGAGGCTCCTTGGCACCGGGATCATCATCATCAACTAACAGTAGCTGGTGAATTTGAGATCAAAGGAGGTGTGCTCCTCGGAGAAGCCGGCTGGAGGAGGAGGAGTAATTGAATTGTTTGTTGTTTGTTGTTTGTTGCTGTTTTTGTCGCTCCCCAGCTCCGCTGCAGTAATGGAGAGGAGCTGGTTCATGGTGGAAGAATGTTCCTTTTTCCCTTCCTCTGTAAATAGTTACACACTTCATAGATTACCTCCACCTGTATTTTCTTACCCCTGCAAATGCGATAATCTCTCCCCACTTACGCCGTCTCTTTTTGCTTTTCCAGGGCTACATTTTAATTTGTCACGCTTCCCCACATCTCTCACACAGTGTCCGTCTTCTCCCCCCTCGCCCCCCCAATATCTGTCTTTTTCCTTTGCTACAGACGGAACAATTTGTTCACACACTCAAGGATGAATTGGTCAAGAGTGCGCTACTGGCACTGCACGCGGCGCGGCCCGGATACGTCTCCAAGAGCCAGAAGCAAAACCCGGCGCAGGGAGGCCAACATCAAGGCCACGTCCTGCAGGGCAGCGACCAGAACCCGAGCCCGGCGCAGGGACTCCCGGGTCACAGTCCGGCCACGTCCATCACTGACAACGCGGCCGTGTGTAACAATGTGGAAGGATCCCAGAGCACGACGAGAGGCGAGGGCGGCCCGCTGAAGCACCAGGACTCCATTCCGCACCACAAGGAGTACGACGAGGAGGAATGGGTAGGCGGGACTACTTTTTGTTTTAGCTTTCATTTATTTTTAGACACACATGGAGAAATGAACATTTTTGGCCAAACATTTGATTGTATACCAAACACAACCCCTTTCTGGATGAGCTTTCTCAAGAGAGCATGACTTATATCTGCAGAACAAGTAATGCTGCTGCTTTTCATTAAAGTGTGTTAGACAGTTGGTTTGCTTGCGTGTGAGGCCTCGGCCTCACAGACCGCAGGAGCCTGGCATGGTTTTTGCACACCAATGATCCACATACACTTGGATCATCAAATTTGTACACACACACACACACACACAAACTAAACCAGACAGAGTGAGAAAGATCTAATCGGTGACGCTGATCTGACTGCTGGTTGTACGTTTGGCTCCTTCAGGACAGGGTGTGGGCCAACGTGGCCAAGTGTCTCAACTGTGTAATCGCCATGGTGGATAAACTCCTGGAAGAAGACAACAGCAAGCAGGAGTCGGTCCCTGAGCAGCAGCTAGCGGATGTCATCATCTCACACAACCCCGGTAAATGAGCTACGTTAATGCCGTAAATGGGTTTAATCTTTGCACATAACTGACTCACTTGGAGTGGAATGTCTTGTCATCTGATGATGGCTGGTCAGTGTAAACAAAAAAAGGTGATGCTGCTTTGTCATTATGAGCGGCGTTAGGTGGCGGTTAGCGTCAGTTTGTGGGATTTGTTGTTCACCCACATCAAATCTTAGTGGATGTCCCAGTTTTGTCCTTATCTTATTTTGTACTTCTACTACTACTTGTCTTCGTTCTTTAGCTGCAGAAAAAACCCCCATAATGAATTATTAAACTATTAAACAAAGCTCTTTTAAAACTAAAATGAACCTGTTTGTAAATTTGACACACTTAGTAGGGTGTTGGTGGTGCAGTGGTGAGCACTGTCACGTCAAAGCCAGAGGCACCCGTGTCAGCATGGGGGGGGGGTTCTCCCGGGTTCTCTGGCTTATTCCCACAGTCCGACGACATGCAGCTTATGCTGATCGATGACTCTAAATTGTGCCCGTTGGTGTGAGTGTCGGCTCAAATGGTTGTCGGCCTCCGTCTGTTAGTCTGCACGCTGCTTTCGCTCAATGTCAGCTGGGATTTGCTCCACGTGACCACGAACGTGATAGGTGGTTAGAAAATAATGGATGAGTGGATCTAGTTTGTAATTCATTACTTTCCATTGGAATCAAATTAGAGTTGGATTGATGCCTCCGTGCAGGCGAGGCTTAATGTGTTTGGGTCATCCAGTCTATTCTCATGAACGTGATGTTTCATGAAAGTCCGGAAGGAATTTCTTGAATTTATGCAACATCAACTTTTGAGGTTTTGGTGATGAAAGGTTCTCTGCAGTGTAAACTGATCCTTTGAGCCAACCTAGGTAACTTTATATGTAGTCAAATGCAAATTTAATTCATCCATCGTTATTGTTGGCTAATACTAAGCTTAAAGCTAATCTTAGCATAATGCTAAGCAAACTTATTGACCCCCCAAAAATATTCTCAACTAAATGTATGTACATTTCCAACGGAAGGAAAAATCCCTAAAAAGTCATTGTTTTGAAGTCAATGAACAGCCTAAATAAGACTCTGGTCCAACTTGGACTCCCTGATGTTTACGCATTCGCAACAGGACACGTTGTTGCCAGAGCCGATGAAAGCGATGTTTGATATGCAGAGCCTTTCGCTGTTGACCGTCCCCCGTTCCGTCCAGTGAAACGCTGCCTGGCGCCTGCGTCCAGACAAGTGCCCGGTCTGTTGCTGCTGCCAACCGGCCCGCAGAGCAGCAGCATTACTGTGACTAGGCGACAAGGGGGATTGCTCTGTGTGTGTGTGTGTGTGTGTGTGTGTGTGTTTGCGTCTGTCAGCGTGTGTGAGTGCGCGTTTGTATCATTTTGTGTACATGACTTTCTGCATGTGTTTATGCGTCCAAATGAGCTGGCAGCCAAACAGAAGGCCATCTACCCGCCGTTGGGTCTGAAAGACGAGCTGACCCCCCTCCTCTCATCCCTCAGGCCTCTGAACACCTTTATTACGACGCTGGACAGGCTCACAGCAAGTGGTCATCTGCCTGTCTAAATACAAACATGGACAGAATAATGAGAGGGGCTTTATCTCCTGCCGGTTGGGGGCGAGGGGGGGGGGGGGGGGGGGATTTTGATGTTTGGACAGGTGGGCTGGCGAGGAGATGACAGCTGGAGTTCTGTCTCTGCTTCTTCTGTGCAGAGGCGGTGTTTGCACAATGAGATGTGATTTTTCTGGCGAGCGCCGTGCTGATGTGCCATACATTATTGGTGGAATCCAACTGCGCTCCTGTGCGTCTCCCCCCTCTTCTCTCCCACCACCAGAAATTTTAAATATGTTGAAGCTGAACCACAGGCAGTTAGTTTTGGTTGACAATTAAACCAACACTGCCCCCTGTTGACTCACTGAGGAGATCATCGCAAACTCGTCTCAGATGGAGGAAGTGCATACACACGGTTTTATAGCCTGTAAATCCTACCATTGCTGCATCTAAGGAGGTTTGGAGTTTGTTGCGTGACCAAATAATGCATACTGAAAGGATTCTGTATGCATACTCAATACTGTTTATAATCCAAGTCACCGCACCTTCCTATAGTTCCGCTTCAACCCGCCCTTTCTGCTTTCCACTGCTGCAGGATCACATGCACCACATTGGCCAGGTGGGGTTTGAGACACACATACAGCCTGTACGTGTTATGCGTGTTTTTCTTAAGAACACATTCCACTTGATCGTGAAGTAAGTGAATTCACTGATTCAAAGGCACAAACGTGATGTCATGCATTAGCCAATAATCTACCATAGTTTGCTTTGCCAAACCATAAAATAAATACTTGACTGTACTGTGTGTACCACTTTTATTTCTTTATCACTCAACTTTATATATGTGACGTTTTTGTCAGGGTGCTTCACTAGTTCACCGTGGTTCTTTAAACAGCTTGACGTTTTCTTGGTTCTGATTAACTCTTACTTTTCCCAGCAAACATGAACCGGTTTCACTTTACAGCCGAGCCGTGTTGTTTTTGGCAGACAACACAAGAGTGAAGACATATTCAAATTCAACGACAGCACCGGTTATATATCTCTGTCCAACCCCACCCCCCCCCCCGCCTCTTCTTCCCTGCAGGCACCTGGAGGGAGCAGCTGTGTGCACCGGTGACCAAGTTAAAGGAGTGTGTTATGGAGGTGGTGGAGAAGGCCAGGAGAGGCATGACCTTTGTGCTCCTGCAGGAGGCAGCCTGCAGCATTCCACAGGGCTTCCTCCTCCAACAGAGACGGGACGTGGTCTTCAGCCAGGCAGTAGGTAGCCAGGCTGAGATAATAGTCCTTGAGGATTTACCCGTGGGAGTTCATCTCTCCAGAACATCCCTCGAAAATGTTTCGAGTAAATCATTTGTGGTCTGTGGTCCAAAAGGGCAACTGACACAAAATCGCCACATAAACTCAAACAGTTGCATAAATACACAAAACCCCTTTGAATTGTTAAATTTATTCTGAAGTGATAAACTGTCATTTTTGTGTAGAGGTTCACACTGTGTGCCTGTGTGTGTGTGTGTGTGACAGCTCGCAGCCCTCGCCTGTGGTTTTGTCATGAGGCTGTATGCAGGAATGCAGGACCAAGGCTTCCTGAGGCAGCTCCACCTGGTCGGCCTGGTGGCCCAGTTTGAGAGTCTCCTCAGCACCTACAGTGAGTACATTTTCCAAGAAGCGGCGACCTCAAAACCTCCAGTGAACAAAGCCGTTATTTTGCTTTCCAGAAAATACAAAACCTGAAAAGTGGTTTGGTTGAATTTTGATCAGACTGAGTAATGTGATGCGTGAATGTGACGCCGCTTTTTTTTTTTATTGCACTTTTATTGTTATGTGATCAACAAAGTGCTCCAGGTGAAGGCTGAGCAGAGGGTCAATTGATTCTTATCAGATAAATAAAGGCTAGAGACTAAATGAAAGTGACCTCCCTAGATCAAAGTTCTGTCTCGTTCTAGTTTTCCAAAGTTGCTGGTGCAGCTCTCAAGGAACGGAAATGGATTGTTCAGCAGATTTAACAGCTGCAGGACAGCCACTGTTTGAGCCCTTTATTTTGGTGAAATCAACGCCTCTGCGGTATTTAATGTGGGAAGTTTATGGATTTGATTCGGTTTTAACCCTCCGACGTTTTTTAAAACCAAAACAACATTTGACGAGCAAAGATTCCTCCAGTGTTAATGTTGTTTTGTTGAACCAATTAAGGTGAGGAGATTGGGATGCTGGAGGACATGGAGGTTGGAATCTCAGACCTGCAGAGAGTCCTGTTCCAGATCACAGAGGCCCAGACAGACGACTTCAGGGACCTTCAGCCTTTAGTGTTTGGCCGACGGTGAGACCGACTCTCCTGTTGCTTTTTCTTTGCCTGAATCTCACATGTTCAATGAGTCCGTTGAGTGAAGCCGTAGCGAATGACTGAGCAGGTGCGAGTATTTGGCATTACCCAATATTAGCTACGTTATAAGGAACAGGTGCAGACAACTGTCAGTTTTTAATATCTTAACAGGCATTAAAATCCGGCAGTTAATTCCATTATCATGTTTTAGTTTTGAGTGTTTTTTTTTTCTTAGAAAACCCAACCAGAGAATGCTCATATTGGTTTTTACCGGTCAGAACATTTTAATTTAAACATTTCCTATTAGTATGTACTGTAAAAGTACCAAAAAGGATATTGACGAATCTGTCAGAAGTGTTTAAAAATCTTTCCCCCATGTGAAGCGTGTGAATAAAAGTCCATAAAAACCACTGGCCATGGATCAACAGAGTATTCGTAATATGCTCCTTGATCATAAATGTTACGTGTGTATGATATGAAACAGTTTGTTTGTGCATAAACGTGCATGCCGGCCAGTTGATTTGAGCCCTTATCCCGAGTTTCATTAATAAATCCCTCTTGCCCCTCCATGCCGATTGGGATAACACGTCCAACCCGAGTAGACTCTCGTTCTCTCACGCTCTCAGTCCGTCTCTCTCAGAATAGCTTGCTCAGGCCTGTCGCAAGTGTCGGATTGTACAACTTCCAAAAAGTATCAGGTTCTACTGAGTTGGAAAGGGTTTTGAATTTCTGTTTGTGTTTTTTTTCCCTGTACTCAGAGACCACTTCACCGTGGAAGTGCCATTACCGAGACTAGTTTTCCAGAACTTGCCAGCGGAGATCAAGGAGGGGAAGCCTCTACGAGTGTTCCCGGTGCTGTTCAACGTGGGCATCAACGAACAGCAAACAATAGCCGAGAGGTACCGCGGCCGTGGTTCGAACCAGTCTGTCGAATTCACGGACAACCAGTGTGGTCGTTATCAGATTATAAAGACCAGAGCGGTGCAAGGCTTTCTCTTTATTCCTTATCTGCCAATATATGATCCAGAATAGAAATTCTAATAATGGATCTGTGCAGGAGACTTTCAAAGTGTCACTAGCATACTCACTCTTCCTCACAGATTAAAAATGTGGCATTTACTCATGTTTTCATATGTCATAACTGTTTTTTTTCAGCTGGACATATTCTCTTGAGAATCTTGGCAAAACTGCTCCATGACCTCATTCTCTTCCTCCACGTGCAGGTTCGGAGATATCTCCCTGCAAGAAAGAATAAACCAGAGGAACTTTGAGACGTTGGAGTCGTATTACAAATCATTAACTGAAACGGTGCCACTAGAATGTGAGTGCACAAAAGTTTCCTTTCCTTTTCTCTCTGGCATAATGACAAAATGCTGGAACTGCTGTGCCTGCAGCACCGCGAGTCTCGTGGTCTCGAGTGCAGTTGTGCCAAATTTGCAAAGTGGTTTCTCACCTCGGAAACATAAGTACATACGTGTTTCGACGTACTTATCTAATCTGTTTACGTTGTTTCAATTTTGCTTGTGTATTTTGATGTTATTTAACTTCATCTTATTTAATTCTATTTTATTCTCATATCGCACCAATAACCGACAAATGTGTGTAACATTCGTGGCAATAAATGGCTTCCGATTCTTTCTCTGAACAGGTCTACCGTCTTTTCGGACGCAGACTGATGTAAAAGAATTACTTGAAACTCTGGGCCAGAATGTAGTTACGAAGAAGAGAAAGAATGTGGAGATACTATGGATTGCTGGAACGGTGAGAGCTGTTGCTACTGTAACTTTAAGTCCTTGTCAAGAGAAAGTCTTTTCTCTCAACCCCATAGAGACACTTCCCCAGTAACTGTGATCTGTAAACCCTCAGATGTTAGTTAGCTAGTTGGCGTGTTTATTCAGTCATTACATGCAATACAATGCATGTAATAAAGGTATATATAGGCAGAAGCATTATGCTTATACAGTATATTCCCATCCGGAATTTGTGTCAATTAAGTTACTCTTAAGAAAATGTTGATATAGAAGAAAGAAGAACAGAAAAAAAGAAAATACATACATTCATATCAATGCACAGGTTCTTGACATGTATGAGCTTTAATGGAAGCCCGAGTATGATGGATTGACTTTGGAAGAAGATACTGTATCGCTACTGACCTTTTATCTGGTTTTAATGGGCTGTCAGCCATATTTTGACTCTGCATGTGATTCACAGAACTGTTAAAACAAGCCTAAGAATCTGCCGCCATGCCAGCAGCGTTGTGCTGGTGTTCTTAATGAATGTGTCATTGTGGCAATATGTTGTAATAGTTGCAAAAGGGTTTATGAGGTATTACTTTTCTTTTTCTGCAATATTTTTTAGTTCCATTCCATTTATTAGACAAGCCAATACCATGAGCTATCTTCTCATGGTTCTAATATGTACAGAAAAGGAACAAACACATGTGTTTAAGTATAAAAGACCAGATTTAAAGTGTTAAAAGGCACGTGTAAAAACAAGGCAAAGCTTTTCAATTTGAATCTGGATTGCCGCATTCTGTTTTTAGTGATACATGTTAACATTTCGTGGTTTTTTGTTTTGCGCTTCCCTCTAGATCTGCCGAAGGTTAAATGGCATCAGGTTTACCAGCTGTAAAAGTGCCAAAGACCGGACATCCATGTCTGTCACACTCGAGCAGTGTGCCCTCCTGCGTGATGAACACCAGCTCAGCAAGGACTTCTTCATCCGGGCTCTGGACTGTATGCGAAGGTAAGACGGCAACAGAAGATTCTATGAACTTATTATGGGTGCAAGTTATTGTTTTTCCAAATCTCAACTCACGGAACTAAAACAAACCTCACGGCTCACTGCTAAATGAGGCAAATGATTTTAAAGTATCGTTCTTTAATCCACGGAATAGACTTCTGGTTAGAAAATAACCTGCACCTGCCACTTGCATGTGTGCAAAAGCTGACACCATCATCGCAAACATCAAAATACCTTTTGTCTGCACGTTCGATGTGCCAGTGTAAACATCTTCGCCTCGCCTTTTTTTTTTTTTTTGCCTGTCTTGGTTCAAAGGAAACCAGGCATGTATCATGCTCCGAGGACCCTGCTGCCTTTAATGTTTGTGCCGGCAGGGTAAACATTTGCATCTGCGTGTATCCTTATAAGGCTGTCTGTGAAGTTTATTCCTGTGGTGCTTGTGGTAATGACCTGTACAGCCCAGCTGATTGCAGTTGGGTCAGATTGACCCTATAAGAAGCTCTATATCTCTATATATCAATATTGCTGCACAATGCTGCTGCGGTCTAATGTTATCACGTTAGTAAGTCATAGTCCCCGTCCCCTGCACAGGAAACAGGATGAGCTGAAAGCGGAAAGCCTGAGGCTTATAAGACGAGCTGCACCCAACCATGGATTAAATGGCAACAGCAGAAACTTTTTATGTTTTACTGCACGTGATGGCAATCTGATGTTGTTACACAACCTTTTGGTTTGTTCATGTAGCTTTCAGGTATGTGGCTGGTTGGTATTGGGCTTGATGTATTATGTCTCTACCTGCAGGCATGTGCTTGTCTGCTTGTCCCTAGTTCCATTATCCACAAGAGTTAAAGATCCAACAAATAAGATCTCAGAGGGGAGCAGTTTCACTCTTTGGTCATTATGTTTTTTGTAACGCTCCAGAGAGCTAATGAAGCGACATACAGTAAACAAACAAATCGGCTCGACCAGATGCAATGAAAACACACGGCCGAAGTTGAAGATGAAGCAATCAGAGGCCGCGTTTTCTACCTCCTGTTCCATGTATTTGCCGGTAATTTATTTAGAAGAACCATGTCTGTTTCTTTACCTCGTAAACATTGAAGACACACTCATCAACAATAAAACACACACACACACACAGCGCACGTTGTGAGTCTGTGGCATCGCCGGCTCCGCTCATCGCCGCCTGCCTGTCTGTGGCTCTTTTGTCCAAGTGGGTCTTCTGGTAACAGCCTGGCATCAAGTGATCATTCCTGTGCTAGAAGTCCCCCTTGGGACGGCAGCGCGACTGTACTAACCCCCCCCCCCCCCCCCCCCCCATCCCTTGATCTGTTGGTTCTCGCTCCATTGTGGCGCAGTCGGCTGACGCAGGGAGACGTTGGGCAGTGGGAGGACCCCGAGGCTGGCGGCCCGACGGACAACAAACCTGCGTCGCGACACTTTTACCCCATCGCCCTGCTCCTCGTTAGCTCGCACTTACTGGTTGTGTGGCTCATTTTAAGTCTCGTTTTTCTGCTTGCAAAATATCAATAAATTGCTGACAATGCCATCCCTACTCGCTGCTTTTTCTGTGTTTGAAGGTTCTCCTTTTACGCGTGGTGGACCTGGTTGACTTTCTCACCCATGGTCTGCTTTTTATCAGGAGGGATTTAGTAAGGCTGTATGCTTTCGGGCGATCTGTCTCTGACCGTGAAGAAAATAAAAAACCTAAAAAGAGAGATCACAAAGGAACTCTTTCATTCACAAAACCGCCCGCAACTGGTTTTTGGATTCGGAATGGTTCGGAATGATTTGGCTTAGGGATGACGCAGGTATTTACAGTGGCAGGACCAGCCAAACCACAGTCAATGATGAACGAGCAGCTTGCGCCACAACCGGCTCATTGGGCGTTTCATCATTCCGGCGTGTTTGCGACTGGCACACCGTCTCTACGCCATGCGCCCCAAAACACCGTCAAAAGCATGAACGTTAACCTAAAATCCAAGTACAGCATTTAAGTGCCGCGTTAGATGTACAATGAAATGAAGAGTACCCAGAAGCAGCAAAAGCAAACTTCCTTTTCACGTTTCTTCACGCTATACCACGTCATTATTTGAGCTCCTCGAGATCAACTGAACTCGATGGCTCGATGTGAAATCTTCCCATCTGCGGTTCCTCGAGGTCAAGAATGAACAAACCTTGAGGACAGTCGAGCTCAATGTTGTGACTCGTGAACCAGCGCACACAAAAGAGATGTTCGGAAGTTATGAGAGGGGTCTGGAGATCTGGTCACAGATATGATTATTATCATTTCTATGATTGATCCACACTGACGTCACCGTGACACACAATGGAACGAGACACTAGACAACTGTAAACTGTTTTATTATGCACCTTCTTTTACTTCACCAACTACACACCCGTGAAAGATTACACATGTATTATAGTAGTTACCATTCAAATGCGTCATGCATGAATTCTTTTTTTTTTTTATTCATTGTTTTATTCAACTATTCCAACAAATACTCAATTCAATAAAACACATTAGTATTTTGGTACGTCCTTTTGTTTAGGGACAAATTTAAGTCATATTTTGTGTCCATCATTATCATTTCAACTCATTCATGTTTTCTCATGTTGTTTTCATTTCCTTTCTTCCCCTCATTCCCTTCGCCTTTTTCGTTTTTTGATCACCAGAGAAGGATGTCGGATTGAGAACGTTCAAAAGAATATTAAATGCAGGAAGTATGCCTTCAACATATTGCAGCTGATGGCCTTTCCAAAGTGCTACCGACCGCCAGAGGGGACCTACGGTAAAGTCGACTCTTGAGGAACTAAGACACCACACAATGTTGATTCATTATAAATGGTGGTGATCGTTTGTAACCCAAAATAACTGAGCTGGATTTTGTATTTTCCTGATTTGTGTTTGGTTGGATGTGTTGATCCAAGGGGGAATTTGCCAAATATGTGTTATTTGTAACTTGAACGCACTTTTCTTCATCCATACAATTGCTGGTTAAACTGCTTAAAGTCAGAAGAGAGATCGTTACATGCAAAACGTACATGCAACAGTGATTTTTGTGGTATAAATACTGCTCTCCACAATGACTAATGTTCCACGTTTGGACGTTCTGTTTTGAAGTTTTACGTAGTAAAAGAGTTCTGCAGTTTCGTATTCATGCCTAAATACTTGCTATTTTGCTTTTGACTGAAGCCTATGTTAAATCTTCCTCCTTCCTCCAGCTTTTTCCAGAATAATTTTATACTTCAAGGTACAGGACACAATTTGTATATTTAACCAGCGTTTCTGAATGCAGATTATATTCAATTATTTATTTTTGTATTCTAAAATTATTTTATACTTAAATGGTTGATACCTTGGACTGTAATGCATGTTTGCAGTGTTAAACATCGGACATTTACAATTTCGCTATTGTGTTGAAACTAAATTAAAGAATGGCTTTATGTGGATGTCTGAAATTGTGATGTTATGCACATTTTATATCGCTAATGTGCATTTAATTGGATTAAACTACTGAAGTGTACACAGTATTATGATCTGAGGCGTGTGTTGCATTAAAAACATTCCCAACTGGCAAAATATATTCAAGTAACACACCAATAGATGAGAATATTATATCATCTTTGTCTGGGCCAAATACTGATCTGAACAATCCACCAAATATTTACATTTTGAGCATCAGTTACCTAACGCCTGTAGTCTTATACACAGGTTTACTCCTTCAACAGCATCCCTGGTTTGCTTCGATTTACAGCATTACCTTTGTGTTTTAACGGTAAACCAGGTCCAAAACCACTTCTCTGTCCTGCGGCCAAGAATACTCTTCTGTCTTGTCTGTGGCCTTCTAGAATGTCTAGATGGACAACTTCCCATCCAAGCTGAAGTTTCCCCAACAGCTGACCAATCTGAGACGTGATCCTGCTTCATAGATTACAGGCCGTTTGCTTAATATATCAACGCATTGCCGGCTCAAACACCGGCTCCCGGTCCTGGATTTAAATACGATGTTTAGAACCTTGTGTCATTTCTCTATTTCCGAGCGGACAGCCAATGGAGACCAATGGAGAGCGCTCCCTACTCCGCCAAACTAGTCGTTAATGGTAATGCATCAACAGACCGCAGTCCTGGAAAACAAACACCAACTCGGGCAATGTGACCAATGCCTCAGGAATGAACAGAGTGAAGCTAACATGGATTTCATGAACAGCTGTTTTCAGTTTGAATTCCCACAAACAAAACTTACTAAAAGTAAAGCACAGTTAACTTGAGGTTAAGATAAAAGGCTAAAAGAAATGAGAGAGGGAGAAACTATTGTGAGGACACAGGAGTTCATTAGGAATATACTGTATAATAGGTTTCACATTAAGTAGTGTTTAGCAGTGAGCTCGATAGTAGTTATACATACAATAAATGGTGCTACTATGCGCTGTTTCCTGGGAATTCTTTCAGACCTGTACAAGGCAAAATGCACAGTGACTTCATGTACAAAGTTATAAACAATCAATGGCTTAAGATGCAGTTATATCATTCATTTAAACTCATATTTTAGAATACAGGACGATATACTTTGTCACATGTTTTCAAGGTTACGGTGCGATATTTACAAAACATAAACCGACACAATTCTTTACAATTTTTTACAAATACAAATGTGTAGCTTATACTGTAGTTGAATCACATTATGTTTGCATGCTGTTCAATTCTTGCAAAAGGCTATTGAGTCTTTCCATGAATACTGTAATATTCTTAAGTGAGTAGGCTTCACATGGTGGACAGTCAACCTAAAATTCAAAAGACACAGAAAACATATGTTTAAATATAAATAATAATGCATGGAGAAAATATAAATAAATGCTAATCTCATGTAAAATGACTAATGTGTGAGTCACGAAAAGCTTTGTTTGCAGAGAGGAACAGCGTGCAGCTCCAATTGTTATGCGAGTGTGACGGCGACTTATGTTAAAATGGACTTACAGGATACGCCGAAGCCCCGTTGTCAAGGTCAGGCAGTCGTTCGTTAAAGTCCATGACACAGTGTGTTTTCGGATTTTCGGATCCTACTTCTTCGACGATGACCATCCTCAACTCCAAAATGTAACATTTGAGCGACATCATTTTACAGTTTTCCTTGGGGTGAAAGAAACAAACAAACAAGAAGTCAGATGTGTTTTTTGTAGCTGATATTAACACCGCTGAGGTAGAAACTTCCACATATAACGTGAATTCTGCTTTAAGTTTATACATTTTTAGTAGTGCCACTACTTTCCTGGCTGGACAATCATTTTGCTACACAATTAAACAGTAAACATGTGTTTGTTATCTATGGCATCAGCGTGTTACCGGAGTTTGCAACATTCTATTAACAAATTCCCTTAAAAGCGTGAAACTAACAACGCGTCTGCACACATAGTGGTACTTCCTCGCCATATGCTGCTTAGCCCATTTATTCTCACTGACTTAAAGCCCGAAAAATGCTCCCAAATAATTCATTTGCAAACCCGATTAAGGAGCTACAGCCGTATAATCCCAACATTTAGCGGGTATTATGTTTTCCATGTTCATCTGAGTTAGGGGCCTAGAATTAGAGCTCTACTCATATGTTTAAAAAACGGGCCTTGTAGTAGTCGACAGACGTCACTCAAATATGAGTGAATGGAGCATTTGTTGGGGCCTTTTTATTCAACAATGGGTTGATACATATTTTCACATAGTGACTCAATAAACCGTGACAAAGGTCGCTGCAATGACGGACTCTGTCACCCGAGGCAATGGTAATTAATTTACCATTTAATGGTAAAGGTCTGTGACCGCCAGATGTGTCAAAAGTATTCACATTTATTACTCAAGTAGAAGTACAGATACTATGGTTTAAAAAGACTCCTGTAGAAGTTGAAGTACCAACTCAAGCTTGTAAGCAAGTAAAAGTATAAAAGTACTGGTTTCAAAACTACTTAAAGTATACAAGTAAAAGTAATGTAAGAAATCCCATTAAGGACAAACTCTTAATGTGTAACCTCGCTCACACAACACGTCAGTCCGTTACAATGTGATCCAAAGGTGCCTGCAGATCATGTGACCTGTCGTTGGGACGGTGGAAACATGGAGATACTCAGAGACACGACAAAACAACACGTGTATCTGACTTAAACAGATAAAACCACAACCCATTTTCCAGTGACACGAGTCACACACACGTTGTTCGCATTGATGAGGTAGACTGCAGTGTCTCCCCCAGGTTCATGGGGGGGGGGGGGGGTCGCACCCCTGTTTATAATGATGGGAAACACTGAAGGAAGAGTGTGAGGAAGAGGAGGAGGAAGAGGAGGAGGCTCCATGTCGCTAAATACCAACTTTCCACCGACCACTTTTCCCACCCGGTGTCTGGATGCTAAATGTTTATACTTCTCATCCAACCACAATCAAATGCACTCTGTCCGCGTAGCGCCACTTATCGAGTTTTTTGTGTTTGTGTTTTTGAACTACGACAAGGCAGAAGTAACGAGGCTGTTTTTAAAATGTAAGGAGTAGAAAGTACAGATATTTGCGTAGAAGTAAAAAAGTCGTCTGAAAAATAAATACTCCAGTAAAGTATAGATACCCAAAATTTCTACTTAAGTACAGTAACGAAGTATTTGTACTTCGTTACTTGACACCTCTGGTGACCCCCCCCCCCCCCCCCAACCAGGCAACAGAGACAATGTCAGTTCATGGTCTCCTTCTGCTACTTACTTTCACCTCATTAGCTGACGGAGCATATAGCATAGCATCTGATTTCTAAAACAGGGAGGAAATAAAACATGGATTTTATAATCAAACAAGCTTTTGAATGTTTAGAAATATTATGAGGAGATCAGTAGATAAGGATAAGGAACAGGAAATCCATTCAACAGAGGAAAAAAAATAAGCGTTCTACATCTGGTATAAAACAAACACTTTTAGCACAAGTGGCACAAACATGAATTAAATGTAACTGTATTTGATACCTTCTCTCACCTCAATGGCTTTTTTCAGATATTCTGTTCCCAAGCAACTCTGCAGATGTGCTAATTTGGCAGCCCCGGGAGCAGCACACGTAGATGTACTCAAGAGGCTTTAAGAGAATGAAAAGACACAAATTGCAGTATATTACCCAAGATAATGTGGTGTCTTTTTGTTGATTTGAGTTTGTTCTGCATTTATAAATGGATGCGCAATATCTGGTCACTGAAAAAAATGATTTCATGCACATTTACAAACTATCCTTTATTGTTATTATTTGACTTCACTTGTGTTGGCCAGTGTGCTTTTTCGTCTTCTTTACTGATCATATGGCCTGTGTTAGTAAGCATTTGGTCACGCATTGTATGCCTACCTCAGAACTAAGAAACAAAGCCAGACCTGAGGTTTGTGACTCTCTTGGAACAGGTGGCAGGTCGACCGCAACTGGAAACCTTTCTGGAAAAAAACACATTAAGACAAACGTCAAGCTTGAAGGAATCGGTTTTCAGAAGAGTAGCAGCAATTAGCAACTTGGATATGCAGGTACAGTTGTGATCAAACGTGCAAAGATAAGACCAATTCAAAACAACTTATTTATTTTTTATTTAACTAATGCAGGTTTTCACAATAAGATCAATTCTGCCTGATAAGTATGTCAACATTTTTCACGTAAGGATGATGAATTCCTTATGCCTGCTTATACTAGTCTACATTCGGGTATTACTTTATTTTAATTACTAACTAGAAACGGAGTACTACTGGAGCGCACACAGTATAAATGCGCGAGGTGCTCGCGCCTCGCCAGGAAAACTGAAAGTGAAACCAAGACCCAAAAAAAAGCTACTGTTGCTGCCGTGTTTCAACCAAATAAACACGATCTCGACAGTTTCGCCGACGGCACCTAAAATGTCTCCGGTGCACGCACGTGGAACACCGAGTGGTCACACCTCCGATCATTACGCACGGATTCGTTTCTGCGCTTTTGAACTTTGCTCGGCTTTCTGTCTTCTAAAAAGGACAAATAAAAACTCACTATTACATCAACAACCCCTAATTAGGCTCCGGCCTGGTTACACGTCTCCCAATCCCCCCCTATAAACGCACACACGCTTGCGCGCGCAGTTCGGTCGCCTCACCGAGGGCAGGTATCCCGGCTGTGAGGCTTTAACGAGGATCTCGGGGAACACCGTCATGAAGTCCGTCATCTGCACAGCGGAGCCACGAGGCAAGACTACATCCCTGCATTGCAGTCCAGTGGTCCACGTCCAGCGGGGAGGGTGGAGTGAAGGGGGGTTAAGCGCGAGATGAGAGTTATGGCGTTCCAGATGTGGATCCAGTTACCCGACTTACACGCACACACGCCCTGTCCTTGTTGGAAGTTCACTCCGCCTCCGATTCGTCACCTAATGCTCCCGACCAGTGCGCGTACGGGCAGCTTGTTGCACATATAAACAGTTTAGCCAGCACCAAAAAATTTGACAAATGACCACTCAAATGATGTTTGGGGTTTGTATATGTTTTTATTCAATAGCATTTCTAACACAAACGTGTCACCACAGACGCAGCGGAGGACACAAGATCGGAGTAAACATGTTTTGATAAGGAATCCAGATACCATCAAATGCAGGTGACTTGCTCGGCAGAACAGCACGTATTACAGTAAAGACCTGGGCTGAATTTACCCGCCGCGCATATTGACTGCCATTTTCAGGATGCACACCACAAGTAACAGGAAGAACAGATCATTATTATTACTATTATTCTTACGCATTATTGGGCTGCGAAATGGGAAGTGCCGCTTTAATTCCAGAGCCGTGACAGTACGGACGATCAGCAATTTAGAAGTGATCCCATGTACACATGAGTAATTCAGCTGGAGGAGTTAAATGTGGCTCCCAAGGTGCATTTCTGTAAGAACTAAGTAGCCAATGGCCTTCTGTTATGTGCCACTAACCTTTTCTTAAATAATGTCCAAAGGTTCAACATTTTCGGTGCAACTGAGGCTCGTGCATGTCGTTGTCTTTAGAGCCGCCTGCTGAGGCAAACGCGATACCTCCGAAACAAAGTGGGAATAGTTATTGAATCGTAACACATTTTTGGCATTGCTACACTATCGAGGACTTTCTTGGTTGCAAATCATTCAGGAATGATTTTTACCTAAAGCTAATTCTAGCCTTCGGTTCTCCAAATGCATCAATCCAGATCCCTGTGTGTAACAAAAAAAAAAAAAAAATCCCGTAACGCCCGTAAACTTATTTTGAATTTGTGGATCATGTAGATTCATGATCTTGTTTATTATCTTTGTTGTATCCGGTTCTTGTGCTGCTGTTTGAGGGGGTCTTATAGAAAAAACATGGATATTCCTCGTATTACGTAACTGTACTATTATCAATAGGGACTGACTCGTACTGACTTCTGACCGAGTGAACATCTGCCGAGGCTCAAGATGGTTTTTGGGACTTGCGCAGCTCAGGCGGCCCCGTCCAGTTTAAGAGCAGCCACAGAGCCTGCAGCTTTGTCCTCTTCTTCATCCTCATCCTCATCTTCCTCCTCCTCCTCGCCATCGTCTTCATCATCCTCGTCGTCGTCGTCGTCATCATCCTCGTCGTCGTAGTTGTCCCGCTGGCCGCCTCCGGACGCCAGGTTCTTCCAGTAGGCGTCGTAGCCTGACGCCCCGTCGTCGTCGTCGTCATCGTCGTCGGCACCAGCCTGCCGGCCGAATTTCAGCGTGCGAGCTGCAGAGAACGCGGAGGGGAAATGAACTCAGCTTCATTTATCCGGGAGGGTGATGCAACAATAAAAAGCCACCCCGAGACTTTAGAGATCGGGGAAGTGTTTTACAGATGCGCTGCGGTTTAGATGCATTTCATCAACGGTGAGTATTACGTTGGACTCAGTCGGTCCTTCTCTGGTATCATCGTGGCATTCGGGTCACAATGCTAGGCTTCGGTTTTAATTCTGTTTTAAAAGTTATTAAGCAGCGTTTTGGTGCCTTTTGGTCGGATGCTGCTC
The DNA here is from genome assembly GCF_964276395.1 of Gasterosteus aculeatus. Classification (NCBI taxonomy): domain Eukaryota; kingdom Metazoa; phylum Chordata; class Actinopteri; order Perciformes; family Gasterosteidae; genus Gasterosteus; species Gasterosteus aculeatus. The sequence goes on along the minus strand of NC_135696.1, from coordinate 16,345,152 downwards.
TCATACATTCTGTAGTCAATTTGTCCGTATTACAATAAGTAAAAGGAATTAGTGAAACGTAAAAGTTGAGTAGAAAAACAGGAACCAAATAATGATTTGTTTAGCACACATAGTCTCAGAGGGGACAGGCAACCGGTTATTTTTAACTTTTACTGGAGATGAAAACCTGATTAGGAGGGGAATCGAGGCTGCTGCCATTTCCTTTTGTGGTATAAATAACTTGAGACTCACTCGACATGCTGAGGTCTTTGGTCTCCTGAGTCTCGTGTCCACACTTCGGGCAGGGTGGGGCTTTGCCTTTTTCCTGTTTGAACACTTTACTCTTGGCATGGTCGTCACAGTAACAGGCCTGAAAGGACACAGGTGGATTGACGTTCAAAGCAGTACATGGGAATGTTGGTTGCACATACGTGAAATCCATTGACTGTTCAGGCTTGTTAGACAAGTAATGTCATCCCCCACGCATGTATTTACCGCAACATATTCTTTCTCTTTCCACTTTAGAGCTTCCACCCTGCTGTTTATGGAACTGGTTTATGGGATTAAAAATAAATTGTTTGGTGTTCTTCCTAGACAAGCTCATTATCCCAAATACTAACTGATACCTCCAATCAGTATGAAAGAGGAATGATTACCCCCAACAATAACTGTTTAGAATCTAAATATGGGCATGCATGGATTGTTTTAAGATAGACATTGTGAACATGTCCTTTAATCAGATTTGTTGATGTGGCTTCTTAAGAAAACCATTGTGGGAGGTAGCTGATAAGATGGGCGTGGTTTTACAAAAAGAAAGTCCTTGCTGCTGCCGTAGGAGCAGATTAAATCTAAAACCAATGACCTCCCTCCACTTTGTCATCTGGAGTAGGAAATGTTCCCTCACCTTACAGCGCAGGCAGGAGTGTTGTCCCAGTCGATTACAAGAAATACCTAAGATGGGAAGTGTAAAGAATCACGTTCACTCCAGTTATTATTTCATGAAAGGAATAACTTACCCTCCACTTTCCACATGCTGCACAAAATAATAATGATTGACATTGCGAAAGCCAAACCCCATGACTCACACTTGTACGTTTCCGCCTGCAGGACCTGGCAGCTCGCTTGGTGCTCGAATTGATCATCCTCACACAAGAAGTTGTGGCAAAAGGAACAGCGGAAGATTCGGCCTCCTATTCAGGAAGTTAAAGCGTTTAGCTGAACGCCGGGGTGACATGTGACAGGGAAGAGGTGTGTGCGGTGTTGGGTGTGGGTGTGTGGGACGGTGTGGGGGGGTGTCCTACCATGATCCCAAACGGCGCGGTTACACTCTATGCAGTCCGCGTCAGTCAGAGGACACACACAGGAGTGAGTGCTCACACACTTCCTGCCGTGGCAAACCCAGGCCTCACAGAAGTCACACACTGCTCCCTTGTGGTTCACAAGAAGGTTACAATGGAAAACGTTAACGCAAAGTTAAAGAGCACAGTTGAGACACTGTATGTGACAACTAGTAAAAGTTCTATTCTTTGTATAGAATTGTTTCTATTATGGAATATTTCGTTCAGATTTAAGAAATTGCTGAATGCACAATCGCACACACACCTAAATTGAAATATTCAACATGTTAATGAAATACAAATACATTATTTTGAATATTACCAAGAGCTAGTAGTGTGGAAAGGTCAGAGATAAAAGAGGCTGCCTGTTGATATCAGTGCAGTAACGTACCACCATGGCCATTCCAGTGGCGTGGATCCCAGGATGTTTGATGACACAATCTGATGACTTCATGCACTTGGTTTTGCCTGACAACACAAGCAATAAGCACTTCATAGTTTATTACAGTGTAACAAACTATTCTGAGCCGACATCTGAATCATTTAGTCGTGATTATAGCTGCAGTCTGCCATTTTTCTTTTTTTATGGGTGACAGTACCCAGTAAGTACAATATTCGATCGTGCTGCCAACCCAGGTGACCTACAATGATTTCTCATGTTTCTTTTGTTCAACGCTCATGTGAATAAACCATAGTAGGCTATGTATCTTTCTGGTTGCACTGAACTGAAATGAACACATCACTTTCCCCTTGCTGAGGGTTGAGGATGCAGCACTTATTTATGCTTTTGCTTCACCACAGTGGACCTCTACATTTACAGCATCATTTTCTCTCATTGTCGGAAATAATCCTACCAGCATTCTTCATCTCAATCTGCAATCGACCTCCACTGTTGCTCATGAATAAACATGTGAAACAATTGTTGGATGAAGTAAACGGAATTTACTGTGCGGATTACTCACCACACTGAGCGCAGACAGGCAGCTTCTGCACCGAGTTGCAGAAGTAGCAGAACGCTCTATTCTTCTGCTTTCTACCAGGTGACACGACGAGGAGGGATGAAAAGTTAACCGGTTGACCAGCGGCACTTATACCTGAAATATTGTAATACGGCGCAGCGTCAGTCACTTACCTCTGACATTTGTCACAGTCCTACAAAAAGACAAGACGGTAAAGTGAGAGTATGTGAGCACTTGGGATGAGACACATGACGTGGGGGCCATGATGCGTGTTAGCTGCGCGAGCTGCGTACCATGTTAAAGTTGCACGGGTGTTTAGCCACATCGATGACATCGCGATTGGCTCTGGTCTGCTTCTCTCGCTCTTTGCGGCTCTCCGCCTTTTTCCGGGCGCCGGTTTTCTTTTTGGGCATGTCTGCTTCGAGGGAGCGAGTCGCCGCGCAGCTAGCGGCCGGTTTAGCAGTCGGACACCTGGAAGCGCGACACGTTCAGTCGGCTAACGCACAGCGACGATTCATATGGGCGCAATGACTGTGTTTCAAGTTACTTTACGGGTGTTGTTTGACTTCTGTTGTCAATACACACAAATGGAATATATATCGCTCACAGCTTCAACCCACCACGAGGCCGAACATTAGCGAATTACCATAGTTTATAACGTGTTAGTAATGTTGGCTAGCTGTTGAGCAGATACAGTTATTAAAACTGACACGTAGAATCGCATTGATGAATAAATACATTACCTCTAAATATAGCTTGTTGTTTCAAACATTTAGGTCGTATAGCAATTACTTCAACGATCCTGAATGTTAAATCAAAATGTCAATAAAATTGTAAGAGTGTGATTTGCAATTTTTACCGAAACAATCGGCACTGCCGAGTTTTTGTAGATCCGGTTCTGAACTATGTCCGTGCTGAAACATGCTACCGAGTGTTTGGTTCCTAGATAAAGATATCACGGTTTAATCCTTTTCTTATAAATATGTAGAGTGCTCAGTGTGGTAAACGCAATACACCAGTTACAGCTAGAGGCACGAAACTCTGAATGTATGCTATGATACGAATGAAAACTTCATTATTTCATCGTTAATATAAAACCCATTTTGCCGCTAAATACATCTAACCGATGGTCCCCATTCCTTACAATCAAATTGACGTATAAACACATTTGCCGTATATGCAGAATAAACTTTCTGGAAATGATTTATGTATTTATCTTAAATATGACTACTGTCAATAGTAATTGGAAAATACACCCGGTGAGGCGTGAAGCCCTTTGAAAAGCTCATAGTTATTTCAAAGACACAATTTCACTGAATTATTAGATTACTAATGTTTTATAGGCTCATCCCAACTACTGATGGTCAGAAGTGTTTCCATATAGGGATGGTCCGTTTTTAGGTTTTCGTAGATGCTGTATCTAATGTCTCATGAAGAATGTTTTTAATGATAAACACGTGAGACATTGTATACAAGAAATAGTAAATTGAATGACACAAAAATCAATTACAAAAACATAAACACTTAAAATGCCACTACTAATAACATAATAACACAATCGCTGGCAATCAATAATTAGCCACTGTGCCGCTGCCAGGTTTATGCAAAAGTGGATTACTTGATTTATGACATGTTTAAGTTTCTTCACATGCCACCGGGCGTTGGAGGCAGATTTGGCCACGCCCAAGTCACGTGTGGTTGAGCGGTGGGCCAATCCTGAGCAAGGACGGGAAACAGCTGACGGTGAACAACAACTCTCTCACACAAACACACACGCGCACACAGCGTCGCCTTTTCGTGCAAGCGTGTCGTTCGTGTAGTGGATTCCGCACGAAGCCCACAAACTACCGCACGGACACCTCCTGTGTGATGGCTGGCGTCGGGCTCCGGCTCACTAGCGAAGTTGACGTTTTTTGGCTCCTTCTGTAAAAAAAAAAAAAAAAGACCGACGTGGCGCGAGCCTTCCGAGGAGACCCCCCTCCACACGCCCGGCACCATTAACTCCCGAACCGAGCCGCAACCATGGCCGCGTCCCTCATCCGGGCTTGCCGCAGTCTGGCTCTCTCGACGTGGCTGTTGTCGTTTTGTTTCGTGCACTTGTTGTGCCTGGACTTCACGGTGGCGGAGAAGGAGGAGTGGTACACCGCCTTCGTCAACATCACCTACCTGGACCCCGTCACCTCGGAGGTCAAGACGGAGAAGACCGAGTGCGGCCGCTACGGCGAGCAGTCGCCCAAGAAAGAAGCCCGGGGTCTCGCGCTGGTGCCCTCGGGCCTGCAGGACAGGCAGGCGTGCGACCCGGGCGTGCGGTTCCCCCCGGCGCCTCTGAACACCGCCTGGGTGGCGCTGGTGGCCGCGGGGAACTGCACGTACCGGGAGAAGATCCGTAACGCGGCGCACAACAACGCCTCTGCGGTTGTCATCTACAACGTTGGCTCCGGCGGCGCGAACGACACCATAACGATGCCCCATCCAGGTAGGAAACGACGGAGGCCCGAGAGGCGCGCACCTCTGCAGCGGGGAGTTCTTCTTCTTAAGTGTTTTTAATGCGATTAACGGTTCTCGCTCCAACAGCAGCGTAGTAATCAGCTCAATAACCAATTAGTTTCATGTCGATATAAAAGAACACGGAAGAGCACAAGCAGATGGAGTGATAATTATTTGAGTGACACTCCTGCCATAAACCTCCTGGATTTTACAACTGTCTGTTGCGATGCCATTTATATATATATATATACATATTAGTTGTGCCACTTTGATCAACTTGAACACTCAAAACCTGATTTCATTGAAATGTCTAAATCGAGTTTAGTTGGGTTAGGGTTATGCCTGTACTGCCTCCAAACAGGGCTTAGAGTAATATAATCAAAAAGATGCATAAAAAAGATGAATCAAACACAAATACAGCAGCACAGAAACAGACAATTATTATTCACACATTATCTCTCTCTTTCTCTCCAAAAAAGAGCCAAACGAGGAGATGTTTGTCATGATCTGTGCATTGAAGAACACGGAAGGGACTTGTTTGATTTGTTTGTGGTTTATCTTCTCAAACTGGCAAACCCGGCAGGCCGTTATGCAAAGACGCGAAGCCTTTAATTGTATCATGTAGGTCAGCTGTACTCAGATTAGAATCCAATTGTTCTCTTCCAAGCGTGCAAAATTTGTGTATTTTACTTGTAGAGTTGAACTCTTGATCTCGACTTAAACTAATCAGCGGGATGAAATTATTAGTGACATTAAGAGTTGACTTTAAGACCTGCAGTAGCTGTGAGAGGAGCCGTCTGTGTGAGCCCTGACAGCGTGTGGCTGGTATTGTTTTCCCCCTGAGGGCCGGTGTGTGTGTGTGTGTGTTTGTCGTTGCAAAATGTCATGCTGGAGACGGAACACAAAGGCAGTTTGAAGCACTCGGCCAGTTGTTTACGACCCTCCAAGATGCAGCCACAAAACTTTACAGGCGTGTAGTTGAGATCAAAACAAAGGCCTGGTCCAAACAAATGGACCGGACGTAAAAGGGTTGTAGGATGTTTTTTACTTTAAGCCTCCCCAGCCCTGATGGGGTGCGGGGGGGGATCCTATTGCAAGTATACGTGTGTTTCCATTGGAAAAGGTGTGGCTTCGTTCTCCTTTTGAATTAACGAGTCCAAGGCCCCTGTTATGATAAGCAGGTCATTTGAATTCAATGCAAAACCTCAATGCAAAACCTCTCACATGAAATTGAAAACCGGGCTTTCCATGCTTCAAGCTATAAAAGGCATAAATATAAACTGAGACACTTTAAGTGACCGAAGCGGCGGCCGGGAGAGGTGCGAACAGCAGAGCTTTTAGAGAAGAAGAAGGTAACGCAGAGCACCGGGACCAAAGCACGAGTCCTGAAGTGTAGATTCAATTTGAGAGACTGCCAAAGAAGGAATGAAGCACTTTCCTGTCAACAGCCAACACAGCTGGGCTGTAAAATCCACGGTTGCCAGAGCCAGACGTGCCAAGGCGTAACTTGATTTTAACCCACACAACCGAGGCTGAGCGGGGTCGAAGGCATGACACAGCCAGGCCACGACCTGTGAGTGTAGTTTGGAAAGAGAGCAGAGTTTATACTTTAAACTTTTCCTGTCAAAAGTTTTCTACGATTAAGGGAAATGCATTTATTTACTTCCTTGATATAGTGAGTTAGCATACAGACTGGAATCAACTCAAACAAAAGCGTACGGATCACTATGCAGGTCGCTACGTGCCCAGACTCTTCCTTGTCTTTTAGAGCGGAAAACTTCCTGCAGTGTCCCCTGGTTGCCTGGTAACTGCTTAGCACAAATGTATGGGCATGGACGCTATTGCCCCACCAGGTTTTGTTTTCTCACACATTTTTGTGTTGATTAATGACCTTTTTAGAGCTGCTGGACGGAGCCCGGCTTGCTGTTCCCTCTTGTTTCCAGCATCATGTTCAATTTACAGATATGAGAGTGTTATCCGCCCTTACAAGTAACTCTCAGCAGAGAACGCTTCAGGTTTAGATTAGTACACGGTTGTAAATAAAGCCCCCGTCTGTTCATTCTTTAGTAATTTGTGCCTCAGTGTTCCCCTCCCTGCAGCAGACCTCTGTCAAATATATTGAACTGGGAGCCCTGAGCAGGCTGGTGTTCACTGGATTAACCCATTCACTACGTTCATTCTTCTCTGCTGTGACATTTTGGCCGACTGGGTCTGAAAACAGCAAGTTCAGCCTCATTGCACGAAGCAGCTATTTTTATCCGCTCTGGCTGCGTCACAGTGAAACGAAGAAGGAGATCCGAGTCGAGGCTCAGGGAAATCTTACATGTTATTCCATCTCCCTTTTTCCGCTGGCAATGAAGCAGAGGAGTGAGCGTACACGTGGGATTTGCTTCCAAGTCTACAGAGTCTTTGGGCCGTTGACGAGAGAGATAACGTGTTCTTTTCATCTGACAGTTGTTCCATCACGGTGATTTGCGCTTTGCAACATATGGTCAAACTAAAAGCATAAATCTGCAGGGCTGGCGTGCGTTTTTCTGTGGTTTTGCAAGATAAGGAACGTTCATGTGTTTACGTTGTCAGAGGTTCTCGAGAATTGATGTAAGAGAGAGGTGACATATCTCATAATTAAAAGAGAAATGTATTCCACCAACATGTTTACCCGGTGTAAATATTCACGTCGGTGGGAAGTGGAATCCTGAGTGAAGCTCGTGGCTGCTGAGCCCGAATACACATCGGTGTTGAGCAGCGTGTTCCCGTCTGTTTGCTGTCCAAACACAAGGTTTTGTTTCTCTCCGTCATTGTTTGTAGCAGAGTTTGCTTTAGGGTTTAGCCTCATTTTAAGGGAGCAGCCAGCACACATAAACCTGTGTGTGTGTGTGTGTGTGTGTGTGTGTGTGTGTGTGTGTGTGTGTGTGTGTGTGTGTGTGTGTGTGTGTGTGTGTGTGTGTGTGTGTGTGTGTGTGTGTGTGTGTGTGTGTGTGTGTTAACAGTTGGGATACTGCCAGCTGGATGACTGTGTCACCCTGAATCAGTTTTTTCTTCTTTTTTTCTTTTTATTTGGTGGATTCTAGCTATAAAGACGTGCTTTGTACCCAGAAAAGAAAAATCATTGATTTAAAAAAATGTCTTTAATTGGCAACAATGCTGCTTTTGCATATATTTGTGGGTAGAAAAAGTGAAAACATCTCTGTGTTTTTGACCCTGGCCACATAAAATGTAGCAGCTGTGCAGATCTTCAACAAACCTGTTACATAAAGGGATTTGTGAGTATGACAGCAATAACGCATTGCTGCATTATACTGAAAATCTATTGGATTCAAAGCCTTTAACTCCTCTGGAAAACATCAAAAGTCATATTTATCTTGTCCGAATTACCCCAGCATCTCATTTTAAAATAGCTCTGTGCTGATCTATTTTACAGTGCATGAGGATTTATCTGGCAGACTGCGCAGTAGAGCTTCTGTTGGGGGTTGCAGGTTGAACAAAGCCACTGTTCATGGTGACTGATGGAGGGAGCGAAGCGCCGCAGGGAGCCACTGGGACTCCATGAGGCCGCAGTCGTAAACATGCAGCAGAAGGAATATGATGTAACTGTTCCCGGAATCATCAACCGGCCGACGTACGGCAGAGGCTCGTGTGTCCCTATTGTGAAGAGACCCTGAGTTCTGTCCCTGGGCTGTTCCACCATTAAAGATAACCTCAAATAAACAAAAAAAGAGCTTGCCTGATGCTGAACGTTTGGAGAGGGGAATCAGTATTTGACGGCCGATATTTGTCACACAGCGTAAGCCATCTTTGTCATCTATACACTGCAAGTTATATGCATGCTTCTCAATTGAAAGCTTGTTTTTCTTTATGATAATCCTGGAAGGACACAGCACAGATTTTTATTCTAGTTAAAACTTCTCTCCAGGTGTTAAAACCCAAAGCCCAACACTGAGGACACGACTTCAGTGCATTGGACCTGATTCATCTTCTGAACATCTCCCCTGCTGAGGTCTCGTGTGTGTGTGTGTGTATGTGTGTGTGCAGATACAGGCGACGTTGTGGCCATCATGATCCCGGAGTATAAAGGCCGCGAGATTGCAGCCTTGCTGGAGCAGAAAATCATGGTCACACTGTACATCTCCATAGGAACCCGCAACCTGCAGAAATATGTGAGCAGAACGTCAGTAGTGTTTGTCTCCATCTCCTTCATCGTCCTCATGATCATCTCCCTGGCCTGGCTCGTCTTCTACTACATCCAGAGGTTCCGCTACGCCAACGCGCGAGACCGCAATCAGGTAGGACCGCGTGCACGCTGTCTAATCAAAGTATGACTCTGTGAGTCCGCGGTTGTTGTTTTTGTTTTTTTTGCCGCACGGCTGCGCTCTCGCTCTTGTAACCTGGCCCAAGCGTTTTTCCATCTGGTTTCTCCTTTGTGCGGTATAAAGGAAATGCCAGAAGCAGCCAGCTGGCCGAACAGGGACGTGGATAAGCATCAACTAACTTAGCGCTGTGGGCCCCGCGGGGCCGACTTCTCCTCAGAATGAATCGCCGCCTCTGACGTTTCTGCGACATCTGTAGTGATAATTTACTGTTGCGCTTGTTATAATAGGAGCCGGTGCCTTGACAACCATTGTTGGCGTTTTCACCATTCTGTTGATTAATGTTGTATTGTAATTGAAGCAATCTGCTCTGGTTGTGATTTCAGGGCAGCTTAGGAAGTTAACTGTTAAAGCCTGATAATGTGCATTGATTCTTACGTGTCAGTTCTCTTAATCGGGCGTCACGTGTTCCTCTAATTCTTCCTATAATACATTTTAATGTTTTAAATATGTATGAACCATCATTTTCTTTTTTGTTAAAAAAACAAGGGCAAACATTTCCGTAATTTTCTTTTTTTTCATTCATTAATCAGAGAATTCACATGTCCACAGCGAGGTGATGTTAAGAAATGTGATCTGATGTGTGAGCTGATGTAGACCAATCGGCAGTGTTTACTGTACATCAACAGACCGACAAGATGCGTGCATGCTGCTGAGTCACTGACCGTTTGTTATCTACAGAGACGTTTGGGAGATGCCGCCAAAAAGGCCATCAGCAAGCTGCAAGTCCGCACTATTAGGAAAGGAGACAAGGTAACAGTACACTTCAAAGCATCTTTGGAGTTCAAAAGTACATGACCATAAATGTCTAGGACATTATTTGAATCCTACAGTACTTATTTTATTTGCTATATGGATACATCCCTAAATTAGAAAATCTCGATATCCTCTTTTAAATCGCTTCTGCTTTTCTTGTCGTCTTTACATCGAAACACTTATTTTGTAGTGAAAGCTGCCAGGAGTTATTAATGTAGTTATATTAGAGAATGCATTTGTCTGTCCTATTTGTCTTTTCCATTTCTTTCTTGCTGTCTTCCAGGAGACCGAGTCAGACTTTGACAACTGTGCAGTTTGCATTGAAGGTTATAAGCCGAACGACGTCGTGAGGATTTTACCGTGCAGGTAATGTTTCCGTGCTTGATCTTAGTTTCACTCGCTGTAAACTTTGAATACTGGGTGTCTCTTTGTAATGTAGACAAAGTCATTATGCGCTCTTGTTGGGTCAGGCACGTCTTCCATAAGCACTGCGTAGACCCGTGGCTACAAGACCACCGGACGTGTCCCATGTGTAAAATGAACATCCTCAAAGCCTTGGGAATCCCAGTAAGTCCCTTTTATTTTTTGTATATTCTGTGTGGTGCACGACGTAAAACAAACAACCACTCACAGGATGCATGAGAGCGCCTCTAAAGACGAGACCTTTGCCACGTTGCAGCTCAACGCGGATTGTCTAGATGACGTTCCTCCAGACTACGGGACGCCCGTCGGCGGCGACTACAACAACCCCATCAGCGGCGCGAGTGAAGTGACGGTTAACGAAAGCTCCGTGGTTCTGGATCCTGCCGGCAGAGCGACCGACCCACGGCAGCTCCATCCGGGCGAAGACGCAGAACCTCGGGCGGCAGAAAGCCACAGCCTCGCCAGCTGTGAGTACAAACAACACACACTGGTTGCAAAGGTGTAAAGATGAAAAACGGCAGTATTTAGTTATGGTTAAGAGAATGTTATCATATATTATGTCTGTCTCCGTTATTTACCACTTCCAGCTTTGACTGTTGCCTGATTTATGGGATGTCCTGTGCTTTAAAATACTTCAGGATATGTAGGAGTTGACAAGACTTTTTGTCCCCCATCCCGTGAAAAAAAAAAAACTGCCTTTTTTTAATAGTGTGCCGGTTCTGGCTTTACTCCCCTTCCCTCTTGACATTTAAGGGGTTGAGTTGTTTATTCTGACAGCTTAATCAGGCCAGCAGGGACCTGGCCAGTGTTTCCTGATCCAGATACTTCTGAGCAACACAAGAGATATTAAGACTAACATTTTGTTTCCAGAAAGCCACAGCGTGACCCACATACACTAGAATATTTATATAAACGGTGGTTGTACACTTGAGCACCTTGTGGAAACGCCTATGAGTTGTTTCTTTAAACTGTAAAGACTGTTAAACATACGTGTGCTATTGGCACCTTATAGCATGAGCTTCGCATCTGAGGCCAAATACAAAGACATTTCCACATTTTAAATGTTTGGGGTTCAGATATAACACTTATTCTATGGCTGGATGAGGAGACGTATTTCTTTTTAATTTATTACTGTTAAACATTTTTTTGGAGGGGGCCGTCGTATCCTGTAGAGACGGTGAGGCCCTCTGAGGCACGTTTTTGATGTAATTACTCTTGCCTGTGGTTTTACTGCTGTTCCTGCAGTCAAGTTGCCGGGAGCGTATGGTTTATAGTTAAACGTTAATGTCGTGTTTCAAGGCCTGAAGGTGCAGAGTGTAACAGTAAATCGAAGAAGAAGTGTTTAAGTAACGAGAGTCCTTCTGCTCAGCCGTTAGACAACACACAACACTTCCACACCTGGAACAAACATGTCCAGACTCACTTCTGACAAGGATGGACGGACAAAGTTGTAATCTCTTTTCAACTGTTGGATGTAGAATATTTCAGCATTGTGTTTTGAATGTTTTTGTAATGATTTATTAGAGTTTTAAGCTGTTCAGCCACTGGTGTGAAAGGGAATAAATATGGCAAACGGTCAAAAAACAAGATTGCGGTTTTCTTTTGAATACCATGTTCTTAAATTGTGTGACACACTAAAACCTTAAATAGGAGTTGAGTCAAACAAATTTAAATATGAAGTCGTAGAATCGTTGTTGTTGTTTTTTCCTGCTTAATTTAGTAAGTAGACCATTAAAGATCAGTAAATGAGTAAGTAAGAAAATCTGAAATGTAATCATGTTTGGCAAAATTTCCAAACATTCACTGAGATATTTGAGCTTCTCAAATATGAAGAGGTGTTTCTTTTCTTTCTCGTTCTTGGATTATTCTTGTTCAATAAAAAGTATCTTTGGCTGTTAATCATGATATTGGGAAATTTATCGTAAATTGCTGCCCTTGTAAGTTTTAGTTACACCATCATGTAAACTGCACTTCAAGCAGTAGAGCAGCTCGCCACAAGCAGGGGATCCCAAAGAGATTAGTTAGTATGTTAATTAAATTGTATTTGTCACACGTTGCAGCACTATTGAGCCTCTAGTGACCATGTCACCGGTAGGCGGTTGGCACGGGATGAAGCCAACCTGTTGTAAATACCTGACTCATCACTGACATGTCGGGAAGATAATGTTTAACGCAAATGCAAAATGATTCTACCTTCTTTAAGGAGACACCTCCCTCTCTCCAACCTCAGGTGGGCACCAGCCTCCACCCGGCAGCGACTACGGCGCCTCTGTCATCATGGGCGTGGTGGTGGGCATGCCCGAAGTGGACCTTTCCACGGAGCCAGAATTGGACCGGGCCAAATCCTGAGCCAATGAAAGTTGAGACGAAAAGCATGAAACACAAAGAGGAGGAGGAGGAGGAGGACAAAAGCATGACAAAGTAACGGGGGACCCCCCCAGAGATCCTCCACGTCTTTGACCCCCTGGCGGAGGCGACTCGCACAGAAGAAGGGCAAATGAACATTACAACCTAGCAGCCCAAACACCCTCCCCCCTCCTCCCCCCAATTGTGTGGCCCAGTTTCTATAAAACGTAATGATACAATATGCATCAAACATTCATTTGATATGTAAAGATATAGTGGAGTAACGTCTGGCTGAGAAGAAAGGGAGCCGAAGTCCTCTGCCCTGTGCTGACATTTCCAGTCCAGTCGCATGTGTATTTTTTGTGCATGTGAGTTCGCCCCACTCAAAAGCCCATCCAGTGGTTACAGCTGATTACACCGTCCTCACCAGCGCCGATGGCCCCGTCAGCACTGTTCTTCGCACTGTTCGCTGCCAGCCAAAATCTCAGCCGTTGCCATGTTGAGAGTCTTGCAGGTTGAATAAGGCCTAATACTGAGTTTACCGGTGAACAAAAAAATGTTTCTAAAACGGTGGCTGGACACAATTTAAGCAGTATCATTAAGGTCAGACTGTAGCTTTATTTTTGTTTTATTCCCTTGAAAACTTGAAGCACGGGTCTTTAAGGTCCATGTGGTCATGTGACATTCAAAGAGCCCAAATGTGTATGCACACGTTACGCTGAAATCACAGAATTTTTAAATGTAGCGGTTTTTGCGAGACCTTCAACGATAACCTACTGAATATTCCAACACCAAAAACAAGGTAGATATTTCTGCCCTTGAATTTGACAATCATAGCTTTCCACAGGCAGTGTCACCCGCTGCCCCACTGAGACTGCTGCTGTTTATTATCACAGTAAACTGCGCTTGTGATCATCTGGCGAGGCTGGTTGTCGGTGCGGGATCCTGACACGGTGCACATACTGGACACAAACCGGTCTTTGTTGGATCAATTGAGAGGTTTAGTTTGTAATTAATCCCCTCTGAGTCAGCTCATTTTGCAAACCTACATGCATCGAGACCTCGATAATATCTCCGTAATAAAGCACCTCAGCAACATGGTGTCTCGAGAATTTGCAGGAAAACACCAGCTTAGTGTGGGAAAGTTGCCAAATCGACGGAATAAAGGTGTATTTTCAAATGTAGCTCGCACTTCGACTTCTGTGGCGATACTGACTTCACATTCATCGTCTTTTAACGTTTTTTTTGGTAGAATCCATTCTTCTACTTTTCTTTTTTTGCCGTTGTCCTGCCGATCCCCCTCCTCATTACTTTTCCAATAATGTCAAATTGAAGCAGATCAGTGGAATCTACTAGTTGATTTGTTATGTTTTGTCTCACATTCCTGTCAACTTGCACACTAAAGAAGCACAGACCAAGTCGACGGAGCCAGTGGAAACTGGCTGGTTTTCTCTTCCTGTCATGGTTTCCATTATATGCTGCCGTCAGGCACTTCATCATGCACTCTGTTATGTAACACACACACACACACACACATGTCCACAATCCTCTGTTTGGGTTGATTGTTGAAGGATTATTGAATGTACGGGCAAATATTTGATTGTTTGTTGAGCGTTTAAAGCATTTAGTTAGAGCGTAGCTTCTTGTCTGTAGCAGCTTTATACCGGAAACACTACTTTCTAAATCACATTAAAGTAAGAAATTAGAATATATAGTTTTACCATGAAATACTGCCTCAAGTGAGACACATTCACGAATGTACATTTTTATTCATTATCCATTAGACGAGGCCGTCTGTCTAAATATCAGGTGTAGGTGCAGCTATGCATCGTCTGCATTGTGGAGGATGTTTGTGATTCTTGCCAGCGCATCAGCAGACCTAATGGGACCGCACAACACACAAGATAATAACTGCTCTACTTGTTTATGTCAACACTTTATGTTGTCCTCTTGTCCCTCACACACACACACACACACACACACACTCAACTCAATGTATTGTACACGCAATGTTGAGTAGCACATTATTTCATGTGTCCGCAATTTCCTGTTAACTGGTAGTTAATCAAAGCTATCGTATATTTCATTTCCTTCTCTGGTCCCATGTGTTTTCTTCCTTTTTGTGTAAATGTTCCTATATTTCAGTTTAAGCTACCGCAGAATGAGGAGACTTGAGGAAGTCTGTTTTTATTGTTCACCTTTTGACAAATGGGGACTACGGTGTTAAATACAGCACACAACTCAGTTTCTTGCCTATTGTATACGATTGTGATCTTTTATCTGTACTATTGTGCGTATAAATGGGGAGTATCAAAATATTGTATACTATATCCAGCAGAAATAATGGCATTGCTATTTTGTAATATAAAAGAATTGTAAGTATGATTTGTCGCTCTCCTTTTTTGTACCATGATGGACATGTAGGAATGTCTGATTGTGAGTTATGATGAATTGAAACCGTTTTTTTAAGCTTTGATAAACAACAAAATGCCTAATATAATTGATCCAGTGGGGAAGTTTCCCAGGGATATCTACGAAGGCCGTCATACAAAAGGTTTTCAACAAGCTGCCACGCCATTCACCCTTTATATATACGTCCCTAAAGTTTAAAAAAGGACGATGTTTTGAGGAAGAATGTGCATAATTCAAAAATGTATGGACCAATGGTTTTAATAATAGTAATTATTATGTAGTCTTTTAATTTCATTTTTTTTATTTTTAACCCTCTGCATAGCTCCCATCTTTACACTGCAAAACAATATATTTTGATTTGATTATCATTATTAAAACGATAACACTCTTTAACTTTTCTTCTTTTCTGTTATTACATTAATGTAATGCGTGTTTTTATCCAGTGGAGGGCGGTATTCTCCCTGCCAGAAACGTAGAAGAAGAAAAAGGGGCTAAAACAGCAGCAGGAGGAGAAATCCCCTGCAGGACGCGCGCTGTCTCGCACGCCGAGTTCCAGACCGCCTGCGCCGCCGGCGTGAGCCGCAGGACCGTCCTGCGAGATGCGCTTCCGCGGCCCAGTGTCCACGTACATGTACATGATGCATGTGTATCTGTAACCTAAAGCCAGCCAAGGCGGAAGAAGTGCTGTCGCAGGCGATGTCGATGTGCCTGCTCACCAGACAAGGCTGAAATCCTTCGACCTCCGAGCTTGGCGGCACCAGGGGATTGTTATTTTCCAAAGCTTCCCAGGTACTATTAGATTTGAATCTGTAGCATGAACAACCATAACCAAGGGATCATGGTGGGTTCTTTTAATGCATCAAACTGGTTTCTTGGCTGCAGGTGAAGCAGACGAAGAGCTCAACCACCAAAAGAAGGTGTGGGAGCAGATTCAGCCGGACCTGAAATCAAATCAACTAACACAGCTGGTCAGAATGGCTCAGTGAAAGTCCCCTGTTGCCCCCTGTTGCACAGACATGGGCATCACTCAAACCGTTATCTAAAATCTGAAGTTCTGCATTTGGCCAAATAGGGAACTTCAGTACCCATGATGATTATGTATGTGTGTGGTGAGATGAGAACATACAGGCTTTGTGATTCAGAAAAGCCCCTTTGGTTGGGAACTATTTGATAAAATATCAATAGTTGACTCCATGGAAGACAAACGTGATTCACGGGAAAGCTAAATGTTAAAGCATTTTTATGTGTGTGCAGTGAATGTTTGAGCTTGTACGGACCTAACGTTCCCTTTTCTACATTTGGGGAGACCTTTTGCATGTTTTTAATTGGAATAGAATGGGCAGTGTTGCCAATGCATTTAATTGTGGGAATAAAAGCTGTTCTTAGGATTTGGGGCTTTACTCACTCACTTTTTTAATCAGGGCAATACTAGGTTTCGCTGTCACTCATACAGACACTGTATGATTTCATTGTTATTCATATTGTTTTGAACATATCCTACTTATTTGAATGTTATAAAACTTCACTATTATTTTTAATAATTTTTACTATATTATTGTTACCTTCTTGCTCTGAGGCGACAGTGCTAACCACCACACCACCGTGCCGCCCTATTGAAATATGTTTCATTACAAAATATGTTCATGAAAAAAGTCAAATAAATTGTGAAGAATTTCACAAAATATAAAAAATATTCTTAAATAAAAACAGAAAAAGTATAGAATGTCCAACCAAAACATTATTAAAATATGTAATAGAAAAAGTAAAAAAAGACAAGCATTGATGAAGGGAGCAATGAAACTCGCTACTACAACAGGCAGCCCAATATCCAAACTTCCAAAAAATTCCGCTCCATGCCGCTCCCTCCATACTTTTTAACACTACTCTGACCAGATCTGCAGAATTTAGGAGATGGTGATATAACACTTTTACTGAACAGGAATTTAGTAACATACTCTCCATCTATAAGTGTCAATATCTCTATCATGATGATGTCGATAATGCTCAATGCTTGACTAATCAGATTCCACAATATCAATTGTCTTGGCCAGGATTGGTGGACTGTTGAGAAAACCAACAAGGCTCATCACAACAACACTTTGTCCTGGGTGCACGCTACGCAGGTGCGATTGACAACTATGTCCCCGCTCCATTAAATTAAACGGTTGCCTGTGTTGAAGAAATTATTCTGTATATGGTCAAATTCTGTGGCTGTTCAGATGAGCTTTATTCACTGCGCAGTGGAGTTCACAACAAGGCTGTAGAAGCCTATTTGATCAGAGTGAGGTCAGGACCGGTTTACAGGAAATAACAGTTCATCAAAAAGAGGGGGGGGGGGGGGGGGGTTGTTTGACCAAGCTTCTGAGGAAGAACAAAGGACCTTATCAGTACAGGGGGGGGGGAGTAGCGCCTGAGTTCTCAGCTCACATGTAGATTTCCATACAGGCCTGTTCAATGGAACAAAGGGTGATGTCTGCTTGGCTTTCCACATCTGGCTATGCTGGAAAACTCCAGCATGAAGGTTTGTTAAAGTTAAGTATTAGTGCCCCCCCTCTCTTCCTGTCACTATGCCTAAAAGTCCCGAAAATCCAACAAAAGTCCCA
This sequence comes from Gasterosteus aculeatus, assembly GCF_964276395.1. Lineage (NCBI taxonomy): Eukaryota > Metazoa > Chordata > Actinopteri > Perciformes > Gasterosteidae > Gasterosteus > Gasterosteus aculeatus. The sequence continues at coordinate 16,327,483 of NC_135696.1, read as the reverse complement.
CAACGGCTGCGTCATCCAATAGTTTCTGTGTGGTATTTCGATTTCAAACATGTGTATTTGTTCCTCATCTCTCATATTATCACTTTCCTCGCGTGGCCATATGTTGATCCTCGATACCTTACGGGCCTGCGCGTAAATAAAGCGCGCGCGTAACCGGCCCGTCGGTGACGCGCGCGCTTTATTTGCTTGCGGCAGCGCCACAGCGGCGCAGAACGGGGCGGAGAAGAAGCAGCAGCAGCAGCAGAAGACGAAGAGGAAGACTGGCGTGTTACTGTCGGGTTTTAGAGCTGAAACGTCTTCTTTTGTTCTGACACCGCAGCCGGCAGCAAACGGACTGTGAACGGTTCGTTCGCGCCGTCTTTGAAGGGAATTTCTCCTCAGCGCAACGAGGACGCGCAGAAAACGTCACCGACCGCGATCACACCTGCACGGGAGCATGCACAACAAAGACCGATCAGGCACTCGCTGAGGCGAACCGAGCCAGACCGAGCCAGTCGGCCCCCACGACGAGACGTTTATTGTTGAAAAATCGTATTTAAGAATCCTGGGCTGCGCACAAGAGGCGCGCGTTGCAGCAGAAGGTGTGTGTGCGCGACGTTTGGTGTTGGACTTCCACATTGCAGGCCGATCCGATCCGTGCCAGGCGCGTTTAACTGTAGCAGCACTTAAGTGCTCGTCTTGCTTTCAATCGGACTTGAAATCGTTGGCGATATTTCATGGGTCGAGGAGGAGCACATCAGGCCTTGATCGGTGTTTTGGTGGTCTGATAATCCCCGCTGGAATACTCGCACGTCCCGGTTGGGCCAATCTAGGGGTCGCCCTCGGCCATCCTGCGCTGTTCGATGTTCCCTTAAAAACGGGAGAACTATGTGGCTCAGTCCCGAAGATGTTTTACTGGCCGGCGCATTGTGGATCACCGAGAGAGCGAATCCATACTTCATCCTCCAAAAACGGAAGGGCCACGGGGATGGAGGCGGGGGACTGGCGGGTGAGTCCCAAAACCACTGAACTACAAAAACAATGTTTTATTAAAATTCTGAATATTTTATTTAATATATATTGTTTAATGTTGACATGGTGGTGGGAATATAGGTAGCCCGCAATATGCCAGATGGGAGTGTTTATGTTGGTTTACGTGAGAGGAAAGCTGGACACGAGGGCTGTCACGTGACCAATCAGCTGTCACAGGTGGCCTTTCACCTGGAAGCGAAGAGTACAATGCTTGCTTTCACTCCAATTGATTTTTTTTTTTCACGTGATCAGCCTGCTGGGATTAAGGATATCTTTTTGATAAGAATATGGTGGTTGAAATAGTCCACGAATTCTGATAATACAATTTTCTAAAAATAGCAGGCTATTCCTGCTCGAAAGCTACATTTAGATTTCAACAGTTACACCAATGCAAACAATGGTCAGTGCAGTTTTTGTGCGGGTGCCAGTAGCTGTGGAGTCTCGGCAACAGTGAATCCATTTCAGACACTGTTTGCTTGTTCATGCTGAATCATTCCCCTTCCTCTTTCTCTCACTCCTCCTCCTCCTCGTGCTTATTCCATCCAAAATGGGTCAGACAGGAGGAAGAGTTGGAGGAAGACATGGAGGAGGTTAAGCATATGCAGATAACTCCTTGAGGTTCACAGTTCAACAGCCTGCTGTCTTGTTTCCTCACTGAATTTCGAAATGTGATTTAATTTAATTACATCATTTAGCTGAATTCAGCTGGTTTTACAGATGAGATTCACATTGCAAGTACTGTTTAGCTATGGTGGTCCCAGTACACATGGTGATATTAAAGGAATAGTATCTGTGGAATACATTTAGATACTCGTCTCAAGGTATACTGTCATGTTTATTAACTGTCGTGTGGCTAATAAAGGTCTAAAGGAAACCACATTGGGCCTTGACATATTTGACCTTTTTTTTCTTATTTTCAAAATAAGAACTGCTGCCTGATTTTCTCGGTCTGGTGAGTACTTGAATGATGTCGTTGTTCTGTAAATGGCGAGCTTGCTGACATGTGCCGAGTGCCGGTTGGCACCAGTGACACTGGCGCTGCCCAGACGCACCTCATTCAAGAAGAGAGGAAAGCAATCGGCGGCACCAGGACCGAGCATTTCACATCGCCAGGCACCAATATGCACGCTCAAAATAACCAGACTGGAGCTCTGACGTCGAGGCGGGCACATGCCCAGTGATGATAGGTAGAAAGACGCTGCTCACTTATTATCGGATATAATTCCTCCAAAACCAGACAAATGAAACAATGGATTCGCCTTCTTTTTGAATGTCTTCAACCCGTGCATCACTTTCATGTTGACTTCAGTTCCTCATTTATCAAAATGAATAAACCTTCCACATAACAATCAATTTTTAGTTTTTACCGCAATATTCAAAAGCTGGTCTGATCATCAATGGTGTTCGTAGCATCCAGAGATCATGTAAAGCTAAATTGTGCGAGGCAGCGAGGAGGAATATTGCAAAATAACGAAGGTATTTTGATTTAAACAATGCATGGAATACACTTTGAATCTGCAAAGTAGAGGTCTACAGTATAAGCTCAGCATAATGTTTAATGGCGTTTGCTTCACACAACCAACCTGATGAGTGTCACTTAGTGGATGCAAACCCTGTTATTAGATAAGACCGTGTTTTATGGTACCGTGTGGAGCTGGAAGGACGTCTGGGAAGCTTTTTGTTGTCCATTTGTGGCCATAAGATCCATTAGTCAGCATGTTCAGGGTGGAAGCGAGAATAATACAGTACGAAACCTTTTTTTATTAAAAAAAAAAAGTCTTTTGCGTCTATGCACAACATGACATTTCAAAACCCAGCTGGTAATAACTGTATGCTTGACAGGAAGTGTGTCTTGTCATGATCGTGACTTTGTTTTCTCTGGAGTGGAAGAAAGGGTGAAGAAGCTGTAAAATTCACATCTTTGCGTATGTGGAGGCAATGCAACGTACGTGATGATGATGATGATGATGACTGCGATGATGCTGCAGGCTCGTCTCGGGTTTCTGTTATCTGAGACCGTATGGATTTGAAGGAGCATATTATCCTTTGGTGCTCCAATGCAAACATCCTCCCACAAGCTGTAAAACGGTTTCAATGTTTCTGAGCCGATGATTCGTTGTTGTTTTTTTCACTCTAACAATTAGCCCACTCTGTGTAGTTGTTTTTGTGAGAGGCACACGATGCATCACGTGATTTCATTGCTTGTTTTGCTCAAGTTGTTGCTCGGTTGTGCACCCACTCATTCAGCCTGCGATGGGAAGTCTCCGTGGACGCAGAGCCACGTGGATTTAGTGTTTGTCATGCGGTGACGCTACAGAGACGCGTGATGCTCCCGGGTTGCACATTTGTTAAATGAACAACAACAACAACAACAACAAGAACCCATGATCAGTCCGTGCTGACTGATAAACTGCCGTCTTTCTGGCTGTTTGTGGTTTCACTTGCATCAACGCTATTGGAGGAGGGGGACAAGGTTGATGTCAAGTGGTCTGACACCTTCAGTGGTCTCTTGTATGGTTTGTACCCCCAAGTTTCCCGCGTTAAACCTCAACTGGCGCGTCATGGGCTGAACCATTCATTACACGGTGCAATTGGCTGCATCTTGAAAATTAAACGACAAGACTTGCAGAATTTAGTTCTTATTTGTTTATTTTTATTTTTTGCTTCACTCTTTTGAAAAGGAAAAGCTTGAATCTGATGGCGTTAAATCCTTCCGACGTACAACCAATTGTGTGACGGGACAATATGTGACTGTATATAACCTTGTGATTGTCTTTCTTTTTAAAGAGGAAGTTGTGTTCACGCTCTCAAGTGACTCACAAAGGGACTAAAAAAAGTGTTGGGCGATGATCATAGAATATGAAAACGTGTAAAAGGGAGAGAAGTACTTTATCTGTTTCTTGTTTTTTGTTAAATAAACACCCTATAAACTATTTGGGCTTTACTCGCATTTCTCCTCTCTCCCCCTCATCGTCTCTCTGTGTGACTCATACTGGATTTGCTCTGACGAGCTCTTCAAAAATCACCCCTCTGTCATGACAGGCGGGTGACAGACGGGTGATTTTTCAGTTACGTATTCACAAATGACAACAGCGAGGTAAATGCTACCGTAATGGGAAATTACCCAGCTAGTGTTTTCTAAATTTCAAGACCTTGTAATATAAAAACCTGTATAAAAAGTTTTTAAACTGCCCTTCATAAGAGCGATTTCTCATCCCTGGTTATCGGCCTTCATTTATCAGTTCAAATGACTAAATGTACTATGTTGTCCTTCCTGAGATGAAAACACGCGGCGATCACTGTACCATCTCACACGCCGAACAAGTAAACAAAGGCATTATGTACGTGGAGCACAGTCATTCAATGCACACCATGTTTTCACTTCTTAAACCACACGACCTCATTGAATTCCCCTTTTGTTCAAGCAGAACAAATGACCTGGAGGATCTGAAAGCGTTAACGCGCTTCGAAAAGCGTATCAAGCATTGCACAATTTTATAGTTGTGTGTGTGTGAGGGCCTTTGTTTCACAGCTCCACACATTTTTAGGGTAACTTTTTTTTTTTTTTTTTTTCTTTCAGTGTGTTGTATTTGTTGTTTTTTTGACCAAAACAAACAAGGACTTCTTCGTTTAGCCTAATCTGAAGTGTTTTGGAGTAAATATTTGGTTCTGGCCCTTTTTTTAATAACAATATTTTGGCTCCTGCAGGTTTGCTGGTTGGGACCCTGGATGTCGTCTTGGACTCCAGTGCTCGGATGGCCCCCTATAGGATCCTGTACCAGACTCCTGACTCCTTAATTTACTGGATCATTGCTCACGGTGGGTGCACTTTGACTCTCTTAAGAAACTGTGAGGAAATCCATTTGCTTAATCTCTCAAGTCCACATTGAAAATTCAGTATGTTGGTTTAAAGCACTTAAGGCGCTTGCGTCTTCACTCCCGTATAGGAGCCTCCATGTTTTCATACCCACCCTCCCATGTCAGCTGCTGAATGCCAAGCATTACATCATGCCCCGGTGAATTTAAAGAGCAGTACTACGGGATCGGGTTCAGAAATCAATGCTCAAATATGAGCGCATGTTGTGTTTCTGGGTTTTGGTGAATCCACTTCATCTCCTGGTATCTTACAGAGAATATACCGATTACAGAGTTGTATGTAGAGCTTGTTATTTCCAGTGGGAATAAGTCTGAGGTGGTAAATCGGTTAAAGTGGCAGCCACACTGCAGATTGATTAGAAGCGGCACTCTTCTTGTTTGCCGAGATGTCAGGACGAGCTCCGACGCTTCAAACTCAAAACTTATTGTTTTAATTCTCTTAATTTGGTGGTTATTTTCTCCATTTAGACTACATAATGTAAGAACAGTTTGCATACTCAAACTATGTTTTTTGCCGACCACAGCGGTCAGCAGTAAAATATTCTAGCTAATGGTCACGTTTGAGAAGTGATTTTTGCGTTTTATGTGTGTATTCTAACAAAATCAGAAATGTTAAGGAAACAATCAAGATGATGCATGGTAAGATTTAGATTATTTTACTTTTTATGTTGAACGAGGAAGGGACACTATTAAAACACCAGCAAACGGCAGCCTGTATGAGAATATGTGCAGCTCTGAAGCTCCTTTAGCCTCGTGAAAGGAGTACTGATAGTTCTCGCTGTCTGAAAAATGGGGGGCCTAAATAACACTGGCCTGGCTTTGAAACGGCAGCTGCTCCCAACCTCCTCCTCTCCCTCGCTGCCCCTCCCAGAACCTCAAGTGGTCCACACAGAGAAATGGGCGTGTGGCGCAGGCTAATTTAGTGAATGTGCGCTCACTGGAGGGCTGTTTGCAGCAGCGTTGAGGGATAATGGTCCACTGTGGCCGCCATTACTGTGATCCGCTTCTCCGGCAGCCCAAGAATATCTCATGTGAGCTGACTGACAACCGTAACAACACAAACCTCGTTCTGCCGCTTTTGGACCTGGAAGATATTCATTTTATTGTACGTTTTGAAATTTTGACTGTAACCGAACTGTCTCTTCTTTTTCCTCCGCAGGAACCTCCCGTAAAGAGATCACCGAGCACTGGGAATGGCTGGAACACCACCTGCTGCAGACTCTCTCCATCTTTGAGAATGAGAACGACATCACCACCTTCGTCAAAGGCAAAGTGCAGGTACCTACTGCAAGCTGAAGTAATCAAAATGCAGTTTGATGTTTGAAGTCATCAAACATCCGGCATGTCCAGTAACCACCACCGGCGCAGAACTAAATATATTTTTTATGTGCAGGACAGTGTAAATACTACATACTGTCCTGTACATGTGTAGCATATAGAGTTTGTATATAGTCTCTTTCTGCTCATCCTGCCTCAGGGCATCATTGCCGAGTACAACAAGAACCGCGACGTCAAAGAGGACGACGACACCGACAAGTTCAAGGAGGCCAGCGCCAAGTTTCGCAAGCTGTTTGGAATGCCGGAGGAGGAGAAGCTGGTCAACTATTACTCCTGCAGCTACTGGAAGGGCAAGGTGCCACGACAGGGATGGCTCTACCTCAGCATCAACCACCTCTGCTTCTACTCCTACCTACTTGGGAAAGAAGGTTTGATATATTAATCACCTTTTTTAGAGTTAACTTCTGCCACATCCTGAGGGACACGTTATGCCCAACTTTAATGATTTCTCTTTTTTTGTCACTGTTAGCAAAACTGGTGGTGCGTTGGGCAGATATCACCCAGCTGGAGAAGAGCGCCACCCTCCTGATGCCCGACGCCATCAAGGTGAGCACCCGCATCGACGCGCACGTCTTCTCAGTCTTCCTCAACATCAACGAGACCTTCAAGCTGGCGGAGCAGCTGGCCAACATCGCCATGCGTCAGCTGCTGGACAACAAAGGCTTTGAGCAGGACCGCTCGCTGCCCAAGCTCAAGAAGTCCCCGACGAAGGTGTCGGCGCTCAAGAGGTGAGAAGTCGCTGTGGTGGAGAGGGAAGCGCTTCATGCCGACCAATGTTAATTCGGTTTTAGAGTTGTTGTTTTTTTGTAGTTGATTGAACATTAATGTGTGAGGGTTGTAGAGCAGTTTGTCATCCAGACACTAAGGGAAGTGCACATTTGCTGTGGGTTTTACAGTTTAACTGCAAAAGCACCTGTAAGAATGGCCTCAGGATCCCATTTCTGCCTGAGCAGCACATTTACTGTCAGCGGGGTTTGGTTCCACTGCTCTGTCAAGGTTGTAGCGAAGGTTGCTGTTTCACATCACTTCCCTGTATTTCAATGGATGGTTGATAACAAAGTTGTGTAACGCGAGGAAATGAAACTATCCACTTGGTTGTTGTTGTGAATTTTAAGAGTACACTATAGAGGTACTAATTTCCTTGTAATGCATAATTTATGTCAAACCAATCTGTCGTTAAGCTGTGAAATATTTACTAAATTCTTGGTGTAATATGACTACTTTTTCTTTATTTTTTCTTCTTTTTTTTTTTTTTTAGGGATTTGGATGCAAGAGCTAAGAGCGAGCGTTACCGGGCGCTCTTCCGTCTGCCCAAAGATGAAAAGCTAGACGGACACACAGACTGCACTCTGTGGACCCCCTTTAACAAGATGCACATCCTGGGACAGATGTTTGTCTCCACCAACTACATCTGCTTCACCAGCAAGGAGGAGACTCTGTGCAGCCTCATTATCCCACTGCGAGAGGCAAGTTGCTTTTTGCCCAAATAGCTCTCTTGTCACTGTAAGAAAGTACACATAGTGTGTACTTGCTTGTTTCCATTTAACCTGGATTGTTTACTAAGCTGCCTTCAACCATTAAAAAGTAAAGGCGGGTAAATTGGTTTCTGGAAAACATCGGTGCCATCCAATCAAAGGATATTGATTAAATAAACAGGATGTAACAACCTTATTCCTCTGGAATATTGATGTTTGAGCATTCCATTTTATGTTAAATTGCTTATGGAAATAAAAGCTGGTTAGTGTGTTCTTATATGATAATTTCTATATGCTGACACATTTCATATGTCTGCATGTCAATTATTTCATCTTTTATCATGTTTTGTTTACAATGTTCCTCATTGTTCTTCCAGGTGACCATCGTGGAGAAGGCGGACAGCTCCAACGTGCTGCCCAGCCCCCTCTCCATCAGCACCAAGAATCGTATGACGTTTCTGTTTGCCAATCTGAAGGACCGAGACTTCCTGGTCCAGCGGATTTCTGACTTCCTGCAGCAGACCACCTCAAAGATCTACCTGGAGCGGGAGCTCACTGGCAGCCTGAACAGCTCCGACGACGAGGTGAAGAAGATTATTCTTTAGTTTCCTAAACGCCGGGTTCGCTTTGAGTAGCGTCTATAAAACACCGTGAATACCTCTAACTGTGTGTGTGTGTCCAGGTTTATTCGCAGCCTGCATCTCTGCTCTCCAGCAGCCCGGAGGGCGAGCGCACGTTCAACCTCAACGACAGCAGCGTTCCCACAGCCACACAAGCCCTCATGACCATGTACCGCCGCCGCTCTCCCGAGGAGTTCAATCCCAAGCTGGCGAGTTAAATGCACATTTGTCGCGTTGACATTTTTTTTTCTCCCAGGTTACCGTAATTGTGCTTAAGCTTCGGCTCCCGTCATTAAATAGTCTTCCCCCTCCTTCGCTCAGGCAAAAGAGTTCCTGAAGGAGCAGGCGTGGAAGAACCACTTTGCAGAGTACGGGCAGGGAGTGTGCATGTACCGCACGGAGAAGACCAGGGACCTGGTCCTGAAGGGAATTCCTGAGAGCATGCGAGGAGACCTCTGGCTGCTCTTCTCTGGTGAGACAAATGTTGGTGGAATAGCGCGCGCTCACACGCGGGCGTGTGGTTTAGTCATACGCTGCGGTCTGGTACGTCATACCCGAGGAAGCCACACCTTGCAGATGCCCACATGATCATAACACCGCATGATGCATATTTCACGCTGGTGTAACTTGCCCACAGACTTCCTGTTGACAATTAAATAATGTAAGCCAATGAGCGACATGAATAGTGCCTATACTGTTACAGCAAAATGCTTCCATTCGGTATTTCACACAACAATATTTACTGGGAGGTCAAACTACAAGTATCCTAATGAGAAAAATGAGCTTTTTATACTGAAACTCAAAAAAAAAAAGCCATGCACGGATGTGTACAGAGTAACTTTAGAAAAAGATTAAGGCTGAAAGTTTTAATTAGTTGGTATAAATGTTTTTCATATCAGTGTATATCATCCTCTGCACAATATTGCCATAAATGTAAATACTTCATGCACATAATAATAATAATCATGATGAAACGCTTAAAGTAAAAAGGAGGAAAAGAAGCGATCTTGCATGATCTTGTGTGAAGTTGCTCATACAACAGCATACGTATGCATACATTTTTTTTCCATGAGTGCTTAACGTTTGAATCCTTACCCCCAAACAGCATTGTAATGAAGAATGAACAGTAACTTTCCATGAACCGCGGAGGAGCCGTGGTTCATGGAACCCTGTTCGACTTTCGTCCTTTGACGCGCTGCATTTTCCTGTGTGCAGCCGCAGTCACGCTCCTCCGCCTCTCTAGTGATCTATTTATGAATCACGGCTGCATTGGTTTCCCCTTAGTCACTCTTACCTGCGATGAGTTCAGTCGTGCACTATTCGCCTGCAAGAAAAGAAGAGTAACCTGCTTGTTTAAGACATTCCGTGGTTAACCTAATTAGTATATATTTTTTTTCTTTTTGGAACAAAGGTAATAAAAACCAGTTTGGTGAGCTTAATAAGCCGGTTTTCCGAGGTATGTGGATAACTGAGAGAAAACATTGCGTGATTTTCTCCAGGTTTTACTGAAAAGCTCTTCACGTAAATACAATAAAATAGATATTACTAACATGTGCTTATTATCGGTCCGTATAGTACATAAAGTGACATGACTGAAGCTCAGATTCAAATTGTAAAAATGAGGGCTGATATAGTTTATTATACTGTAAAAACAGATCCTCCACCTGGCTGGCTCTGTTTAGACATTATAGTTTACAGATTTATTTTTTTATTATATATATTTTTTTAAATCTAACCACCTCAATCCATTTTTAACACAAATCTATGTTGTGTTATTGTTTTGTTGCTCATACAAATGATTGACTAACTTAAATACATATACTTTGAATAAAGTATTCAATAGTAGTCAATTCAAATTGAGTATATAATTAGTCATATATGCAAGTGACAAAATGTTTGATTTAAGTGAAATCTGCTTTGACACTTATTGATACATTGCCAGTTTGAACAACCTTTTTATATTTGATGTTTTGTTTAACTTCAACCTAACTATCTATCCACATATCTTTCTTTAGTAACTCTTAAGTTCCCTTTTCATCAGAAGTTGATGTCATTGGATTTAAATATGTAACTAAAATGACCCCTCACCGGTACCCTCCGTCTCGTAGGAGGAGATTTGAGCTGCTGCTTTGTGTTTTTCACAGGGGCGATCAACGAGATGGCCACCCACCCCGGATACTACGAAGACCTGGTGGAGAAGTCGATGGGCAAATACAACCTGGCTACGGAGGAGATTGAGCGGGACCTGCACCGCTCCCTCCCCGAGCACCCGGCCTTTCAGAACGAGATGGGGATCGCCGCCCTGCGCCGCGTCCTCACGGCCTACGCGTTCAGAAACCCCAACATTGGGTACTGTCAGGTACGCGCGCGCCTCCCCGGCACAAATTTTCCGACGCAAACTGCCGGGAAACCTTGACGACGCTCAAATTCTCTTCTCTCCCTCGGGGCTGAAGGCTATGAACATCGTGACGTCAGTGTTGCTGCTCTACGCCAAAGAGGAGGAGGCCTTTTGGCTGCTCGTGGCGCTCTGTGAGCGGATGCTGCCCGACTACTACAACACCCGGGTCGTGGGTGAGTGTGTGCGCTTCTGTATTTAATCCAAAAGGTGTTTGGATTGACCGTTTTCCATCGGTTCAAACGTCCTCTCCCTTCTCCTCCCCGTGTTCCCCAGGTGCCCTGGTGGACCAGGGGGTGTTCGAGGAGCTCGCCCGCGAGTACGTGCCTCAGCTGTACGACTGCATGCAGGACCTCGGGGTCATCTCCACCATCTCCCTCTCCTGGTTCCTCACCCTCTTCCTGTCCGTCATGCCGTTCGAGAGCGCCGTGGTGGTGGTGGACTGCTTCTTCTACGACGGCATCAAGGTCATCTTTCAGCTGGCGCTCTCGGTGCTCCACGCCAACATCCACCAGCTGCTGGGCTGCAAGGATGACGGAGAGGCCATGACGGTGCTGGGCAGGTCAGGAGGGCCAAAAGGGACCAGATATGTAGCTTCTGGCTGTTAAGGGTGTCCTTCGTCAATCTTGAGGGGGCAAGGGGGGGGGGGGGGGGGAAGAGAGAAGAGTCTTTGATGATTTTGTTAAATTGTGTGTTGTAGATACTTGGACAGTGTCACCAATAAGGACAGCACCCTCCCTCCCATCCCCCACCTGCACTCATTGCTGACGGACAACGGGGAACCGCATCCAGAGGTCGACATCTTTAAACTAGTCCACAGCTCCTACGAGGTATTTAAGCTGGGTGATAGTCTGTCGTCTTGGTGGGGGAAAGGAGTTTATCAATTATTATCTTTATCTTATTGGAGTTTCCTCATCCATTTCCATCTGTAATGTAATTGCATGCGATGAAATGCTGTATGTTTTCAATTTATACATTTAGAACTTTTACTTTAGATGTCTTGAACACATGCCGCTGTCTCCAGCCTTCATCTGTATTAACGGACTTTAAGTAATATCTCCCCGTGTTTGTCCTTCTCCTTGGATCAGAAATTTGGTTCAATCCGCGCAGATGTAATCAAACAGATGCGTTTCAAACAGAGACTGAGGGTCATCCAAACGATTGAAGATACAACTAAACGCAATGTGGTAAGAACTCTCCAATATACCTTAAGTTAGAATGTTTGTAAAATGATATCTTCTATAATATTCTTGCTCAACCCTGCGGTTCAGATAGCTGAACAGTTGGAACTCTATTAGTTCTGCAGGTCAAATTAGATTTGAGGCTTTGACACCCAACAACATTCTTGTGATAATCAGACGCCTAACATCAATGTAATGCTTCTATTTACACCCAGTGTAATTGCATAATGTGTTCAGGTAAGGACTATTGTAACAGAGACGGCCTTCAGCATCGACGAGCTGGAGGAGCTCTATGTTCTCTTCAAGGTGAGTTGCATATTCATGTTGTGCACCTCCCAGCTAACACCTAGTTGAAATGAGCGTCTGGGGGATCATGAATATGCACCCTGAGCTATTCTTGAGCTGCATATCAACTTGGTTCACATTAATTTGCTGCTTGATTTGCATTTATTATTAGTTATAGCTTCACAGCACCCGCACCACTCTCCCTCTCTCCAGGCGGAGCACCTGACCAGCTGTTACTGGGGCGGCAGCAGCAACCCGACTGAGCGCCACGACCCCAGCCTGCCCTACCTGGAGCAGTACCGCATCGACGTGGAGCAATTCAAAGGCCTGTTCAACCTGCTGTTCCCCTGGGCCAACGGCGCCCACTCGGACCCCCTGGCTCTGCGCTTCTTCCGTCTCCTCGACCAGAACGGAGATGCCCTCATCAACTTTCGGGAGTTCATCAATGGCCTGGGTAAGGTGTGTGTGTGTGTGTGTGTGTGTGTGTGTGTGTGTGTGTGTGTGTGTGTTTAATGTTGGTTCAATAGGTCGAAACGGTTTGAGATGTTTCTAAGGTCTGGAGCTTGTTGGTTTTAGGGGTTCTGTGTCACGGGGACCACATGGAGAAGCTGAAGCTGCTCTACAAGATTCATGTGATACCTGGTGAGTGTGTGTGTGCGTTGATGCAGCACAATGAAAGTCGTCTGTCAGAAACTACGGAGCATTTTTCATTTCGGTGGAGCCGCGTTCAGGTTTCCTAATTTCTTCGTCTACAGAAATGAGGCACGAGCCGGAGGAACCGGACTCGGCCTTTGAAGCCACACAGTACTTCTTTGAAGACGTCACTCCAGAAACGTCCCTCGGTACGAACCCAGGATCAACTGTTTTTGTGATTTATATCTTTATTTTATAGGATCATGTTAAATGAGATGAGAAGGAAGTTTAGACCAGCTGTTGGATTGAGATAATCAAACTCTTAAAATTGAATTTATTTAAATGACAAATGCTTGATATTTTATCCGTTCTCCGAAAGGTCATGACTCAAAGTGCAGAAGTGAGCGGGATGATGGCTTTGTCAGAGTTACATTTAAGACTGAAAAAGGTAAGCAGCATATTGCATAAGGGATCCGTGAATAGATTTAACACGACACACTTCGCCCCATTTGTCTAAAAATGAGCACCACAATGTTTGTGCTCATTCACGTGGCAAAAAGTCCAAGTGGGAAATTTCCTTTTCTGCTGTTTTCGTCACACAAAATGTTATCGAAGATTATGGGTGTTTTAATGGGCTAAATGGGATTCCTTCAATGAGCTTCCATTTAATGAAAAACTGTTTCAGTGCTTTTTAGGTGCGTTGTCACATTCTTTTGTACATCTTACAGTGAAGAAACTGAACACTCCTGAATATCAACAATACCTGAAACTGTGGAATCAGGAGACAAAACCTAACCTGGAAAACGCAAAAGAACTCCCGAGGCTGAATCAGGTGAGACTTCTCCCCCCCCCCCCCCCCCCGCTGTACGGCTTACATAGAGTTCACAGAGACACTCTTTAGTTGCCGTGGAGCACAAGTGACCTCGTTTGTTGGTTTCTTTCTTTCGTTCTCCAGAGCCAGTTTATAGAGCTTTGCAAGACCCTCTACAGCATGTTCAGCGAGGACGCTGCAGAACAGGAGCTCTATCACGCCACGGCCACGGTCACCAGTCTGCTGCTGGAAATGGGAGAAGTGGGGAAGCTGTTCTCGTCCTGCGACGACGCGGAGGAGAAATCGGGGGCGAGCACGTGCGCGAAAGCCGCCGCGGACTCCCGAACCCGCCAGGAGGCGCCGCCCGGTGGTCCGGGAGACGAGCAGAGCCCCCCCGAGGAGGACGGAGGGAGGGAGCCGCCGCCGCCCATGCAAGACGTCAAGCTGGAGGACTCGTCTCCCAAAGACGCCGGCGCCTCGTCCGCCATGCTCATCTCGGACGATGACACCTCGATGTCGTCGTACTCGGTGCTCAGCGCGGGCTCCCACGAGCTGGACGAGAAGCTGCAGTGCGAGGACATAGCGGACGACACGGTGCTGGTGCGCGGCGAAGGCGAAGGGAGCGGCCGGCCCGCCGCCAGAGGGCTTCCTCCCAGCACGAGCATCGACAAAGACTGGGCCATCACGTTCGAGCAGTTTCTGGCCTCCGTGCTCACCGAGCGAGCCCTGGTGCATTATTTCGAGAAGCCGGTGGAGGTGGCGGCTCGGATAACCAACGCCAAGAATGTCCGTAAAGTCGGGTGCCCGCCGCTCTCCACGAGTGACTATGAGATCTCGCTGTCCGGCTGAGACGTCGCGCAGACTTTTCCCAAAGGGAACCATGGTGATCGCTCGCTCGCTCGTTTGTGTGTGTGTGTAGAAACGTCTCTTGAGGTTCATGAGGACAATGGCGGTTAGGGAATGTGTATGATAATGATGTTTGAATGAATGTGACCAGAAACTGTTGCTGGCAGACGTATTTTAAGGAGTTGAAACAATCATGAGATTCTGTCGCGCTAAGAGGGAACAGGAGATTAATATTGAGGTTTGCTCGGATGATGTTGGTGTGCACATGTCGTAGCTGTACTTTATACATTATGCATAGATGTTGATATTGTAATCTCGGGCCACGTAGATGTAAATGTTCAGAGAAAGTTCTAAACCGGGGGCATCGATAGTCAACGTACGTTTGCCGGACAAATCATCGCTTCCTTACTTTATTCCATCGGCAGTTGAAAAAAAAGAAAGAATAGCTGAGAATTTAATGATGAAGTAAACTTTCAAACTCTTTCCAGCTCCACTTCTTTTCAAAGCAATGTTCCATTACGGATTATGAGTGAAACACACACACACTCGTGTGCATACCCACAAAACGATGTTGT
Source organism: Gasterosteus aculeatus (assembly GCF_964276395.1). NCBI lineage: Eukaryota > Metazoa > Chordata > Actinopteri > Perciformes > Gasterosteidae > Gasterosteus > Gasterosteus aculeatus. Next base: position 16,312,437 of record NC_135696.1, on the reverse strand, counting down.
GAACATTCACTCTTCCAAATAATACACCCCATAATTCTCCTGTTGTGTTTTCTCCAGTTATTTATTGGTAATGCCATATATCTTTGGGACTGATGGTGAAAGAATTACACTAAACATGCTGTTGAATAAAAAGCCTGCACTTTCTTTATGTCTACAACACAATGTGATCCACTAAGATGTTCCGACCGTTTTTCTTTTTACGTGTTTAAAACTATTTTTGCTCTGTACATTTTTATCTTGCTGAAACTTGTTTTTATGTGATTTTTTTATTTTTAAAATGTTTATTTTTAAAACTTCTTTTTAAAATGTCCAGATAATTTACTCTGGATTGCAATGCATTGTCTATCACTCATCTAATTAAAAGTGTGATTGATTGGAAACTACAGAGGCTTTTTTGTTTATGCAATCAGACTAATTTGTACACTGTTACAGCCACCTGGTGGGAGATTACTTGAACTACCATCATTCATTCACAATGATTTAGTTCTTTTTAACATGTTCGGTTGTTTACTACAGTAATTCAAATATTTATTTTTTCCTTTTTAAGGTGGTGGAATTTCCAACTTGTAACTGAGTAAATGGCAGTATTAGTAACCAGTTTAATTTTGATGAATAATGAGCATATTTTCTATATTTAAGTTGAATGGATGCAGGACTTTAAGATGCTGCAGAGTATATTTATACAACACTGATAATATAACTTATTATCAATACTGAACTCTAGAAAAACAGTTTGTTGTATTCCAGCAAGATGTTCATTGTGAAAGCAGCCTGCAGGCTCTCCTGCAACTAAGCATATTTACTCAAGTTCAGGACATGAATAAAAATTGGAGGCCCCTTTTAATAAGGATTTGGTTTTCGGGTCTCTTTATGTTTCTACTCCGCTATGTTTTCAGAGGAAAAGTTATTAACCGGCACCTGAGGTTGTGGTTCAGGTTGACCGATCACAACGAAGTGAGATCACTTCCAACTGGACCTTCTGCAGATAGAAGAGTTTCCCCTGTCAGACCTTCACGGCTATGAATCATTAATCCATCAGAAAACGGGTTAGTTTTGTTAGAACCGGATGAAGCTCCTTTCCAGTAGAGATCTGTGTCCTCTTTGTTGATTTTTGTTTGCTCCAGACGTCCACGCACGCTGACATCTTTGTATAGTTTAGTTTGTGCATTCTTTAAATTAATGTGGTCATTTATTACTTTGAACTCATCCGATCTCCCATTGACGGTTGTAACAAATGGAGAATTTTCTTTTGAGGTCTCCTCAAATCTTAACAAATACAGCAAAACTATTTGTTTGAATTTGAACTGTTGGACTTTTAACTCCTGCTAGTCGAACCTGTCGATTTATCATTTTCATCTATAGTCCTTTTTTCCGGAAATCCCCATACTAACTGAGATTAGTGGATTAGATTTAGGGAAAGGTATTATGAAACAACTACTGAGAGGCCGAGTCTGTTGTGACGCAAAGGGTTTATCTGATGCGTTGTGAACTTCAGTCACAAGCTCAATCCCCTCACGCGCCCCCTGCACTTTTTAAAATAGTTAGTCCCTGTTATACAAAAAAAATGTGTTAATAAGAAATACTGACAAAAACACACATTTTAACACAAATGAGCAAATGCTTAATGATACAAATCCCACGTTTCAAAAAGGGAAAAGGCAAAGTGACGAGTTGTTAGACAATCAGCTGCTAACACCTTCTGTAGTTCACACATCCCACTGGCTCCGGTGGACCAACTGAACAGTGCGTGCTTTATTGTCATTGAGGGTGACGAATGCGCTCAGCCTAATAAAGTAAATAAATGCTCATGAAGTGTCAGATAAAACAAAAAAATCAACTCCCCGATAAAAGGAAATGACTGTTTTATACTGTTTATAGATGCTTTTGTAAACCCTAATTTGCATGAAAGGATACTAATGTTACAGTCCACAGACTGAGGGATGTAAACTAGTTGTTTTTCTGAAATGTTCCTGCACTGTGGGGTAAATTGAACATTGACTTTCTAAGAGTCTGTGGACTTTGATTTGACCCTTGCAGGAGTACACAGTAACGCCTCTCTTGATGCCATAAAAAAAAAAGCCAGCCGGATAATACATAAATACTGAGCCGAAGATGCATTTTTGTTTTCAGCGGTGTGGCACGTTTTATGGATTATAATCTGACCAATCACATCCCACTGAGGATCAAAGGCAACTTTACATTTTCGACCAACAATGTAAGTACTTGTGTTTTTTTTATCACCAATACACACTCGGATCGTTGGCTCGTAAAATCTTTCAATTGAAGAGATAAATGATTAGTATGTACTGCCGGTGTCCTCCGGCTAATTCTCTCTTTTTGTTTCGGCGTGCCGGGGCTTACCTGCGAATCCAGCATTAGGGAACATGGTGGGACTTAAACCCTCAGATGTGCCCCCCCCGCTGGGGGTGAAGATGGCGAGTGCCGGGGCTGCAGCCTGCGTCGCCGACCTTTTCACGTTTCCCCTGGACACGGCCAAAGTCAGGCTGCAGGTACAGTGACACCGACAACCGTTGCTACCTCATCTCCAGAATCACACAACACGTTTCTGAGCAGCTTGTCTCTTAACCCCCCCCCCCCAAAAAAAAACCTCAATCAACTGCACTCATTAACACTCATTAACACCCAACGTGTGTCCCGTTGAGTCTAAAAGTTCTCTACTTGTGTTCTGCGGAAGCCGGTTTTAGACCTTGAGTGCAATCTGTGACCCCAGATTCAGGGGGAGAGGAAGGGAGTGGACGGCATCCGCTACAGGGGGGTGTTTGGCACGATCAGCACCATGATCCAAACGGAGGGGCCCAAGTCTGTGTACAACGGGCTGGTGGCGGGGCTCCAGAGACAAGTGTGCTTCGCCTCCGTCAGAATCGGCCTCTACGACAATGTCAAAGATTTGTACACCGGTGGCAAAGACAGTGAGTATTGACACCGATCGGTGTTTTGTTTGAGCATATCTCTCTCTCACACACACACACACACACACACAAACACACACACAATGACTTACCTAAAAGCTGCACGTGGTTACAATAAGCGAGCAGACTGTTATTCCACCGTTCGTTGTTGTTCCTGTCCGTCCCCTTTACAGAAGCTGGCATAGTGGCACGAATCCTGGCTGGATGCACCACGGGCGCCATGGCGGTGTCTTTTGCACAGCCAACAGACGTGGTCAAGGTTCGGTTCCAGGCCCAGGTGAATCTGGACGGTGTGGCTCGTCGGTACAGCGGCACCATGCAGGCCTACAAGCACATCTTCCAGAACGAGGGCATGCGCGGACTCTGGAAAGGTTGAAAGGACGCGCGCGCTTCAAAATGAGTGACTCATTGAGGTCTCGTCTGCCCACGGACGACAAGACCCCAGAAGTGATTTATTACTGTGTGGTGATCAGCTTTTTTGTGGCTCCTTCAGGCACGCTGCCTAACATCACAAGAAATGCCCTGGTCAACTGCACGGAGCTAGTTACGTACGACCTGATCAAGGAGGCCATCCTGAAGCACAAGCTGCTGTCAGGTGAGTGAGGGAGCCTCTGCCATGTGTGCCTTGGTTACCCCACACACACACACACACACACACACAGTGCAAGAGAGACAGCTGATTGGTTTGAAATCCACACACCCTCTCCTCCCTCCCACTCCACTCCAGCTGATAACAGCACTGCAGTTGGTACAGTACATGGTGCATTTGATCTCAATCACTTATATTGCGCCATTCATAACGTCAAATAATCTGCCGACGATGAGTTTCCGTTCTACTCACTTCAGAACAAAAAGGCCCTCCGGCTACTCTCGTTTATACTTGTTTTGTTCCCAATCTGTTCTTCTCCACAGACAACCTTCCTTGTCATTTTGTATCTGCGTTTGGGGCCGGCTTTGTCACCACGGTGATCGCTTCCCCAGTGGATGTGGTGAAGACCAGGTACATGAACTCTCCCCCCGGTCAGTACAAGAGTGCCATCAACTGCGCCTGGACCATGATGACCAAAGAGGGGCCGACGGCTTTCTATAAAGGGTGAGTTCCTCCTCTCGGAGGCCGGCACCCAATCGTGTTTTTGGAATATTTGAACAAAAAAAAAAGATTTAAGCAAAATTTGTGGCTGTATTTTAGTTATTTTAGTTTTATTTTTTCTCTATTTCCTGTAGATTTGTGCCCTCGTTTCTAAGGTTGGGATCATGGAACGTTGTTATGTTTGTCTCTTTCGAACAAATCAAGAGAGCCATGATGGTCACAAAGAAGAGGATTGAGGACAAAAATTAAGTTTTCCATTTGTGAGAGAAATCTGAACCATCACTGCGTTAAACGTCAATGAAGAAACATCAATTCAGTTTAGTTTTATTCGTATTTTAGGGTAACAAAGAAAAGCCTTTGTCGAGGAGGGAATATTGGGAGTCAAGTGTACCGTGTGTTTGTGTTCATGGTAAACTGAAATGCAGTTCTGTGTATTTATAATTATTCATGATGAATCCATTTGAAATTGAATGGCCTTGAATGGTGCTAACTCTCGGTTGTCATAACCCAACTTTTGGGAAGTTAAGTGCACTTTAAGATCTGTGAATCCAAAACTGCCAATCACACATTTCAGGCAGTTTACAGCAGCGCACCTTTAAATAATACTGGTGCTCACAGTAAAATGTAAAACAGGTTTATGTGAACACTAAATATATTTGACTTGTTTTACAGAATCTGTGCTTGGTTTTTAACTTATGCTTTCATGTCCACCACAAAAAAAATATTTCAAAACATTAAAATGTGTATTTATTACCTTTGAGTCAGACGTGTTAATCCTTACATACCTTCATTAAAAGCAGAATAAAGAAAAGGCATTCTTCAGACATACATAATAATGGAGGTCCACATCACTTATATTACAGGATGCAGATGCCATCAAGGCAGATATTAAAATTCATGTTACAAAAATATCAATATTAAAAAAGGTAGAACAAGTGTGAGAACAGATGTGTCTTTATTAAATAAATAGAAACAAAACAGCCAAAAATATGCAAGTTAATTGCCCTTTTTCAGGAACATTCTTTTAACTGCAACAAATCGGCTGCATGCTCACTGAGACACCCACAAAAGACACAACGGTCATGTCTGCAGTCGTCTGCAGCAGCTCTCCCTCCTTCACAAAAAGGTTAATAAACACTGCAAAGGTCATCTTTGAATTACAGAGCGTAGATTTGTGCTTTATTTAAAACCCCTTTATTCTTCCAATAAAAAGATGAACACAGGTTGAATAAATGGTCCACAATAACAAATATGAGGATTAATGTGTTTGAATTTGTCGATCACTAAAACACTTCAATCAGATCTCCCCGTTTTTTAATGTTCAGCATCGCATCTGAATACCAAAACAAAGACTTTGTGAGGGAATATTTGTGAATAATGTCAGTTGTTAGAACAGACAGTCATTGTGAGGGAAACATCGGGGTCCTGTAGCTGTGTCTTGACTATGGTATGGAATTTCTCTCTGTACTGATTGAACAGCATGATGCTTTCAGGTTCTTCTGCCACCCAGAATTTATCAAATTCATATGCCAGATAACCTGGAAATAGAAGAAATCCACATTTTAGAGAAATTGTTGTGAAAAGCAGTAACCAACATTTGACTTTTTACTTAGTTTTAACAGAACCGGAAACCCGGTCTGATGGAATCCACTCACAGTATAGCTGATGGAAGTGTCGGAGCTCAGGTGTGTCCGGTACGGTGTTGTAGAAATGTGGTTTCAAAGCACCGCTCTTCAGGAGGCTGTAGGCCATCTCCGTCAAATTGATCCCAACGATGGCATACGAATAACTGAAATATGAAGAATGCTTAATTAGCTTGAAGTGCAATACCAGAAGTGATTGAACATAGGAAGTGAATGTATAGGAAGATCAGTGAAAACATGCCACATACGCATCTCTGAATGAATCTTACCCTAGTTTAGGATGGTTTGCATGAGACAAGACCTGACGAGCCTCCTCTGTGTAGTTTTCACTAAAGAAACTGAAACAACAGCATGTCAGTAGAGTCATTGTTCAAACAGTCATACGCTTTTCTTCATGTGCTTTGAGGTTTAATTCACAAATGAGACCTCGGCTCACCGGTAATGTTTTACTTGCACAATAACCCTAACGGCTGGTTTTACATAACACACCTGTATCTCTGACCCACCCGTCGGTGGTGAAAGCATAAAGTTGTGACATGGCAGTAAAATGCGTAGATAAACAAAAAAAGGAATATCTGCATCAATTTGGATTCATCACAAATTCAACAATGTTACAGGAGACTCAAATGACAAAAGCCTGATTGTTCACTGAACGTCAAAACATTGCAGCCCATAGAATCCTCCGTGTTTTCATATCGTCATAGCGATACCTGCCTTGTGTAATATGAATTAGATTAGTTTGATAACTACGCGGTTAGTTTCTTCCTTTGTGGAGACTCAAGAGGATGATCTACTTCTCTCTGAATATTCTGCCACAGCTTTTATTCGGTAGAGAAGTATGTTATGCAACATAGGCTGCTAGAAAGCGAGGGGGGAAACACACACGCATGACTCCACAGATGAATCATTAACCGAGGTCGGCAAAGCCTCACTGTATAAGTGCCTTTAGGTTTGACAATGCAGCTTTGCGGAGGTGTGTGTTTCTAAATACGGGAGTGCAAATCATCCCAACAATGTTGCAAAAATGCGTTTGGATACACATCTTTACTTTGCATGCGTTAATAAGAATGTATGTAACAACTGTTGCTGCAATCAAAGTATCAAACTCTGCTGGCTGTGGATTGTCAGCCTCATACACACACAGGAAGGAAAACAAGTCAAAAGTTCAACCCTACATAAAATAGATGTTGGTAGTATAGAGAGGAGAGCTGGTCTTAACGGTCAGTTGTGATATCATCTGCATCTTATAAGAACATAGTTAATAAATGCATGATTGTTATTGATTGAGGACTCACACAAGGTTGATTAAGCCCAGCATTCCCATTCCTCTGAAGTCCGTCTTGGGGTCATCTCCTTGGAACCCAATGTCTCCCCACTGTTTGGTTATCCTCGCGTCCAGTTTGACGGCTGGCATCAACAGATCCCACAGCTGAGAGTAAAAACCGTTAATGGTTACACGTTGTATTTCCCACTGCACAGTGTTATAGGTCCGATATCTTCTGCACAGCGTTGTCTCATCAGAAAATCAATGCATCTCGTCCTGAACTCTTAACCACTGTAGTTGTTACTTTGTGGCATTAAGCCTATTACAAATCACAAAAATCCACTTGCACTGATCCAGACACATGTATACTTGGGACATATGTACTACTACTTATTGTGTGGAACAGTAACCAAGCAGCTAAAAAGATGATCAACAGGATGGAGAAGCAGAAACTCTCACCTTCAACAGCATGGCCTCGTGTTCTTGGTTTTCAGGGTTGAAGACTTCCTTTCTCAAGTCTTCCACAGATATATACAGACTGCTGTTTCCTGTTATTTGTAGCAGACACGTGTGAAGGCTTTCCTTGAAGCTAAAAAGGTAGAGACATTTAAAAAAACACTGAGTACAACATTTTACGTAAAGGACACTTTCTGAAATAAAATGAATTTTGCTGCTGAAAAACGACCCCACTCCCAGATAAACATCCTTACAGTGGATCTTTCTGGGGTTTGACATTCTTCACTTTTGTGATTTGATCGACACAATGCTCTAAATGATCCTTGTTGGTCTCCAAAGCTCCTCTTAAAACCTACAGAGAAGGAAAGCACAAGAGAGGAGGGGGTAGTGACAGAGGGTTTATGATACAACGAGATACCAGACTAAAGATTGCTGCTATATATTCTATACCTTTTAAAGAACGATGACAAAGCCCTTTTTTTGACAGGTTGATGGGACAATACTTTAGATAAGGATTGATTGAGCTAACAAGAAATGTCTTTATTGGTGTTAAAACATTCACAGCCTAACAGATATTAAGAGGTTTCCTTTACTTCACACAGTCACACTCAGAAACAAAACCACACTCATAACCTGCAACCTACTAAAATATCAACAGTTTTCTTACCCTGTTCTTTGATGACCTCAGAGAATATTCTATAGCAGGGCACAAAAGGCAGAAATTAATATATATATATATATATATATATATATATATATATATATATACACTAAATAGGAAACCAGAGAATCAGATAAGCAGATTGTGTATCATCTAATTCACCTGCTTTTGTTGTCCTCGTCGCCCCGGCTTTGTATCCGGAACATATTCTCTGTAGTTCACATTTCCCTGTTGCCTGACGGATGAACCACTTCAGCCAGTATCTTAGGACGGATGTGTAGAGGTACGTCCAGATATACCCAAACATCTTCTACAACATGAAGAGCAAACCAATCGGCCACTTTGAGTCCCAGCAGACAAATTCAACTCAGCCCATCAGCAACGTACGGCCTTCTGTCTCGGGCTGATATTGACAAGTTTCATTTTGAAGCTGGTCAAGCTGGAGCCATTAAGGATACAACAATTATTTCCATTGTTGGTTTGTCGGCTAATACATAACATGTATACATGAATTGAGTAATGTGGTCTCATAACAAAAATAGTTCCTGGAAGGCAAGGGAATTCCATCGGGTGTTTTTTTTATTTTGTCCAAACATTTCAAAACCCCAAATTCTTCAATTTATTATGCAATAAAATTAAAAAAAAAACATTTAACAAGTTGGTCGTATATTGAGTATGAAGTAATTTATGGTAATTTGAATGCAGTAACAAACAAAAAAGTAAGGTATATAATGTAAGGTATATGTCCAATCTAAATAAATAAACTAACGTTACATTAAAACAATTTCACAGTAATGTTCTAATGTTTGAGTAAATACTGTCGCCATGACGTCGTCATCATGGCTGGAATTGAAACACTATGACGCGCTGACGATGACAACAGTCCAGATTAACGTTAGTAGAGAGAATGTAGGGCACAGTTTATACATTGACCATCAGATGGAACGCCACAATTTCACCAACTATAATACGGGATCATTTTAGTGTGGGAACAGCAGGCGGCAGCTGGCTCACTCAACTTGAAGAAAACCCCCAAAAATAGCATCGAGGGAACTAGCGTTAGCAAATGCTAACTTCAGAAACAACGTGAGCATTCGCTTTGGGATGGGCTACAAACATTAGGCGAGTTTGTTGGCGCTTAACCCGACGGCCTTTCAACATACGAACAAACTGATAGCCGATTGCCACTGCTTGTAATAATCCAGCTGCGCTAACTATCATCGAAATTTACGGATGACAGTTAGCGCTAACTGCTAACGCGAACTGCTAGACAACAGGTAGTGTGATGTTAACAGTATGCTAACGCGAGCTATGCCAACCTAAACATGGTCGCGTCGAGAGCATTTGTGTATTTAACGGTATTTTAGACCGGGCAGTCGTACCTTCCTCTTGATGAATATTTATCCAAACGTGTTGTCCCTTACAAGCTACCCTCCGTACGATATGATAATTATGGTTTGCACCGTTTCTCTTGACAACAGTCTGGCTGTGGTATGTTCAGGTACCGACCAGACACACCGCCGTCTCACGTGAGTGCAAACACGCTCTGGGAAATTGAAGATTTTTGCGATAAAATTCACGCCCCTAAATTATAACACCAGATATACATCCTTGTCATTTCAAGAGTAAATATTTTGCAATTTTCTGCAAAATATAACACCCAGTGGCAATTCAATTATTTTTTTCACCCCAATCGATGTGACGTCTTTGAACACAGCACATTAGTGCCTTTCAACGCCGCGGCAGTGCCATCTACCGGTTAACTCTTAGTACTGTCTGCACCGTGTTAACCAACTGACTGACTATGAGTCAGTGTGCATTACAGACAAACAGAAACGGAGTGTGTTTTAGTTGAAATTATTCTTTCGATAAGGTTGGTTAAGCTAAGCTAAGATGTTAGTCAATAATTTGCCTTTCCCAAATCTACAAGAAGATGAGGCCAGATCCACGTCTTAAGTGTGTGTTAACATGAACAAATTATTTAGCTGTAAGTCTCCATTACTCTGTACAGATATAATTAGTTAACATATATAAATAGTTTTAGACTTATATTAGTCCCTCCAGCCTAATATGCAGGTCTACAAACACCGCATTTCAAATGGAGCTTGTAATCTTGGTATTAAATTAGTTTTAACAGCACTGACAGACATGACACATGACAGTGACACAAGTTATTTTTTATGCACCAATTAGGTAAGTGTAAATGTGTAACTAAACCAAACGAGACTTTGAATGTTGTCTCACTTGTTCACACAATGGGGAGTGTCATCCGGGTAGCCAGGGTTGGCATAGAATTATTATTTTTAAGAGAAAAGGATGAAATGCAGACAAATTAGCACACAGGAAACAGCACATGGATGTAATCACTCAATGGAGATAGTGAAGCTCACTGAGTCAACAGGCAAAGGTTCAAAACCAAGAGGCCAGTCGGGAATCATTATGAATCAGGCAGATAAAAGGTCAAAGGAGGACAGAGTCTTGAAAGCAAACATCAAGCAGCAACAAAGCAGTTTAGATGATAAGACAAGAAAGTGTCAATGAGCCAGTTACTGCAGACCCGATAAGGGAAAGTGGAAACAGGTGAACAGGTGGACGGGGGAGTCATGTGACTGGAGCAGGTGGAAAAGACTGAGAGCATGTGGTGTACGGGTAGAGAATGGCAGCAAACGTTTTTTTGGGGGGGGGAGCTGTTATGGCTGCAACGAGAAACAGGGCCTCTGGATCTGAAGGAAAACATTCAAAAAATGAACTCGACGATGTTACTCAAGACAGTCAAGAAAAAACATACATTGGCTGCTTGCAGAGAAACTACTCTGGCTGTTGATTTTCTCTTGTCGGGGACGTTTCGACCAAACGCGCTGAGTGACTGCTCTCACCAGTGTGAAGGGAACATTGTTTTCTAATTTGCATGTTGTCTGCTGGAACGGCTTGAAACCACGGTCGCCTTGCAAAGGATAATCATACAGTGTGCTCTAGATATGCCACTCTCCAGTTTGAACTATTCCTCTGCAGATGAAATATTTGAAAGTATCTGTTGATGGTTAATAGCTCTAATGGGAAGTATTTATTTAAACTTTTAATGGGTGTGTTTGTTTGTTTTGATCATATGTTTCACAACCCTTTTGTCCCTTTTTAGAGCGTCCACAAAGGTAAAGTTCCATACATCTGGATGAAATATCCCGTAAAAGTCAGCTCAACTGAAAAAGCTGCATGTTTTACCTTCTAGAGATGTCTTTATGCAAAAGAGACCTCCAAAAAACAGTAAAATGTCTGTATCCGCAAATGTCTGTATCCCCCCCCCCCCCCCCCCCAACCTCATACTGTACAAACCACACAAGCTAAGGTCTAAATCCCCACTCGAAATGTGCACTTGATATTTAATCGACTGCATTTACTGCTGGGATGTAAAAGTAATCAATTTCAAGTGCATGTGACCCTCCTGTGGATGCCTGCGGCTGATGCAGCACACACACACACACACACACACACACACACACACACACACACACACACACACACACACACACACACACACACACACACACACACACAGCCCCTTTCCCCCGCTTCCCCCCACCATTCATCCATTCATCCGGTTTACTGTCCTGCACCACTAGACCAGTTTCAATCTCTCTCTCTCACACACACACACACACACACACACACACACACACGCACATCCCGAGAGGTCCATTTTGTGGAAGGTCCACTTTCCAAGCATGAGGTGACGCGAGCCCGGTAGCGCGCTCGCAGGCAGCCTCCGTCGGTCGGACCGCGGTGACTCATCGCGCGCTCAGTCAGCGGGGCTTTGTGTGTGTGTGTGCGCGCTTCGCACTGCAGGATCGATACCTCCTGAAAAAAAGGCGTTTTCTTGTGGAAGGCGGGGCTTACTGTCACGGACGTAGAGTTGGTTTTCCATACTCATTTTTTATTTTTTTTTGTTAGTGTTTAGCCTCCTCTCACTGACACGGACGCCCCAAACGAACGGGACATACACCGCCTCTCAAGGTAAGCCGCCCCCCCCCCCCCTCCTCTTCCTCACTGTACCGCGGCTTCCTTTGTGTCAGATGGTAGTATTTGCCCGCAAGGTCACGTCCAGACTGCAAACACCAGTGGCCTCAGTGATGTTGGGGCAGGGCTGCAGAATGTGGGCTACAGCAGCCTGCATGGCACACATCCTAATTGGCCCGCGCAGGTCGCGTGCATCACTTCAAAGCATCGATGCTGCACGCACTGTCATTTCCTAACTGTTGCAGGCAGGATATGCTTTCCATCAATATTTGCACTTTGACAACAGACACGCAGATGCGTGGTGTGTGTGTGTGTGTGTGTGTGTGTGTGTGTGTGTGTGTGTGTGTGTGTGTGTGAGAGAGACAGCACACAAACAAACCGGCTACACCGGTCTGTGACCCACAACAGGATTCTGTTTTTAACGACCGTTTAAAACCGACAGCGGTAAGAGAACGATTGTTATTTGATATTATTCTTATGTGACCCTGATCTGTTTTAAAATGGGGAAATAATGAGGAAGCTGCGTTTAATCATTGTGATGACCTGCACGTTACACTGAATGGATGATCATCACTGAAATAGAAATGGCCAACTTGGTCCCATGTAGCAGTGAATTATCCGTTGGCGATTGGCGATTCCTCCTCCTCTTCTTCTTCTTCTTCTTCTTCTTCTTCGGAGGAAGCTGTGGCTGTTTTTTGAATGATAAACATTCGATCACAGTGCAAATAATTTGTCTGACTACGTCATGTCAGATGCTTAACATCTTATTACTTGAAGAATTGGTCTGCGATGAAGACATTTGTGGAGCCGTAAGTGAAACACATGGGTCGACTCCAAGATAGATGTTTTCAGGCAACACTGTTTGGCACTTTTGCAGTATTCCTTTTAAGAAATGTGTCTTGTAAATAATATAACACAAATGTGAACATTTAAATGGAATATCACATGGTTGGCCTTTAAAAAGGAGGGGGGGGTGATCTTTTACTGCTTACCCTGCTACATATTATCTATGGATGAGACTGGGTATTTTTTTAATTACGCTACCACATAAATTACAAATTTTGGAACCAGAAATAATGTTTATAAACTTTTGTCAAGAGGTCTAGGAAAAGTAAAGAAATTAAAATATAAACTACATTTATTTCTATTTTCCTCCCTTAGGAAATCACGCAAAGTAACAGATATTGCACATCTGGATTAATCTTTGGATTACGACCATCTTTAAGGACTGAAACTGTAAATCCGACATGGGAACTAACCCAAAAAGGACCGTGTCAGTCCAGATGGCGCCCCACATGGCCGCGGTGGACACGTTGGGCAATAAGGAGCCTAATGCCAACTGGGCGAAAGAGCCCAACCTCCAACTCTCTCAGGTTTGTCCAAAACCCACCTTCACATCTCCTCAACACGAACAAGACAACTCACCTCTGGCTGCTCCTTCGACTAACACCACCACACACACTGAAAACACAGCGTCCAAGGGAGGAGAACCAGTCCGCTGCACTGTGACAGACAAACCAGCAGCAGCTAATGGAAACCAGGCAAAGTCCGAGCTGCTGACGGGTAGAGACCAACAGATGCGAGACCTGTGTCCAACAGGTCCAGGACTGGGTGAGACGGAAGGCGACCAGAAGGATTCGAATGCTAATATGAAAACGCTAAGTGCGCCTGATGGAAAGGATACCGTAGTGCCTGCTCTTACAGCGCCAAAGGTCAACCTGCAGACCAATGACTGCAGAATAAAAGGGCCAAACGCAGCCGAGGAGAAGAGCGCAAAGCTGACGCCCTCAGCCACAGCACGAGAGGACGGTAATAAATTAGTTGCTCCCGATAAAACAAATCTCAACCACGCTTGCGAGTTAAAGCACGCGCTACCCGAACCGCAACGCGATAGCAGAGGGAGCGCGTTGGCCCTCGAAGGTGAGGACGCCGCTGTACCGGCAAAATCTCAAGGGCCTGATCATGTACGCGGCCGCCCGCGAACCTCTGTGAGTCTGCAGGAGGAAGCCACATCTGAACAAAGCACGGGACGTCCCGCAGCTCCTCCTGGATCCGGCGCACCTTTATCTGAGAGCAAAGATGCAGAGGATGGATTTACAAATACGTCTTCAGGTCCATCGCGTCCGCAGAAGGATTCACCGCCGTTAAAGACACCACACGTCTCCTCAGATAAACACCAGCCAGTGACCTCCAAGACGGACTCCTCCGCTAGTCCTACTCAGACTACGCCCGCAGGCGGCCGGGGGGCTGAGGATGCCAGCGAGACCGACACATCTGTAATCGAAGCGCGGCAGCGCGACAAGCTGTACAGAGAGGCTTCGACGATGACGGCGTCCCCGTCACCTGCGCGGCTCAAGCAGTGTCGAGATATGGAGGTGCAGGCGGTGGCAAACACGTGCAGCAAGGCCGTGGCCACCAGCCCCAGTCTGCTGCCCTCCGCTGCGCCTCGCAGGCTGAGTGGCGGTGCAGACCCAAGGGAGGCCGCGCAGAGCCTGGTTGTAGTGTACCAGGCTGACGGTGGCGTGGGGCTTCATCAGGCGGATGTGAGCTCTCTACCCGCCGGTGCTGATCCAAGGTCGGAGAGGCTCACTGTTGAGGCAGAAATGTGCCCCAACCAAAATGCCGGCGTGGTTTTGCACTCAGAGACTTTGTCCCAGCAGCAGGACAAAGGGCTCGGAGCAAAGCCTAAAGACCCCGGGTCGGCTCTCTGCAACACTCAGCCGGTTTATCAGATCAACATTGAACACAGCCACCAGATGGAAGGAGGGGAGACGGGTAACTCGCAGAGTAAAACAGGGGTTCAGAAACCGGCAGCAAAAGCAGCCATTGCCGAAGCTCCTCCTCTGGGATCAGGAGTCCCAGAGACCGCCGGTGCTCCCAAGGCCAGATCTGCTGACAGTCACAATGCTGCGCCGCCACAGGCTGCTACCAAGCCCAGTCAGGCCCTACCAACAACAACAACAACAACAAAGAACACCTCAAAGCCAGGTCCAGCAAAGAACAAAGCTGAAAGTCCTAAACAAAAGGCTAAAGGTGGAGGTAAAGCCCAGAAGAAGGCGGCAAAGTCAGGCAAACAGAAGATAGAGCCTGAGGGCAAGAAAAAAGAGGATAAAAAAGAAATGGACATCCACGATGTCGTCTGGGACGAGCAGGGGATGACTTGGGAGGTCTACGGGGCTTCGGTGGATCCGGAGTCCCTTGGTTTTGCCATTCAGAGCCACTTGCAGTGCAAAATCAAGGAGCAAGAGAGGAAGCTGGTTTCCCAGACTTCATTCAAGTCGGTTTCTGCCGTCGACTCGCCGGCACCCGAAGGCGCGAAGAGCAAGCGGAGGCGGCAGAACATCTTCAGGTCAATGCTGCAAAACGTCAGGCGGCCCAACTGCTGCGTGCGTCCCCCTCCCTCCTCCGTCCTCGACTAGCACAGCACAGACGGGGCCGGTGTCAAACTCCGACCTTTTCCCCCGGGGGGGACAAAATCGGCGACCTCTCAGTCGTCATGGTTGCAATGCCAAGCGCGAGCACGACGGCGGTCGAAGTCGGTGTACTGGAACTTTGTAGCATAAAGAGTACTCGTGGTGTTTGTGATCAACGAAGGTAGGAAATAGAAATATGAAATAAACAACCCGAGAATTGTTTTCCAGAAGTAGATGGAGAGACAACTTCCACAGAGGCAATAATAGTGAAACGCATGTTTATTAGTTACAATGGTACAGTTGATCGAACCAAAACTGAAGTCCAGAACTTCAGAGTCAAAGGCACTGATCATGAGTTCGACGCAACACCTACTGTTTTTGTGCAAATATGTTAACCCGACATCTTATTGCATTTGGTGCATTTGTTATGTTTTTGAGGTGTTTTTTGGGGCCCTATATTTATAAGATTGCTGTGTTTTTCTTTTTGTGCGCATTTGTTTTTAGTGAGTGAATAACATTGTGGAAAAAAATAATACATGCGCTGTTGAAACTCTTCTTCGGTTTTCAATTAAAACCACAAAAAACTAAGTTGAGCCTTACATATTCTTCATTTCTGACCGAGAACTTTTGAAGCTTATTCGTTTCACGGAAGGTTCAGCACATTAGGGATTAAGCAAACTTAAAAATACTTTCTTTTTTTAAAAAGATGGCGTCCGTTTTATGTTTCTTAACCAAGTAAACTCGTCAGAGGATGTGTGAGCAGCATCAACGCAAAAGGAGAGAAAAGAGAGTGACAGACCGCGGCCGAGAGTAAAGGGGCAGAAGGTTGTAGAGTGTATTGGATAAATTTGTGTCAAGCAGCTTCACTCAAGCTTAATAAGACATGTTCTGGACTTGTGGAATCAAAGATTCTCAGCAGATCATTTGGAGTAAGCACGGCAGAGTTATCGGCACTAAACAGGATACATTATCTTTGGAGTGCTGAGGGAACCATAACAGACTTTATTATTATGCAGGAATATTAGCAGCTAATGAAAAACGTATTCAGTTGTAAGAGCGATATTCAGATACTAAGACTGTAAATCAAGTTAAAGATAGGTAAATAAAATTATTTAAATAAAGCTTCCTGTTCAATTTTAGGGCCTTTATAATGTTCCTGTCATGGAGTTTCCAGCATTCATTGTTCTGAGTAATGACACGACACGCTTTATACTCAGTGGAATATTTCCTGTCAGTTCGAATCTACTGTCCTGACCGCTGAAACCCCAATTTCATGTGACTGCTGATATTGTGATAACGAGCATGTCACTTCCTGTTGGCATCTGGGGTCTCGTAGTCTGTCAGGACCTTCTAAAGAGCGAAGCAAATTGAAGGGCCTAATCTTCATTCCTTTAATCCACAAGGATCAGAGGACGACGCTGGAAAGTTGTGCTGAAATCTCCCTTCCTACCGGCTCGGATTAGTGTAAGAACACCAATGTTTCTGGAAGCAGCGGCGACCTCCTCGACATTCCCCCCCCCCCCCCCCCCCCCCCTCCCTCCCCTCCTCCCCTTATTAAATTCAGGACTTGTCCTCGAGAGCTGATGGAAGGGTGCCAAACTGACATCACTGATCTGCGGAATCATTTCAAACGAATTCACCATCGGGCAGCTTTAACGTCTCCCTCCTCTTCCGGTTCAAGCCGAGGGTCGGTTCCTTCCTTTTACACACGGGCCTCTGTCCCTCTGCGTTTTGCACATTCTCATTCAGTCCCCCGTGGCTTTAATTAGCTACCGTCTCAATCTTTAATAACCCCACACTCGCTGGTTCCCATTTGGAAGTGTAGATCCGATCCGGCCGCGGGGCAGCGGAGAAGGGTTTCACAGGCACGTAGACGTGCAGATGCCACCCGTCGCTACAGCCGGCGGAAGACACGGTTCAACTGGCTTTCAGTATTCGCCTCACTGGCTGTGACACCAGGCCCTCTGTAGGTAGTTTAATGAACAAATGTCCCAGCAACTGCCTTCATATGCAAGAAATATCCAGCATCCAATGCTGATCCAAGGCACATACGCGAGACATGGTTTTGTCATCCATTTGACCCATTGTGGACGGCTGGCTCGCTCCGTTGTCACACAGGCAAAATATCCCAGGAACACCAGGAGTTAATTTCTTCACATTTCACTAAAATCTTCCACCTGGACTCAAGGATGAACTATGCTGAAGTTGGTGGTCATCGATCTCTGTGATCTCACAAAACAACTCGTTTTTGCGTATCGTGGCGGCATTTCAAAGACGAGTTGACAAAGAGCGTCCTTTTAGATTTTACAGTTGTGTAGCGTGAGATTGCTATCGAGCTGTGATTCGTGAACTCCAGCTTGCCCGAGTGAGAGTTATTGGCCTGATTTGAATCAGTATCACACCTAAATTGAACTAGGTTTTAACCTGCCAAACCAGACCCAAGAATTGTGCTAATAATTATGATCATTTCACAGAAATGTCTAATAGAATGAAATGCTGAGAAGGCCGACAACAGCAGGGCGATAATTCAATGTTTAGCTTTAGGTTTTAAGAAATAGCTTCAAATTTATGACAATATGCTTGTTTACTTTCTTGTGGAGAATTAGATGAGAAGTATCAAAATGTCAAATTATTGCTATTATCCTTAATTCTCTACTCTGTGGCCCTCAGTCTCAGTCTCAGTCCCCAACATTTTATTGTCGTGAAATAATCTGCATGGACCTCTCTAGTTTGTTAGAGGATATGTTTATGGGCCGTTGGGTGGTTGATTATAACAAAGAGATATTTAATGAGACCCTATCTTGCCCTGACTAAGTCCTACTTGAAGGTCACTGCAACATTTCAAACACTCACCAAATCAGTGACGGCATCCTGGGATTCTGGGGGGAAATTCAGGGCAGCTGCAACATTTCTTAATTGAAGTCTCACAGATAAGTTCCTGTCCCACTACGGGTGTTTGAGATCGGCTTCCAAGTGACCCAGTTAGCCCCATGCACACATAAGCCCCTACAGCACACGTGGAGACCCTTAGAGGAACCCTGCGAATGCTACAACGCTTGGACAGAAGCTATTTCCCTTTTCATCCGGGATAACATCCATCCTCTAGCCGATAATTTGTGGCATCGGAAGTTTTCGTTTTGTTTTTTAAACTGGGAACTGAGCGTTAATTAACATTTTATAGATCTTAATTTGCGATTGCGGCGGGTAATTATGGGTGGCTCATGATCTTAGTGTTTCATTTTGCATAACCACGGCTTCAAAACCTCTCTGGAGAACTAACAGCTGGCTGATGGGATCCATTTCTGGGCTACTTTTCACTCCCAGCTTTCCCTCCAAACCTGCACTCCTCTGTGTCCCAGACCTTTCTCTCCGTCTTTGACAACGCTGTCATCATGAAGCCAGGAACAGGGAGGTGATTAAACCGTCTGTTGGTTTCCACTCTGCAGAACGCTTCCTGTAAAATGGTCTCTCTCGCCTTATTCATCCCTCTATTGCATGAGGATGCTGGAATGAGGCTCGTGCTCCTGATAGCCGCTCCGCTCCCAGCGGATTATGTGGCCTACATTTGTTTGTAGTGCAGCGTTTGGCTTTGAGAGTGAGTTTCTTTGTCAAACAATTCCAGCTTTTGTTTCCTACAAACATTGACGCTTTTGTCCTTCCCCTCGGTCTTCCTGTCCTTCCCGACCTCTCCCCCGTTTTTGGACATGTATCCAAATATGTAGAGCTCCTCGTTGATTGCTTATTATTCAGCTCCCAGCGCTTCTGACATTCATAGCCGAGGATACATTTGCACAAGAGGCACAAAAAAAGAGAGAAAGAAAACACACACACACATCGACTAACGGTCACCTTCGCCGGCTGCATCTGAGACTGCTTCATTATGGCGGATTTATGTGCACTTAAATCATATCGGCCCCCTGGTGAAGCAAGAAGATAGAGAGACATAATTACACATATTTCAATACTCTGTTGGTGTCATGTCTTCAATAACATCAAACTGCCCAAAGAAGGATTTCTTCCATCACCTTCGGCATTTCAATGCTCCGATAAGCAGCTTTGGTTTCACTGCCTTTTGTTACACAGACAATTTATAAAGGAAGTCTTTATCTTTGGGGGGAAATTAATTCTTAAAGGGGAAACTCTTCCGATTTTAAATTCATAGTGAGTATGATAAAATCGGGGGAAACGTAATAACTCGGATTGTGCTGCTTTTGTTGAAACAAAGCCTGCGTTACTCAGCATTGTCTGAAACACTAAAAAGATTTGGGCAGAGAAATGAACCATTGAGCTCATCTGTGAAAGGAATACTTTGGATAAGCATTAGAGTTATGATGTAGACTCCTTGTTGATATTATTATTACACTTTCTGTCACATCTATTTCCATATGTGAAAGTCTAAACAGAATGATGCAGAACTCCACTGACGAGGACCATTTACACGCTATACTTCTTTCAAAGCCTTTGCTTCAGTCGGCTTTCAGATCCCAGTTCATTAAACTTAACAATTCCCCAAAATATTATAAAAGGACATAAAGTTGGTGTATCCATGTTCGGCAGCATCTCTGGTCAAAGCCTTTTTCTGATTAAAATCTATACACGCATTCGATGCCGAGTGTTGTTGTCATGAAAGAGCCACAAATAAAACCCTTCCATCATTTTTTAAGATAATGAATTTACTTTCTTTCATTGCTCAACTGTGGTGAGCAGCAAGAATAAAAGACACACTTGAGATGCGAGTTGAGATACTGGGATGTTGCATAACTCACCGACCAACTGTTCATACCTTTTTAAAGAACTGTTGTGACATATATCTGGGCATTTGTGAACTAATCACGTTCCGTTTCCGTGAAAGATATCCCGTCTCCATCTATTGATTGGGTCACCAACCCTATCAATACTTATTAACTTGCTGTTTAGAAACCAGCCTGAGTTATGACGCCCCACATCTAGCCAACACTCCGGCTGGCACGCCGCAAGGCCACGTCTAAAGGGGCTCAAGGTTCATCTCCGCTGTCAGAGTCCAGATAATGTCAGCTATAAGCTGCTGAATTGCCAGACGAGGCGCAGTTTGTCAGGAAAATGGACGAGGAGAACAGTCGCCGCCGGTCCGCCAGTACGAGCACCCTGGAAAAGGCTCTGATATTCCTCTTCGTGGCCATGACCCTTGCCTGCATCGGCCTCGTGGTCGTCTACTTCACTGACAAACCGACCTCTTCCACTTATGCAGGTGAGTGTGTGAGTGTTGAGTGTTACATGTTCTATTCAATGTCAATGCTGCTAAAGGCTGAGTTGAAGACCATTATATGACACGGTTGTAATGGTTAACGTCATGCAAGAAGAAAACTGAATAACATTCTCAGAGGTTTCAGTGCCTCCTAAATAAACACAGAGCTGTGCAATATATTAACACAGACAGTCTTTTAACCAAGACAGTACCGCTATCTGGTTCCTGACTGAAATATCTCTGCAATTAATGCAATGGATTGCAATGACATTTTCATCAACCCCAGAAGATTAATCATAACTACTACAGTGATCACTAATTTCCTCTTGCCTCTCCATCAAGCAATCATTTCTAGCTCTGCGATACCTTCGCAACCAAATACCTAAAATAAATAATTATCATCACCCTCAGCGGCAGTACATTCCGAGCAGGAGCGCTTTTTTACTGTAAAATAGACTTTACGTTTGTATATTTAACGAATACATATGACAGTAACAAGCATCCTTCTCTGTCACACGTTTGCAGGCCCAGATTCTGGGTGCGGTGGTCCGCAGCAGCTGACCGGAGAGTCGGGCACCTTCACTAGCTTTAACTACCCCAGCAGCTACGACAATGGAAAAAGCTGTACCTGGGACATCAGTGTGGACCCCGACAAGGTGACATAGATCAGCATCAGTGCTCTTCCAAACCCCAATCATTGAACGTTGCACTGTGTACTATTTATTTCACCTTGGTGTTTGTGCCCGGGGTCTGGTTTGTTACTTCATGCTAAGCATGCATAAATAGGAGGTGCACACCTGCATGTGCACATATTCATACAAAGAAGGAGCTGGCCATTACTCTGATTTATGTGCACAGCGTGCATGCACTTGTATTTTACAGAGCATCTCTTCTTCCCTGAGAGCAACCTTTTCATTTTTCTGCTGCAGGTGATCCATCTGTGGTTCGAGGAGTTTGCGTTGGAGGACACCCAGCTCTGCATGTCAGACTTCATCACCCTGAGAGACTCTCTGGGAACCATTGGTACAAACCTCTTGTTACAAGTCTAACTCTAAAACAAAGAAAGAAGGAGTGGCTAATCAGGTCTCAGGGCAGGAATTTTATTTTGAAAATGCAAACTTAGATGAATGAGCTACGCATGTCTCTCACAACATGCTTTCTGGGACATTTTCAGGTAAATACTGCGGCTACACCAAACCCAAGCCGCTGGTGTCACTTACCAACCACCTGAAGGTGTACTTTGACACCAATGACAGAAAAACGGACCAAGGTTTCAAGGCTCAATACAAAGCTGTGGATCCGAAGCTCGCACCAGGTAAGAAGATAAATCCTTTTCAGCAGGAAAATTGTCCTTTGGCTCTGACATAATGTCGGCTGTTTGTCTTATAGCACATGATTGGCCAAGTAAATGTCATGGTGCTGGACCAAGAGAGAAGCAGGAGAAGGGAATGATGGAGGGCGTAGGACGATGGGTTGGGGGAGTCAATGTGTATTGCGGTTTTTCCTTGATGTGTTTGTGGAGCTGAAGTGCCCTTCGTCCCTGCTGCCAGAAATAGCCGGAGCTGGTGGCTTTCTCCAAGGTGACCAGGGGACTCTGATGACCCCCGGCTCCCCGGAGAAGAACTACCTGAGTGGGGCGCTATACCAGGTACACACATGCACGAGGAGACCCATACAAAAGCAAGTGTGACAGCCACTCGGGTACAGTTACTTGTTTTTATGTCGAAGGAAACACTGCTGACCTTAACCAGAGGGTGTGAGGTTGTAGTGCTTCTCACTCTGCAGAGAAATAAATATGTAAATCTCAATATGAATGACCAGGAATATTTATTTTCTTAAGTTGAAATATTAAAAATCCAAAGAGAATAATCCTTTGACTCTGCGAGTCATAGTTTTTATTTATTTTATTATTGTAAATGTTACTGTTTATCTGCAATTCCGCTAACATTGCAGGAATTAACCGATTCTTTATTTCACGGTTACTCTCTTTTCAATTGAAAGATAAGTCAATCAAATTTCAAACTGGTGGCATGTTCCTTTCAGTTTACTTACGTTAAAATTAAGATTAAACCTTTCTTAAAGAACATTGACTTGAGATAACCAACAGGTATCATAGTTTAGAGAAAGAAACAGATGATTGCATTCCTTTTTGTAGAAGCTTGAATTGTGAAGTATATGCCTTACAATATACTGTTAATATTATATATAGCATTTCGCAAATCCATTAGCTATGAATCACATCACATTCAACCTGAGATGTGGGTTTGATTTGTGATGAATGCATCTGAATAAATCAGAGTCCATTTTAATGCCTGGATTTGCATGTCAGGCTGGGATGTGGACGAGTCGTCCGGTTGACAATTGGTGTATCATGACTTTCTGGTTCTGCCAGAAAAATCTGGCAGAACCAGTCATCTATTATCAGTGACGTGGTTCCAAAATGCTGCTCATGTGACAACCACAAGGAAAGTGGAAAGTTATTTCAGGAAATGTAACGATGCATTATTTAATTTGTCCGTTTTCACTTTATCTCTATGTTGCATCAGTGGAAAATCACGGTGCCCGAAGGCGAGAAGGTTCGACTCACATTTACTTTCTTTGACCTGGTGCCTGAGGTCTGCGGAGATTTTGTTGAGGTCTACGATGGCGACAAGGCCGGCTCCTCTTCATTCAGTAAGCACGATGTTCTGCATGATCCCAGTACGCAGTGGGGATTAGAAAAGGAAAAGGTGACATTTTTTTGCTGTGCATGGATGAGATTTATAGGGGTTTAAAATATACCACAACGTTTTAACACATTAGCACAGACAATGTCAAAGCTGGGTGAGCAATTATAAGGCAAAGGGTTAGAATTTCAGAACAGACCGGGGCCTTTGTTCAACATTAGCAATGTGAACTGTGCGGGCCCCTGAATAAGATATGAGCTCAATTAAAAGTTTGAGAAGTTGTTAAATGGTTCTGGAGTCTATTTTAAACTTAATGAATGTGTGTCTGCATAAACCTTTAAAGCATACATGGTATGATAAATTGATTGATTGAGTGTTACTGTTCTTTATTTTTAACAACAGGTAAATTCTGTGGAGGGAAGATGCCAAAGCCAGTGGAGTCCAGTAGCAACACAATGGTGGTCCGCTTCAAATCGGACAACAGTTTGGCCTCTAAAGGATTCATAGCCACTTTTACCAAGTCCAGCCTTCCACCTGTTGTTACAACCCCGACCCCCCGACCCACCACACCCAGACCCTCCACCACGCAAACACCTCCCCCCACAACTTCCGGTGAGCGTTCGCTACAAACTTTACCCTTTGACTTTCCCGTCCTGTGTATTTAAAATGAACCATCAATATTTACTCGTGATTCAATGACATTTTCATGACACAAAAACCTTCTCAGCATGTCTCTGTTGTCTTTTCATTTTAAATATACTACACCAACAAAGTGTTTGTTGTCTGTTATTGGGCAGCAGGTGGTGGTCCAGTCATCCTTCACGGCCGTAAAGGAGTGATCCAGTCCGTGGGTTTCCCAAATCCCTATCCTGCTCATCTGAACAGCTCCTGGATGATATCTGTGCCCAAAGGATTCCTGGTCAAACTGCAGATCACTGAAATGGCCATCACAGGAGAGCCGGGACAATGCAAGGGGGACAAACTGGTCATCTCAGATGGTTACAGCACGTTAGGTGAGCCGTGACATGATTGTTTACTCTTTAACATTAATTACAGCAATTTGATTTCTGATGTTTTACAGCATGTTGTTGTGCCTTTACACTGTTTTGACTCCCAAATGCATCTCTGATATATATTTCCTTGTTCGGACACAGCTGTGCCTTGTGAAATCTGAATGGGAGGAGAGTGATGGTTGTAATCTCTTTTTTTGTTTTGAATTTTTACAAAATTAGAAACCAAGCTGAGCAAAGCAAACCAGCAACCCAACAACGAGCAGTTATAATGCCTCCGCTCACAAGATATCCTTGTTGCACCTTGCAAGACTAACAGCTGCGGTGCTGCAGGGCGGCTCAATATCTGTCCCCCTGCTGTAAAACACTTGATTAGGATCTTGTCTGCAAAGAGCCCAGCAAACTACAAATGACCTCTGCTCATTACTCGCTGCAGAGGCTGCACTGAGGCTGATACAGCTTTATCTGTTAGCTGAGTTCTCAAGGACTAAAGCGCTGCGGTACAAGCACTCACATAGAGTAGGCGGGGAGATGAACCAAAACAATATTCATTTTACAATTGAAATTAACACAGCAGAAACTTATTTGATCATGTGCGACCGGTAGTTTACATTGGCTGCAAAAATAAACAGCATCTTATATTTTAATAGCATATAATAACATGACCAGTTTGTGCTATCTAAGGCTGCTCCCCTTTAGATGACTAAGGCTTTTCAGTGAAATAGTAGATTTTAGGCTTTTTTTGACTTATTTCAAAGAAATGTACAAAAAGTGGGCAGTTCTTTGTGGAGTAACTGACTTCCACAGATCTGTAAGGATTGGACAACATTGTTCCAGTGCCTTGTTGCTGTCTCTGTTTTCTCAGAGACGCTTTGTAGGAGCAGCGTTTTTTCATCCGACATTGTGTCAAGTAACTGATAGAAAGTAAAGTCACCTTCATTTGTCAGTGTTCCAGCATCCCCATCCATCACCCGCTACCACACCCACCGTGCACGGCCTCACGCTTACTCACTCACAATAACGCTTTGCAGTAACATTTGTCATTGAACCACCCACCTTATTCCTGACTGACTCTCTCTCTCCATGCACCTCCGTCTTTTACCCCCCCGTCCCTCCTCTCTTCCTCATCCTCAAGGGACACACTGTGGCAACTTGCTGCCCCCGGTGGTGGTCGGTGCTGGTGACACAATATCTGTCACCTTCCAGTCCGACGGTCGACTCACAGACCGAGGATTCTCCGCGAGGTGGGAAGCCGTGTATGCTGAGGACATCGCAGGTACGCACATGCACGGGAACACACCTAACGTGTCGTAAGTAGCCGTTAAACATCTCACTCTGTCGCGTATCTATACAACAAGTAATTGCAGTGTGAACTCAGCAAATAACACTGGTCAGAGTACAGTTTTAAGTATACAAAGTAAGATAAAAATGCCTTTATCTTCATCAGATTATCAGGCACGCATATTGTGCAGAGGGGAAGAAAGTTCATTGTAAGAAAAATATCCTTTTTTTTACAGAGTCACTCCCTTCTTGATCAAAGGCCGTGGTCTGCTGACCAAATGCATCTTTTTAGAGCACATCATGTGAGATGACTTCTATCTATCTCATGTATTACTCTCCAACTACTCGGTCGCTTGCCCCGGTTTATCAGAATACACATATTTGATTGGCTGGGTCTGGAGACCTTTATCTACCCCGGGCCGCATGCTTGGCACTCAGGGGCCGTTGAAGTTCGTTGCGATCGGCAAACTCCCAGCAGGAGGCAGGCGAATCCAACATACTGAGAAGATGAGAAGTTAGTTACTTTCCACCACAACTAAATTAATAAAACGGGCATTAATCTAACAGAGAAAACTCTACTTGAAAAGAAGATAGGATCGCATATTGTTCTGATAAGACTTAATCCTAAGGACTCTCTTTTTTCACAGGCGGATGCTGGAGCTTGTCTACACTTATCTGATTACGATCGTATCATCATGCACTCCCTCCCTCTTCCTCTTTCAGAAATTCAGGGCTGTGGCATTTCTTCCAAAGAGGAAACGGGGGTTATTAAGTCCCAGAACTGGCCTATGAACTACAAAGCTAACGCCGAGTGCATGTGGAACATCGCTTTGCCCTTCGGCAAAAAGATCACACTCACGTTCACCCACTTTGACCTCGAGGCCAAAGATCTCATGACCTCCAAGTGCTTCGATAATATGATGGTGTACGAGCTCAGTGGTTTGACTAACGCGCTGCTTCAAACGCACGGTAAGTTTGTTTTAATCTCTCATAATAATTATATTGAAAAATCAAGGCCCAGCAATGAATTCATTTTAACAAATTAATTTGAATAAAACTGTTCATCTATTTACACTCGTGATCACTTTACCAAAGTTCTCAAATTATAATACATTTCAGGTCCATTTTGTGGGACTAAGCTGCCTGGTACCATCCAATCAAAAGGCAGCAGGCTGGTGGTTCGTTTCCATAGTGACCTGTTTACTGAGTCCAAAGGCTTCAGAGCCTACTGGACAACAAACCCCAGTTTACCTGCTCCCACTGAGCCACCTGCTCCGGCCAACCCCTGGGAAAGCATCCCCATAGGTGAAGTATCTGTTTGAGCTTCTTACAGTTTGCTACATCTGCATTACATTACATCGTTAAAAGTACGTTTACAGTTCATTGTGATGAGCCCTCAGAGATTTAACGCCTAATTCTCAGTGTTTTTGACTCGTCAATCTCATTCTAGACACAGCAGCCAGCTTTATTTGTGTCTAAAAGCTTGATAAGCTGTCACTGTTTAAGCTGTTTAGCACATATATAGTTCATAGTTTAAATAGCTAAATAAGTTAGAAGATGTTAAGGCCATTTTAAGATATGATCATTTCTCTTAATTGTTAAGGGCTAAATAAATATTGTCATAGAAAAACAAGCATCATGCTAATAAACGTTAAAAGTAATAGTAAGTTTCAGCAGAACATATTACCAAATTTCACATCTCTGCAGCATACTGAATGACCAAGTGATTCTTTTTACAAATACTACATTTCATTTAATTTAGCCTCAGATTTGACCACTTAGGTATTTAAGTCTGCAGAGCAGAATGTTCCACTGGTCACAATGATCAACATTCAGTATCCAAGCAGCTCTTAATAAGCTGCACAGTCATCAGCTTCATGCCTTATTCCATCCTCACCTCCCTCCTTCCATCCTCACCTGTTCTTCTTAACCTCCTTCCATCCTCACCTCCACTTTATACCCTCCTTCCATCCTCACCTCTTCTTCTTAACCTCATCTCCCCTCGCTACGTCCAGCTGTGTAGTAAAAAGGTGATGCCTAGGCGTCTGCCAAACCAATTGTTGAAATACAGTTTTACAGATAGCTGCCGCTGTTTTAGAGATTCAGTTTACTTGTTTTTCTGCAGCAGATGAAGGGTATTATATTTGCACAAAGTGACACTGAATGAATACATAACAGCAGGCTAATCAGGCCCATAAATGCTAGTGTCAACCAGGCCAGCTTGAACAATTATTTAAGAAATATAAATGAGAGTAAAAGTGTGAGTGACACGAGGGCTTATCTGTTAGTTGCAGACACTGTATATTCAAGCTCTGTTTATTCACAAACAAATTCATTTATTCACAAACGACAATGCGACAATGCTCTCCTTTTTTTTCTTATTTCCTAGACTGGCCGAGTACATGCGGTAAACCCACCGTTCCTCCTGTGGTTGCGTCCCGCATTGTGAATGGAGAGGCAGCTAAGCCTCACTCCTGGCCCTGGCAAGTGTCCATGCAGGTGAGAGACTTCCACTAATAAGTGTGGGAATTTCACATGAAGCTTAATTACATCAGAGTTTTACAGCTCACAGTATCAGTGATTAGAGAAGGGCGAATTCCGGTACGGCAAGTATTGTCCTCTCACGTGTTCTCTAACACAGCAGTTAATTAGTTCTTTGACGATGAAACAATGTTCAACGACTTCCTCTCTTCTCGTTGGTGTGCCTTTGTTTCAGGTCTGGCCGGCCAGTCGTCCAGAGCCCACGTTTCTCCACACCTGTGGTGGTACCCTGATTCATAAGAACTGGGTACTCACTGCAGCTCACTGCTTCATAAAGTAAATGTTCTATCTCATCCTCCTCATACACAACCAATGCAAATGTTTTTATTTGAAACAGAGACCTCGGAATGTTCTGTATATGTTTTTTTGTAAATCTCAGCGTGCAATGGTGCAGGGACAGCGATATGTGGCCTGCGTTTACTGGGAACCATCATAACTGATTCACCTGCTGATTTCCTACCCAGCTACGCCGATGAGCTGCCGCGTTGGCGCATGTGCCTCGGCAAACACAACCTGACCTACACAGAGCCGACCGAACACTGCTTCAATGTGTCTGGTATCTATCGCCACGAGGGCTTCAAGTACCCCACAGTGCCCACGGTGGAGTTTGACATTGCACTGGTCAGGTTGGATGGGGAGTCGGTGGCCAGTAATGAGATCTCGTACGCCTGCCTTCCGTCAGAGGAGGAAGTTCTTCCCGGGGGCAAGAAGTGCTACGCAACTGGCTGGGGAGACGAGACAGGTGCTGATTCAACTTAATGTTTAAACTATATATTCTATTGCATGTATATATTCATTTATTTTATTGACGAAATACACCACCACCTCAGGAGACACTCCTTGGAGGATGAAGTTGATGCTTTTTTCTCACAATCTAAACGTTTTTTTTTATGATCTTCAGGTGATTCGATGAATGCAAAAGTTGCAGAGGCCCTTAACCAGGTGGCCCTGCCTGTTGTGCCATATGACACCTGCAAAAGGATGGATTACTGGTGGTTCCAAGTCAAGACCTCCATGATCTGTTGTGGTTATACCCTGCCTGATGAGCTCAAGTCTGTCTGTCAGGTAAAACAAGTCCAGACTCATAGATTTTAATCAATAAGGTTTTACACCATTCCGATCAACAATGATGATGACGTTTGTTGGACACGTCTCACTTTATACAGAGAAATGTGTGTGTGCTCCGTATGTTGATTTGTGACTTTGACAGGGAGATTCAGGTGGTCCTCTGGTGTGTCAGGATACCCCCGGTGGTTCTTGGGAGATTCATGGCATAACGAGCTTCGGTCCTATTGGATGTGTTATGAATAAGAAGCCCTCTGTGTTCACTCGATCTTCTGCCTACCTCCCCTGGATCCAAAATGTCATCCGCAGAGACATCTACAATGAGCACAGTACGAATGCAGCTGGTCTGACCCACAAACTTTGATATCGAGACACAATCTCTTGCTGTTTTTTTTTTTACCTTCTGTATTCCCTTTATAGCATCTGGGTGTGGAGGACCAAAGGACCTGTCTGGCACAGAAGGCACTTTGTCCTCTACGGATAACCATGGCAGCTACAACAACAAAGCCCGATGCCAGTGGAACATCCAGGTGCCACTCGGCAAACTAGTCCACATCCATTTCCACAATTTTTCCCTGGAGCCGAGTCAGTTGTGCCTTAACGATAAAGTCAGCCTCAGAGACAGAATAGGAAGTCTAGGTTGGTCAATACCTGTCTACTTTTAAAGTGATTCTGCTTCATGTTCCAACGCAATTTATAAGTGTTTGTCATTTATTAAATGTAACAGCCTCAGCTTTAAACGTAAAGATGCACATATGCCGTACATTTCTGGTATGAAATAGAGACCAGCTCTTACGATGGAGGTTCCTTGAAGAAGTCGATCAGACGGGTCTTCATTGTTCATTTCCCTTCAGGCACACACTGCAGCGATGTAGTCCCTCAGGACCTGGTGAGTGACGGAAACCGTCTTCACATCAGCTTCTCCTCCAACGACAAGGTGGTGGACACGGGTTTCTCTGCTGCCTGGAAGGCAGTGGACCCAACGGAGAGTACGAGAACAGGGTACCCAACAAGACACTGAGGGAACAGCCTTCAAGGCAAAACTAATGTCTCCTTTTCTCCTCTCACACACACACACAGGTCCTTGTGGAGGCAGCTTCAGCAGTGCTCAGGGTGAAATCACTTCTCCCAACTGGCCGAATGACTACAGCGCCCAGTCTGTGTGCACGTGGCGTATCACCATTCCCTCAGCAAAAAGTATCCATGTAGCCTTTACCCACTTTGAGCTGCAGGCCTCAAACGTGTTAGGAAACTGTGTGGACTACGTGGAGATCTTCCACGGTGAAAGCATGACATCAATAGGTTGGTGTTAATGGTTCTCATGGGCATTTAGTTCTGATTTAAAGAAAACAGATATTTGCTTTGCAGGTTAGAGTAAATTTCTTGTCTGTTCCGCAGGTCGATTCTGCGGCTTTGCTCCTCCAGCCAGCATCGCCCCCCTTAGCAGCCCAGTCGTCATTCGCTTCCTCAGTAACGGTGCCAATCAACAGAAAGGTTTTCGTGGTTACTGGACCACCGATGCCGGTGTTATCCCAACTTTACCTCCATCACCTAATGGCACCTGGGACAGCATCCCTATCGGTGAGTGTGCCGCCACTAAACTCTCTCTGACGAGTGTATGGGGATCTCATTTCGAAATGGAGCTCAGTGAAAAAATCTTTTTGAATAAAAATGTATTTTCTCCTAAGAAATATGGCTGCAACTTTTTATTGAGTAGAAGGTTTACGGGATTATTTGCTAATAATGTATTTTCTTTTTCTCTTCCCAGACTGGCCAGCAGATTGTGGAAAGCCGGCAGTGACACCCAACACAAGACCCGTGAGGGTGGTCAACGGGGAGCAGGCCATCCCGCACTCGTGGCCTTGGCAAGTCTCCATGCAGGTGATATCAACTCCAGTTCCTCTGAGTGCCTAGTTAAGAATTCACAGTCGGCAGCTTTTAATTTGTACTGACGTGCATTTCTCTTTCCCAGGCTTCACCGTTGTTTCCGATACCGTACATGCACGGTTGTGGAGGTTCTCTGATTCATAAAGATTGGATCCTAACTGCTGCTCACTGTTTCATGTTGTAAGATGCAGCTACAGAAAACATCTCGTACACGCCATTTAAAAAAAATAAAAGTAAAAGTTCTAATTCCTCCCATTAATCCCCCACCTGCTTTCCAGCCCTCTGAATAACCCCACCTTCTGGCGCATGTGTTTGGGGAAGCACCACATGAACTCCTCCATGGACGTTCCCTCGGCAGAGCAGTGCCTTAAGGTGGATTCCATCATCCGCCACGAGGGGTTTGTCTACGAGCAAGATCGCACCGACATCACCAATGACATAGCCCTGGTGCATTTGGCCGAGCCCGTCCAAATGACGAGGGAGATCAGCCCCATCTGCCTGCCCAAACCCGGGACCGTGATGCCCGCCGGGACGCCCTGCTTTGTCACCGGCTGGGGTGATGAGAAAGGTAGACGCGATCATGCGGTGTTGCGTTAAGTTTTAACCATCCGTTATGAGGCCTTGGCTTGATTGCCGGCACTGAACGCGAAGGTGCTCGTCTCTTCACCAATGACGTACTCTTTTACTTTTCCCTTACATCTCAGGCAACCTGTTCCCCAGAGTGTCTGAGAAGCTAAACCAGGCGGCCCTTCCTGTTGTGGACTTTGAGACCTGCAGTAAGCCCGCTTACTGGTGGGACACCCTCAGACCCTCCATGATCTGTGCTGGTTACGAGTCCCCAGATGAGCTCAAGTCAGCCTGCCAGGTGAGAGGACGCGTTCAGAATGTGTTCTAGCGTGTTTTTGCATGCGACGATTGTGGATGTTTGTTAAAAGTCTCAAACATTATGTAAGTGTTCTGGCCTCTCGTGAGTGGGCCTTCTGTTATGTAACACTCTGTGGACGGTTTTTGTTTGTGATCAGTCAGCCTTGACGGCAAATGGCGGCCCGGTTTTCCTACGTAATTGGACAGAGGAACACAAAGTCATTATTTGTTTGCCATGATAAGCGAACGTGCAAGCAGGGACACGGGAAGATTAGAAACGCACAAAAACGCCGCTGAATAGCACCGACGGATTTAAAAGTGCAACAGAGGTGTGCAAAACAAGACTCTGACACGTGCCTCCCTGAAGAAAACCTTTTGTAAAAGATTGGCCTTGACAGATGTCCGAGCACAGAGGGGATTTATAGTGAGCTGCCAGAATCAAATGTTCCCCAATGCAGTGCAGTACGTCTTTGCTCTCCCGCAGGGTGACTCCGGAGGACCATTCGCCTGCGCTGGAACGAAGATGAACTGGGAGGTGCACGGCATCGTCAGCTTCGGACCTCAGGGCTGCATCAAAGACAAGAAACCCTCAGTGTTCACTCGGGTCTCCGCCTTCAGTGACTGGATCGACGACAACATTAAGAAGTTTATTTATGAAAGTGGCAAAACCAAGTCAAGCCGACATGTTGAATAAAAGACTCTGCTTCAAGTCGTTGTGGCTTTTTGATTTAAGGTTCTCCATAAAGTAGAGCTCGCTGCTGGAGTTGGCTGAATGATGCCGTTATGTTATAAGCCATATTCTGCAGAAATTAAAATACCGTATCAGAATGACTTTTGTTAAATGTTTCAACCTTTACATTACATTTGTGTGATGTTTTATAAGGTTCTAAATTACTAAAGATTATTACAAATAATACATTATTACCATTTTAAATTATTGTAAATAGTTTGGTTTATGCAAATTATGTGACAAAATGTTGGACTATACCTTAAAAGGTTATAGTAAACATATGCTTTATTCTTTCAAATGGAATAAATAAATCCGATCTTCTTAACTTTGTTAGAAGAAGGATGGCGCTGGAGCTCCCTCCTCTTCTCTTTTCATGCACGTGAACCCCGGCAGGCACAGATTTCAAGTTTTTTGGGTGTTTTAATCACATGATCAGACCCCTCGACCAATGAGAGGGCTCGGCTCAGATTTCAGCCCAGGAGAAGCGAGAGAGAGAAAGAGAGGGGGGAGATGAAGAGGGAGGAAGAGAAAGAGACGAGCTCTAACGTGCGCTCGTGCGTCAGTCCGCCGGTACTGACAGCCTTTTCTTACCCCCCCGGCACGTGGACTATTTGCCTTGTGTTTTTGGAGTATAACGATGGCACATTTTAAAGCGAAGGGGAGACACACTGGGAAGACTCCCGGAGCAGAGTGAGAGGAGACGGCAGCAGTTTCTCCCCCCTCATCGCTGCTGCCTCTGCAGGCATTTCTTCTTCCTGGGGAGGAGAATGGGGGCCGGAGCTCTGACCATCTGTGTGAGTACAAACTACACACTTCAGCCGGTGATTAAAGGCTAAAGGAAGCGCAGCGGGGCTGCACGCTCCTTCTGCTCGCTGCTCCACTAGAAACAAATGGGCTTTCTGAGAACGTCAATTAGCGGCAAATCTCTCCTCCGCGCAGTGGTCTTAAAAATAATGATCATTTCTTGTACGACTTTTAGGACTTTTTAGAGAAAGAGGGGAAAAAACACAGTGTAAGCTTCATGTTTCCTGTCCACACAAGTCACTTCTTCCCCGCAACGAGTCACTGCCTCTATGACGTCACTTTCCACTACTTTTTCTTTTAATGGAAGCATTGTGTTTATTTTTTTACAAGAACAAAACTTCTGCAACGGTCTACTTTTTGGTTTCAGCAGCTGTTTCTTCTGCTGCTGTTGGAGCTTTTCCCACCAGTTGCTCCAATGACCACCCACACAGGGAGGGAGGGTGGAGGAGGGCTTGAGGTGGGGGTGGGAGGGTGGAGGAGGGCCTTGAGGGCGGGGGGCACATGCTCGGGCCTGCTCTCCTCCACGTGAAGGAGTTTAAAGACGCAGGAGATGAACTGTGGCCGTTTTGGACGTTTTGGGCTGTTTCACATCACGACTTGTGGAACTTCTTGATCTGTACAAAGTGACAGTGGAAATGTATGAAGCACTTTTTTGTTTTAAGGCTTCCAGAGTCCTTTTATTGTTCTCACTCTTAGAAGTTGGGAGTGTGAATGTTGAAGGATGGGGGAGGGAGCTGACACTGTCCTGGTAAACAAAAGAGGCACCGACAGGAAGTGTTTCTTCTCACTTATTTTACTCTATAGCTGCTTCTTCAGCAGGGACGCCTTAACAAAAACCTTAAAACAATGAAGATCTGATGGTCAATAACGGCGCTTAACAAAGGGGGAGTGTGAGGCTTTAAAACCCTCATTTAGGGGGGTGACAAAAACACAAGAATTCTTTTGAGGGTCACAATTCAACACCTCGGCTGGTGCCAGAGTGATGACAGAAATGATGAATACATCTAAATGTGAACAACACTGCAAAAAGCTCCACGTCCACTTTTGTTATGATCCATTCTTGATGAATCTACTCTTTTAGAAGCCGTGCATACACACACGGACGCACACACTGCAGTATTCACAATGAATAGGAACACAAGCATACATAACAATAACTTCCCAAAAAGATTGTATCAAGGTACAATCTTTCCACACTTTGAAGTTATTGTTATGTATGCTTGTATTCCTATTCAGTGTGAATACTGCAGTGTGTGTGTGTGTGTGTGTGTGTGTAGACAGATTTAGGGGACATCTGTTCAGTCTAAAGTCAGATCTAGCTCAGACCGGCTTAACACCTGCACCACTAGTCAGTAGTACTGTTTGAATCAACACTATTTCAAACAATGACTGTCACATATGTACAAAAGAAACCTCCATCATCACTAAGGCTGTGAAACCTTTTTTTTAATACAGATTACCAACATCGTCCCAACACCTGAACCAATAGCCTAGTAGTATTATTATTATTAATATTAATATTAAAATGTCAGTATTTTAGTGCAGTTTAGCACGTACGTAGTGCTACTTTTCAGGTAGAATAAAAGCATGAAGCATTTGAGTGACATTTACCATTTTATATTCATGAGGAAAATACAATCCACATATTTGCGCGCACCCGTCACAAAGGAGCGGATGACTGAGCACTATTACCACATTTTATGCACAAAAGCCCGTCAGATAGCTGCTTTATCACCGCGGCCAGAGGATCTGCGACGGAAACCACCGTGTCTCCTTCTCTATTCTGTCTGAACAGGCGGCCACATTGGTAGAAAATACAGCGGCGCTTCCTCTTCACCAACCCCATCCACCTGCCCGCTGTGGTCAAATCACTGTGTGTAACTCTGGATAGCATCGCGTCAAACGCGTAGCCGGGGCCTCTCGTGCCCGTGAGTCTGTGGACTCTGGAACAAGTATGTCACGTGGTGTCGTCGTATCCATGGATACCAGAGCAAAACTGCGTTGTTATGATGTGCGGAAAGTCTCTTCCTGTTCGCCCGGTGTCTGAAAGTCTCGACGCTCTTGGTTGTAGTACTAATCCAGCAAAGGCAGAATTGCATAATGCTGTAGTTTAAAAGTGCTTAACAAACCGGTAACCCTGCTGTCTATTGTCGGCCTGCTGAAGGGAGACTGCGTGTACACTCTGCGTTTACTCAGAGAAAGGCAGTACGAGTGTTTTGAGGTACACGTGTACATCGTGTATGTACGTTAAGATCAAACTCTGAGTCTGGAGTCATATGCCGTGTACGCACACGCCACACGGCCAATTAAGCTAATTGTGGTTCCGACTAATAATCCTCCCGGCTCTCAACACACTCGGCTCACCATCCATTCAAATTATCATTATGGATGATGCATGCTACATGCGTGCACACACACACACACTATTTGTGCCGGTGTGTGTGTGTGTCTCTCTGACAATGCCTTTTGACCAAAGGTGTTGCGTGGTAACCACGTATTTAGTAACACATGCACGACCAGCCCCCCCCCCCCCCCCCCCCCTTCCTTTCCTGCCAGCTCTAAGCACACTCTGTCCTCTAAGTGCATGTTTTGGCCTCCGCAGGGACACACTCAACCAGCCGTCCACACGCACACCTTTTTATATC
The DNA here is from genome assembly GCF_964276395.1 of Gasterosteus aculeatus. Classification (NCBI taxonomy): domain Eukaryota; kingdom Metazoa; phylum Chordata; class Actinopteri; order Perciformes; family Gasterosteidae; genus Gasterosteus; species Gasterosteus aculeatus. Next base: position 16,276,252 of record NC_135696.1, on the reverse strand, counting down.
TACGGAGCAGAGATCGCCTCCCTCCTCCAGGAGCGGTGGGTCTCCCGTGGTATCCGAGCTGACGCGCGCTCTCTTGCTTTTCTCTCCGCAGCACAACAAGACAGCGGTTCAGATTAAAGAAGACATGAAGAAGATGGTCAGGACGCCGGCACTGCGACCGCTGGCAGCGACGGCCGCGTACACCCGGCTGTTTGGAGTGTCCCTGTTTGAGCTGCGGGAGAAGGGTCTGCTGGAGGATGGTGTGCCTCTGGTGTTGAGGAGGATGGTTGAGCACATCCGCGAGCATGGTGAGGAAATAATAATATAATGCAAAACAATCGCTGTAATGCTTAAAATATTATTATTATGCTTATCTATTTTTTTTTTTTCAATTTAATTACTTCAACTTCTTTGAAGAAATGTATCACAAAATATTAATTTGAGAATTACTGAATTCCTACAAATAAGGAAATATATTAGTTAGTTGAAGTGTTTAAACTTTGAGCAGAACTCAAGTCTCAGACAAATACATATGTGTACTTATGGATGTATCTCTTGTATCTTCTAGTTTTGTATTTAAATTTTTTCATTTAAAAAAGCCTCCTGTGGACGATGTAAGCCTTTCGCTACAAACTCTAAACACAGTGCATTTAGTTATTGTGCATCATCATATTTAACAACTCCAATGCCGCTGTGATGTCCATATGAAATTAATTGATTTAAAACAATACATAAATACAGAGTCTATTATTATCATTTGCAGTTTTAGTTATGCAATACTCAGAGATTACCCCATCCATCATGACACAGAAAAGCGACTCAACCCAAATACAAAATTATTCTCTTAAACAGATCAGACAAATTGATGAAAGACGGGACAAAACTTAAAAGTACCATATTGTTTATCCCTGCCAGAAAATCCATGTCATCGATGTGCTTTTAGCACAGATGAGGATAAAAATAAAAGGTTAAAAAAGAGGCAGACTTGATGCTGAGGGCGATGCATTGCTTTGCTGACTGGTTAGGTGAAGGAAAAAAAGACATAAATATTTTTAAACACACTTGCCTGGGTAAAAAATGTAACCTTGAAAACCCACTGCAGTGGAATAGTATGTTTTGACCTAGTTTACCACACTCTGTAGTTCTGATATTTGACCACTAGATGCCAGTACAGGAGAGTGCAGCTTCTTCCAGATGGCCGCTGAAGCTACAGGCCACTTGACATTTGACTTAAAACTGTCACACTTCAGCTGTGGATGGGGTTTATAACGATGGGGATCCAGCTCTATTATAAAATAGAGCAGGATCCCCTGCTTACTATAAAATAGTAATAAATAATGATGAAAAAGTTGCTTGGTTTGGGTTAATTTGTTAGGCTCTGAGGTTTCTGTCTCAGGAACTATTTTTATATATATATATATACAGACATATATGCTTAAGTATGCTTGGACCCAAAGACGTGTGGTGATATTATATTGATGATATCTTTTGCTGACTTTCCTCCAGCTTTGCATCAGGAGGGTCTGTTCAGGGTGAACGGGAACGTGCGTGCCGTGGAAACCCTGAAGCAGCGTCTGGAGAGCGGCGAGGACGTGGACCTTCTCGCTGAGTCTGATTCATCTACGGTGGCCAGCTTGCTCAAACGGTACCTGAGGGACCTGCCAATGGGTCTGGTAGACTCGACCGTCCAACAGGCGCTGATACAGCATTACCAAGGTAACAGGACGTAGTTGCTGCTCTTCCAACTCGGTCTTCTAGAACAATCCTACCAGTTCAAGCTGATGCGTTTTTACAGGTTTAAACCCTGACGGGAAGTGCAGAGAATATCTGGGGTGTGACTCTGACTGGATGATGAGAAAAGTTATCTTTAGCTGCTGAACTATAGTATTGGTACCGCAGTCATCTGCAACAGGCAGGGGCTATAAAGGCACTGCAGAGTGTGTGTGTGTGTGTGTGTGTGTCTGTGTGTGTGGCACAAAGAGAGTCTAAATGACAATCAGAAGCGATGGGATTGATATTTTCTGGCAATAATCTTGGAGGCCATAAAAAGTAAAGTGAATTATTTGGCAGGTAAAAATGTCTGCGCTCCTCCATCACCGGGTTAATTGGAGGAAAGGACTCATTTTAGTTGCTTCTCGTCACAGACCTCATAAATATCAGCCTATTTTTCAGGGCCTCTGGCCAAATGCTGCGTTATATAACCTCAATGCAATACTGGGCCACGGCTAGGAGGATTTCTCTGTACTTTGTAAAATGAGTTTACCCTCCTTGCCAGTTTTTGGATAACTTAATTAATTTGATGAATGGATTATGGCAGATGAGGTATTGGTGAGGTATAGTATGATACACACATCGATCGACCAATAGATTTCCTCATGTATTGTACATTGTACATGTCAGTAAGGATGGTATGGCTTAATGCTGAATGAAATAACTTCAATCAACTTCACACCATTAGTTAGTTTTGATGATCAATTCATATTTTTTGACTGACTCATATTTCCTGGTTACAACATGTTGAATATTACAATTTTTGAATTTAAATTACATTTGTTTTAAATAAGTGTGACATGGTTAAAACGATCCCGTAACAGACATCACATTGAGTTCTGGGAATTGGATCTTTGTTATAGAAAATCATTTACTAGTTAATTAAAAAATCTGTTAAAGGTAAAATAATATCTCTGCTTTCTATTCTCTCTTTTTGCTTCTGAGAAAACGTTATTCATTAATAGCTTTCTTACTGTGTATGAAATATAACTGGAATTGTAAAATTATAATATTATTCTCACATCAAGCTTTCCAAAGCCCCGTCTTCAGATCACTCTCACCACATAACAACTTTTCACTGTTTTATAAATAATTATAACAGATTACATTATCAGCCAGTATGTCACACACATCAATAAATCCACATTTCTGACTATTATTTAAACAAACTTAATGAATCCTGCTGTTCTCCGTGACGTATGTCATTCTCACGTGGGTGTATCTATAAATTTGCGCTCTCATTATTTGTAGCCTTTAAAAGTGTGTAATTGCTTGAAGAATGGATTTTCCATCGCTCAATGTGTGTTTGTCTATTGAACTAACCAGATTTAAAAGAAGGCCATGTACTTTGCACACACGTCAGGCCTTCACTTCACAGAGTAGTTGTGATCGCTCTTAGCATTATCCCCCCCCCCATCACGCTCTATTTGCTCAGCTAGACGGACACGCATTCTCGCCTACGTGCGTGCACACATGCACGTACACACGTAGGTGCACGCAAGTTTGCGTCACTCATTCATTCGGGATCAGAAGCCATATCCGTTTATCCAACTCTGGCCTAATTATGTGTCCGGATTAATAGCATCAACATACTTTCAGGCTTTTTTCTCCCTCTAATGCGCTCGTATTATCAAAACTCAAGATTAGATATTGCAGAGAGGAGGTGGACCGAGCTGTCCCTGCCTGCTGGAGAACAGCCCTAGACCTCCTTACTCAACTCAGGGCGTGGACGCGTTTCACTAAAAGTATTCATGTTTTACGCTTTCCTCCTCCAAAGTAATCACACTCCTCGTCACTTGTGAAAACAAATGCAGAGTTGAGCCAACGTGGAAGCCTGAAGTTTCCCCTCTTTTTCCGAACAGAGAAAAGAGTGGGTTTAAAAAAAGAAAAAAAAAAGCTTCGACCTTTAACCTCTTCTGATATCTAATTGTGTGTCTGCAGAGTGCGGCGATGATGTATCTTGGTCAGATATGAGAGACCTGCTCCAGCAGCTTCCAGATGTTCACCTCAGCCTGCTGCGGTACCTCTGCCACTTCCTCACCCTCGTGGATCGCAACCACAAAGAAAACCGCATGACGGCCCTCAACCTCGCCACTGTGTTTGGACCCAGCGTCTTCCAGTGAGTTAAACCTGTTTTTGGGCGGTAGATGTGGGGAAAGGTGTGAAAATAAACAACCACGGAGCAATGTCACCCAAGCATCCTCTATTTGCCTTGTATCATACACGTATGTAACGTATAACCAGACAATGTTCATTGACAATTGGAATAGTATAAATAATAATAGTTTTGAAGGGCAGAGGAGGAACCTTGACTTATTTTGTAGCATTTGCAGTCACCTTCACTCAGAACTTAACAGACATTGCTAATGTTTTTTTATTACCGTGACCTTTACAAAACTTGTTTGTTGCAGTCCTTAAATAACAGTGAGACAACTTGGCTCAGTGCAGGAAAAGCAGGCAGGCCGTCCTGGCAGCTAGAGCTGACGGATTCAATCCCCTCTCTCCTATTTCTGTTTAGTGAGTCAGATATTAAATTGTTTCCATGTGCCAGAGCAGCAGGACGGGGGAGAATGATTACAATGTTAAAACATGGAGTACATGTTCAGTGTGATAATCAACCAGTAAAGCTGTCTTTTTCAATACGTGAAGAAAAACAAGCTTTATTTGTAATTCAGAGTGGGACAAACTATTACGATTCAGAATACACCAAATATTGGGGAATAACTGAGTAGGATAATAACAAAAATCTGGCAGAAGTATAATTAAGAACACGAATGAATGAGAATAATAATAAAAGAATACATATTGATAACCGTGAGTGACAAAGGTCAGACTCTACCTCAACTAAAGACTAACAAATTGTAGCACTTAAATTGTACTTGTAACGTCACTCATCTATAGCAAATTGTAAATTGGCTTATTTGAGGAAATCGCACTTTCTTGTTTCTTGTTCTCCTGAGTTTGTACCCTATGGTTGAATGCACTTATTGTACGTCGGTTTGGATAAAAGCGTCAGCTAAATGACATGTAATGTAATGTAATGTAATGTAATGTAATGTAATAAGCATAAGTATTTGGCCAGCAGGTGGTGCTTTAGCGTATTTAAGATAAAAGCACGACACTGTGAAAGTTGCTCACTATTATATTAAGTATTATATGGATACCAAGTTGAATGAATGAATGGCAATAAATCCCTTTTGAGTCCCTTTCCACACATCGTAACCTTTTGGCCGACCCCTGTATTGAGACGACAGCATCCGGTATTTGAGAAGCACGTAAGAAACCGTCTCCACGGGGTCGTTATGTTTTCAGCTGAACCTCTAGTCTCACCGACCTATTTATGATCAAGCAAGTGTCAAATCATCCTCAACTACTGTTCTCCTGACTGGTGACTGGTGGGCATCTTCCAGTAATGAACTGGGATGTTCAGGCCAGCCAGGGCTCCCAGCGGGATAAAATATTCGGAAGGGAAAGAGAAGGTGAAACTGCAGTGCCTACTCCTTCATACTGTACAAGCTGTTCTCTTAATCGCACTGTGTGTGTGTGTGTGTGTGTGTGTGTGTGTGTGTGTGTGTTTAAGTTACATAATTTGGCCGACTGCCCGGTGTCAAACATCTCAAACAGCTGTTCGGCAGCATCACACATCATACTCGACAAGAAAGCTGAATTATTCTCTGTTGATTTAGGAGGCTGCCCGAACACCAACTTTTAATCTCAGGACGAGCCCTGGAGAAGAAGACTGACTGCCATGTTTAAAGAATGTGATAAACTCTCATCGGTTTGCTCACCTCTTTGCTTTTCTTTCCCCAGCGTGGGCCCTGGATTAGAAGCAATGAGGGACCAGAATATCTGTAACAAGATTATGGTCAAGTTCATCCAGAACTACAGCCATCTGTTTGAGATCGCCGGAGACACCGAAGGCCGCGCGGACAAACCGTCAACCTTTGTCACTCTCAAGGTATCGTAACCTCGATGCTGATGTTCCTATGAAATGCGGTGGAGCTGAACAAGAACTGAGGAACCTGTTTTGTGCCAATGTGCCGTAAACAGTGTGAGTTCTGGACCGTGACCCCCTCCCCCCGCCCCCACCCGTCCATCCACCCTGAGGAGTGATAGTTTGTCAATATAGTGCAGGCGCACATAATAAAGTTAAAATTGATCCAGGCCTCGCAGGACGGACTCCTCCGCAGGGGGCTGGTTTGAGTCTCTGGCTGTTGATTTATATTTGGCTGACGTCTGCATTGATCAGCTCGTTTATCCGGCCCGCTGTGGCTCCCTCAGGGAAATGGGCCCGTAACAAAATACACCCAAGCCCAGGCCACCAGCAAACCATCCATTTACAAGTGGTTGAAGTCAAGAGACGTTGCATTCAGTTTATACTCCTGTTTCATATAATTCATGAAATGTAATCATTTTATTTGAACCGTCGATCGAGGACTTTTATTGGCTTGAAACGTGACACGTGGTGTTTTCCTCAGGGGGCTCTTGCTGCCGACTTGTGGGAAACCCGCGAGTCAGAATGAGATTGTGTTACACTCAAACATGCATAACCCCCCCCCCCCACCGACCCCCTCCACCACCCCCTCGTCTGCTGACCTTCTTTCCCAGCACGCCTTTTCCCTCAGTCGCTAAATACTGATGAGCAGGAGGCGGCCATGCAAGTGTTTACGTGAGCGTTGGTGTGTGCGTGGATGCGGATCGCCGACCTGTGAAAATCTATTCTGAACCTTGTTGTTGAGGCTCACAGAAGAAGTAGAAGTAGAGCACTAGATGACTCCCTGGTTACTAAAACTTTGTGCATAACGACTTTATAGATGTACCTACAATGAAAAACTATACAAAGCATGATCTGTTGTGTGTGTTTTGTATTGTAACCCGTCCTCCTTTGACCTCTTTTCCCAGGAGGTCAATATGACCGATGCAGACACAATGAAGTCACCCGGTGACCTCGACGCAAACCCACCGACACCGGCTCCCAGGACGAAGGTGTGAGATCCGCTTTGAAGCAGCGCGCCTGCATGTGTGTGTCTTTGTTTATCTTTTTGTTAAGATAAACAAAGACAGTTTTGTTAGTGTACCTGATATGGAGGTCTTTGTCTGTCTGTGCAGTGTTGTTGTTTTTTGCACCACATTCCCAGATAAAACCCTTCAAATTCCCTTACATAGTCTGTTTTAACACCAGCCATGTGATCTGCGTGACGTGACGAACAACGTGGGGCATGTTTTGGAAAAGCAGGGGGGGGGGGGGTTTCAGAATGAAAGCGATTTTTGAGCGCATGTGTTTAGGTTTCTGTGAGCTTTAAAGACATCAGCTGATCCGTGCGTACAGGCTACAATGGTACATTAGGTTTCGTCACTATGTATTTAAACATACCCGACCATTATTATTGACATGTTATAATTTCTCCTTCAGATAGAAGTACATAGACATTATTTTGAGCATCTGTCCAATTTCGTAAACGGATGAAGTAGCTTTAAACCATATTAATTAATGATTATCATCACATTAAACAAATTCATTTGTATTTGTCCAGGGTCTTTTTAGAATTCATTCTAGCACATTTAACTGTTTTTGTACTGCACTTTGAATCCTAATCTCTTTTATTCTGCTTTTCCTCCCAATAAATGCTACAAGAAGGGACAAAAGAACCCACCGCAAAATGCAGAAGTTCTGAACAAATCCTCCACTAATGCTCCGAAGGCGAGGCCGAGGAAAAACAAGGTACAGCAAACAACACTTTTTTACTGCCCTCATTACGTTTTGTGATTTATTGTTCTGCCTGAGTGTTTATCACAGTCTATATTTCATCATTTCTAATAAATGCTTTCTTATCCGCCGCATTGCCTCGGTGCTGATTAGCCTCCGGTTATCTCGCGGGCGGCCTACGGTGCACGTGGCCTCGCAGCTTGGTCACATGATAGGATTTGATACAGGCAGTCAGCTGCAGGGAACAACCACACACTCGAAGTGAGAAGCAAACATGGGCTGTGGAATGCCGTTCCATCTCTGTTGTAGTATTGTTACCGATAAAACCTGCAACAAAAGCCGCATTGGGTTGTGAATATTTCATCATTCATGATAAGTCGTAGAAAGGTACCGTTTCTGTACATGTAGTACAGCTCCGGCTTCATTTATTTTATCAAGGTAAATATGGGAGCTGCAGGTAACTTCAGTTTAAGAAACAGTAATTCAGTTCATTAGTTAAAGTGATTTTCAACACTGTAGCATTTCTCCGATACGATACTTATTGATTCATCAAGTGATTCCTCATCATTTGTACAGCTGCATTTTCCAAACACTTCTGTCGAACCTTATTTATAAAACTGTTGTTTATAGACTATACTATCAAACTTTTGATCATAATCCACACCGATTTGTCCTTGATGCGTACCGCTAAAGATGCAGTTAAAAGACTTTATGTGATACAAAGTGAAAACAAAAGTGAAATAAATCGTATTCAGCCGCCTCAGGCCAACAAACAAACAAACCCACACACACTTCACATCGAGAGCACTCAGCGCGATTTATGATGAGAGTTTGTGTTTTATCGTGCATCCATTTATGTTTATGGATGAACTTTGGACCGCAGAAGGGCACAGTTATCACTGGCAGATAATTACTAATTCCATGTTTATGAATGAATAAATCACTGGGAGAAAGCGTTCTGTTGCTATGACCAGAAACCTTTTCATTCTTTTTCCAATTGTCAGTTGTTTTTATACAAACAACCACTATCTTGAAACATCCAGTGAAAAGTCGTCGCGGTGGTAGAAAGAACAGGTAGGGTTTATTTTGCAAATGCTTTTGGAGTAACTAGTTGTGTTGATGTGAGATGTTAACAGCAGCACAAGTTGTTCTGAGGCCGGCTACAACTGCATTTCATTTCGGAGCAGATTAAGGAAGACAAAGTACTTTTGCAGTCTTTTCAGATTTGGGATTCAAACCTCCAAATGAGTAAAATGATTCGCCAATCCGTGGTTTCTAAAGTAGGTAATTTCTGTGTATCGGGCTTCCTTTGCGTCCGGCCGTAGGTAGGTGGCACTTGTTGCGCGGCTTGACCTCTTTTTCACGCGTAACCAGAAAGTCGGCACCAGGAATGGAGGCAGCACGACGGGTCATTGTTTAACACTATAGAAACTGACCTCAGTTCTATTTTTAGTCTGCTTGGACTTTCCATGACTGCATTGGAAATGAGTCACTGTTTATGTGTATAGTATATGCACGAAGTAACTTTCTAATGACAGAAATGATACGTTTTTTTTAATCTCACTCTCTACTCTTTAATCAACATCGGCCGACAAAGACAACGGCCCCCCATCACAACCCAAAATCCAAACCTGTTCTAGCTAAAGAGGCGCGTGGACTTAATGACTTCGTGTTCCAAACGATTCACCCATTAAATGCACCAATGACTTAATGGAGGCAGCGTCCATGGATTTTAGAACAACCCATTACGTTCAATCCTAAATGGAAATGTTCTGCTGACATTTGGCGTAAAGAAAGAAAAAAAAAAAAGCAGGGTTAAAAGCCGGTCTTCCTATTCCACCAACGGCCGTTTATCAACAGAGCCAAACCTCTCTCAGCGGTGGCTGATTTTCACCTCGGAAATACGCTGGAGTCGTACTTCTTTTACCAGCAATCGCAGTTTCCTCTTTCTGTATTTGTACATGTAAAAGACGCCTCCGTTGACGCTCCCCTTAGGAAAAATGCAGAGTAGCACTCGCCACCACACGGCCGTAATTCGGTTGCGGTTCTTCTCCTACACCGAGGTTGCCGGCTCTCGTTGTTTGTACCCACTCAGAGTCAGCACGGTAAGACAAACGTCGGTCTAATCTTTCCCCTTTGTGGTTCGTTTATTGCTCTCTGCTTCACCTCGGATGATCCTCTAATGTACAGTGTGTTTTCCGGTAACCGGAGCAAAGGGTGAAGGCTCCAGTCTGTTTCTGTGCACTTATAAGCGAGGGAGTTGCAGGCGTATCGTCTGCCTCTCTTGCTGTCTCATATTGCTTGTCACACGACTCACCTGTTGTTGGCATCTCTCTCTCTCTCTCTCTGTGTGAAATAGGTGAAGAAAGGGTCGAGCGGCCGCATGGCTGCAGTCACCCCTGACCCCGGCCACTCGGCTTGGTCGCCCAACGCGAGGTCCCTCTCCATACCAATCATTTTACCGCTGACCTCGGCGCTGAGAAGCCCCGGTCCGGAGCCAATGGAGACGGCTCGCCAACAAGCCCCAGACACACTCGGCCACCTCGACGCCAACCCCTCCGGCGACGCGGAGGCCGTCAGCAGGTCAGAGAGTGCGGTCAAAGAGCGTGCGCCTGTGCCTGACATGATGGCAAAGCCGCGATATTGCTGGCAGGAATATTATTACTATTTTTCGGAAATAATTTTACGACCGGGTTTTTGTTTTAAGTGCTTGGAGCTGTTCAGAGGTAAATGTTCATGCATTTCCTGGAAGTTAAATACCATGCAGGGTACAGCCAGAGGTGAATATATTACATTCATGAATGCTTAATTCGAACTTCACGAGGTTAACAAATCATTTGTTTTCAGTTTCTCTTGCAGTCTGACTAAGGTCACAGTCTTATCTGTACGTCTGAACCTTTTTATAACAGCCGAAAAAATAAAGATCACCGTCACATAACACAAAGGTGAAGCTTTACTGCAATGTACATAAGATAAAACTATTAAACTACTTTTATTTTTGACTTTTACTCCAATGTGGTAAAAAGGTTGTGACTACTGTTTGCATTGATGATCAGTCGTGGGTGAGGCTAAAGACGGCGGTCGGAGATCTAAAGCCCCGTGGCAATGTGCCTTTTGGCATGCAAACAAGCCTATTATAAGAAGCTGAAACTGGAACCACTGGGTGTCGAGTGTCCTCAGCCCTGGAATAGCAAAGCCACAGTTGTGTCTGCTGTTGGGGCTGTTGACCAGGGGTTTTAAACCTGCCTTCTTTACCAGGGCTCGCACTGACCATTAACCAACTACTTTAGCGATAATAGAGAATACGTCTACTTTGTGTCGGTGAAATACAAATATAATGTGTAGCGAGGCAGGAGCCCCGAACATGACGGCAACAACGCGTCTCCATGCTGCACAACATCAGGAGAATACGTCCCCTCCTGCCTCAGAAGGCTACTCGGGTTCTGGTACCGGCTCAGGTCATCTAACGTCTTGACCACTGTAAAGGCCTCCTAGCAGGTCCACCTGCCAGCGCCACCCGACCTCTGCAGCTCATCCAGAATGCAGCAGCTCGACTGTTTTTTGACTTAAGTTCAGCCACGCTGCTCCGCTCCGCCGCTGCCTTCCCTGGTTACCAGTAGCTGCACGCATCCGTGTCCAAACATTGGCATTTGGGTGTCGTGCGTCCAACAGATCAGGGTCACGTCTACGTCCAGGACATGGTCAAACCGTCAACATCCCAACCGTTTGCTGTCCTGGTTCCTAGACGGTGGAATGAGCTCCCCAATAAGATCAGGGCAGCAGAAAGCCAATAGAGCTAACGACACACCTCTGCCGGCTATACCTGGACTAGGTAGCTCCTTATTGTCACCATGGCACTTACTTACTAGCACTTTGTAGTTTGGCTTTGTTTAAGAAATTGTTATTTGTTCATTCTTGTTGTTCTGGGTCTTTGCCCTCTTGGTTGAATGAACCTGTTGCACTTTTTGCTTTGGATAAAAGCGTCAGCTAAATGAAAAATGTGAGCTGTTGAAGCAGTGGGATGAGAAATGATGACGCTGTTTTGTCCTCTACTACGGCTTGGCAGACTCACCGCTGACCTTTTTTAGTATGACACATAATCCAACTGTTTAAAACCGTGTCAGCAACAGATCTGTTACCACATTACATCAAAACGCACAGCGCCCCGCTTTACAAATTTACAAAAACATATGTACATTAGATCAAATTGATGATATGGAATGTAACATTTTTGAATAGATTTGTTGAAATATAAAATATAATTTGCGTTGCACGGTTTGTGGAATGTATTTTCTTTGTATCTTCATAACAGGAAGTACTTTTCTTTTATTAGCTGTAGCAGATTTATTTGGATATGTAATACTTCCCAGGGGGCAACTTTCAGCCCCATCTCAGGATACCAGTAAATCTTGTAGTGGATTTTCCCGCCCGGACTGAAATCCTTCTGGTCAGACCGCATCGGGAGGATGTACAGATAGCGGGACAGGTCTAAACCCTGAAACTCAATGGCGCCTGCAACTTTTAGAAAGACTAAAAGAATTTCACCATTTTAAAACTACTTGATTTGATACCCACCGATTTAGTATCTGACAAACTTGAGCCTGAGAGACAAAGTAACCCAAGTGTGTGTATATATGTATATAAAATGTTGTGGTTATATACATTTTTAACTTTCATTCATGGTTTTTATTGCACATGAAATATGACACAAAGAGTGCAGGAGTTGTGTTCACACCTTGTTGGTGGTAAAGAGGCAATTGTAAGTATTTCTAATGGCACGTGTATTCAATTTCCCACTTGCACCATTCTTTCCAGTAACTGCGCTCGCTCGGACATTCAGCAGTCAAATCAGCGTTCGGTGGGATTAATAATAATAGTACCTCCGCTATGAGATCTTTTTGTATCCACGTTTTTACCGCTGTATCAAACCAGGAGTCCTTAACACGTGCAACATGTGAGCCTTGCTGTCAAAGACATGAATGCAGTGGATGTCTGTGTGTGGCACAATGCTCTCACCTGCACCTGAGATATGACACCAGCCTCGTTCGCCGCGCAGGTCACATGAGCCGACATAGCGGCGTCATGTGAACTTATCCTGCGCTCGGCGGGGCGTAGTACCTCGCGGTGGACGCATACTGGCTTTTGTGTGGAGTTGCCACGGCTCACTGAATCATGTGATGTAACCAATGGTGTTTCTTAGAAGCCCGTTGGAAAAAGGTGGGAGTGAGGAACGTTGCAGTGTGGTGTGAGTGCAGGTTCCCCGTGGGTACGACAGCATTGTTGGCCGCCTCCTCAGTAAGTCTCATCCATCAGCGGGAAAAACCCGGACGGCACATATTTACTGGCTGGATTTAACTGTTTTTTGGTGTCCGTACCCTCTTTCTAAATCTCCAACATGACATTGAACCCTAATCGCAACCAAGGTTTTAGGTCTATAATCAGTCTCAGTCAACAAGGTCACGGGATTTCTGGATTTAATAACTCAAAGCCAACCGCGCATGACCACAGGTGTTCCAAACTCAGTCGTGCAATAACACTGCTGGTGAAAAGATCTATTATTCCATCAGTAGACCGACAGCACTAACTAACTTCAAGCAAAAGACACTGAAAATACTTTTTTTATAGATTTTAAAATGTAAAAATACCAATTTTTTTATTATTATTACTACATAGTTTCACAGAAGATTAAGTAGTTGGTATTAGGATTATTGTTAGATACAAGTATGTGGAAAAAAACACATGTGGAAACAATGTGTTTTTTTTATGTGCCATTTTGATTTTAACATAAATAAAGTACAGCAAAGTTGATGCTTGTGATATTGAGACACAAGAGAGAATATGCACGATCGTATTCCATCAGTACATTTTTACATTCGCCTGCATGCTCGGTTGATCCTGAAGCATAGTGGCTCTCTGATACAATAAGCATATACCCACCATAGCTTAGCCAGGCTTATCCAACAAATTCTTTAGGTCTTGACCACCACACAGTTTGTGCTCTTTGGTATTCTAAGAATGTCCAGCCCCCGTCTAAAATCGGATAGCTTGGGGGTCCTGAATGGACCAGAGACTGAACAGAGGAGCTGAGGAACCAGAGGCTGTGCAGCTCCTGAATCCTCATCGGCTCTTAAGAAATGTACTAAACCGTTTTCCACATTTTGGTGTTTCTTCAACATTGCAAAGTAAAAAGGGATTATCGAGTAAACAAAACTGTTATTGGCCGCATCACCTCAAAGGAAAGTGATGGCAGCAAAATATCGTTCACATACCATATCAAAAAAGAACTTTAATTAGACTCAATCAGCAGATGTTGTTGTCGGGAAAGTTAAGGCAAGGCCATGTGGAGGGACCCTCGCTGGAGGATTACTCAAGTAACCACCATCCGCTAAGCTGGACAACTTTTGTCTGCACCGGGTTTTTTTTTTTTTTTTTAATTGTCCAGAAGGACCGACATGTCATTGGTGGTTTTCCGATTTACCCCGGAGGGATCGGGCCTTTTCCCGATCGCCCCGACAAAGCCTTTAGTTACCCACTACCATACCGAGGGGATAAGGGGGATTTCCGCTTTTGCAATGCACGGCGGCAGTGACGGCACATATTACTTTAATACGCTTGCCAGACTGTGTAACACCAGTTAAGGACGTGGGTGTGGGGAGGAAAAAAAACAAAAAACATTCACCTCTGAGTCTCTAAAATAATGTGGAGGTGCCTTCAGCAACGCCTGGAGGAACACATGTACATTTCCTGCGCATTTTTGTCATTTGAGAAGACTTTTAAAACGTTCCGCGAACTTTGGCACATTTTGATTCCTGTTTGGCTTGAAACTTAAATCCCCTGTTTTGAAGTCGTTGAGGTGCTGCGCGCCTGGCTCGAAGTCGCCCTCCACCCTCCACCCTCCACCCTCCACCCTCCACCCTCAGCCCGCCCGCCTGCCCCTCGACAGTACGCCACATGACGGCACGTCACGTACCAAGAGAGCCAGGCAGTCACGTAATGAGCCAATAACAACTCTTTCTTCTGTTTTTAGAACAACTGAGACTCAATGCGTTCGCCAACCGCCGCGTACCGGCACAGTAGACAAGGTTACCTCATATTTTAAATTGTGAGTTGGGGCTCTTTTAAAAAAAACCAAAAAACTAGTGAAACCAAATATTCTTGCTGCTTTTATTGCTTTACCAGCAATATTGCGTGACTGCTCCTTTTTAGCTTCTGCTGAAATGTTTACAGTACAATGTGCAACCAACTCTGATTGCAGCGAGGACACAAACAAAGCTATTTTTTGTTACTGTGGCATTTACAATTCTGTTATCCCAGTGAGACGGGGGAACAGCTGTCTTGGCTTTTTCGATTAGTATAGAACTAAAATAGTACTATTAATACAGATACTGACAATTTTCTGTCATTCACTGATGATAAATACTAGTTCAACACACAACAATCCTCATTATCTGTGGAGATTCAAGTCTAATTAGCTTGAACACGCATACCTGGTTGGTTTGCAGTTTTAAAATGCGCTTCGTATAATGTCACAAATGTAGTCATCGTTGCCAAACACCGACATGAATTCAACTGTAAATTAATGGATCGTAACAAATGCAGTTAAAAAAAAAGAAAAAGCGTGTTGCTTATGTGTTACAAGGCCACAGTTCAGGTCGGGCTCCAGTGTTTTCCTTCCTGCTTTGACTTCGGAAAAGAGAATAACAAGAATTTAGCTCTGCTGAGACAAACACGGCGAGGTGATTGTGACGTTTCCAGCCTGTAAGAGCCAGGATATGAAAATGTTAGGCAACCTCTTCATTCAGTGCCAACACTGAGAGTTCCTCTTATTGTTGCATTATTTCATCGTGTGCCGCTGGCAACAACCAGCCAATATGCAACCATTTCTCGTTTGGTTCATAACAATGACCAGAGACAAGCTCCACAAAGGGACTGCACCATTGCACCACATGGCTATTATTCTGCAGACAAAAGTCTTCTGCTCCTCTTTTCAGCCCCACGGACACGACGGGTGTGGCAGGGGTGGGGGGGCAATGCTTTTAATTAATTTTACTTTATACACACATCGTATCGTATTCGTATTACAGCTCTGACGAAGAAGACGGGCCAATATCTCCTTTTTATATGAGGTAGGACGTCTTGCCTAGCTGACAAAGTTAGATGGGAGTGTGTTGTTTTTGTAAATTATGATGGGAAACAATAGAAGCGCCAGTTAGAGGGAAATCAATGTACAACAATTTGCTTGTGAAAGAATGCCAAAAAATGTTTTGTAATATAATAATATCAGTTCATTCATTTTAGTTTCAGCTTTCATTTTGGAGAATATCAACAACAAATTTATTATATTTTAATTGAATTAATAATATTGAATTATTGAATACAACAATAATTAATCATATTTTCTTTTCCTGACATTTTCCATCCGTGCCAAAGTTACAACTGCGTGAGAGGACAACATATGTGTTCAACATCCTGCAGACCCTTGTTTTTTGTTTTTGCACGTGATAATGTTCCATACAGACTAGCCGCACATGAGTAGTAATCACATGTTAATCATCAATGACCCTACTAGCCTTCGCTTTTTGTTGAAGTTGATCTGAAGCCTTAACCCCAGCAGCTTGTTCAGCAAGTGTTGCTGCTGGTTCCTTATTTAATCACGTGCAGTTGACACATTTTCACTGGAGTGTTGTTTGCTGATATGACCTCAGAGCTGATAAGACTTCAGACCAGAGCGGCTGTATGAGGGAGCAAGCTTTTTAAGTGGTCATAATAACTGGAATAATGCATAATAATAATAAGCTGAGAAAATAAATAATACAATACCATTTTAAATACACCTTATGATTATTATTTTATATAAAATGGACAGCCAAACTTTACATATTCTAATTAAATTAATTAACTAGATGTACTTTACTATCTTTAATAAAGATAATAATACTTTTGTAGCTTTTGCTTGATGGTCAACTACTGCAGCTCGGGTGTAACCAAAAGGCAATACATCTTTCTTGGAATAATTCTCTTGGTTATGTTGTAATGAAACACAAATCCTTTTCTCCCAGAATGGAAGGTCAAAGGCCCTAATTAGTGCACTAATCCAAGTCCCAGGCATGTGGTCAGCTATGAAGTCAGCTATAAACAGTATGTGTAGTAAATACATAACAATAACCTGTTTAACTTCTGCCTGCGATATTTAATCTCTTTGTCTGCATTACATAATCGCTCTCACTCAAGCAAAATTGAGGCAATCTATCGAAGTCTATTGGCTTCATCCTCTGGGCACATTGAACATCAAAATCCAATAATTGACATTGATTATTATTGACAGACCCCATTGGCAGGATAGTATGGCACATATTTCGTCTTAATGGCTGTTTTGTGTTATTGTACACATAATGTATGTGTAAGAATTGAACTGCTTGTCGGACAAAATAAGCAGTTTTCCTGGGTTTTTTTATACCGTAAACTAAAAGGTCAACTAGGAAAACCTAGTTGTGCAGATCAATTGCCAACTAGGTAATTTGTTGCAGCAGCGGTCTGTGTCACTACAGTTAATGTTTGTGTTAGTTTCCACCTCCCTTTACCCGTCTGTGTCTCTCGCTCACATTTATCAATGGCTAGCTAGTATGCTAGTATGACACATCCCCACCACACAGACTTTCTTCTTACTGATGTGCGCTTTCTTGCACATACATTCAGGCGGCCACATGGGAGCTCAACCTCAGCCACGAGTCAACATATGTTTTAAAAAATTTTGCCGGTTAGTGGCGTCATACTGGGCTGGTTGAATTGACGCTGCTGGGTGCACAGTATGGAGGATTCGATGCTTCAGAGGCTTTGGAGATGTTTTTCCCAAAATATTTGTAAGGGTTTTATTAGAATCCAATAAATAATGTAATCATGTGGAGCATTGAAGTAAATCTCAGAAGCACGGTCCACACAAAGGGTTAATTTTTGGGATTAGCAGTCAAAAGGAGACATCTCTTTTGTTTTAATCCAGCACCATTGCATGAAACTAACAGCGTCAGTGTTAAAATCGCAACATTTCTGGGGGTCTCATAATCCTTCACCGGCACGCACTCCAGTTGAATAATGAAACCCCCGCGTCAGTTTTCTATACGTTTTTAGATTTTTCTTCAGAAGCTACTGCTATATTTCAGGGCTCAATGCGTCCTCTGCAGTTAATGGATTCGTGCCTTTGACATTTGCAGGCATCCCGGTGAAAGGTTAAGTCCACAGTAGTGAGCCATTGAAGCGTTTTCTGTTGCTTTAACCTGTTGCGTTCAGTGTCAGGTCTATTCTTAGGTGGTGGGCTGTTTCCCCCCCGCCCCCCCACGCTCGGAGATAATCGAGCGGTTCAGTCCGCTGCCTCAGGAGCACCTGTGAGCCTTCCACCGCTCGGCCTGTTGCAACAGAATGAACACAACTGGCCATAAGCACATATTTAAAACTGTTTAAAACATTTACAGGCCCACGGTTATGTTTTTCATTTGTTAAGCTCATCAAAAGGATCGTCAGGTTATCACGCAGTTGGGTGGGGGGGCGGATGGGGGTCATGTGACTGCTTTTCCTGGTTTACAGCTTTGATACTGGGCACATTTTACACAAGCCCACAGTCACCTTCAGTGTACCATCACTCCGTTATTATCTCTACCTGTATCAGTGCACCGTAGCTGTGCTATTACTGTCAACACCACTGTTTATGGACGGTTCAGGTCACCCCACACATGTTGATGTAGCTGTACTCCAAATGACGTGGCGCTCAGATTTACGGTCCAGTGTTTTCTTCTCATTGGGCTTCGGATATGGACGGAATCTATAACAAACCAGTGGGACAAATTACCTCCATAAATGGATGAAAGTCGTACTTTGGCTCTTCTGATAAGAGTTCTGGTAGGAAAACACCTCGACTGTGATAGAAGAGATAAAGGACGTAGCTTGATGTTGCCTTGCACCTTTTATATGTAGCTATACATATGTAGTTCGGTATAGATACACTCACATAGAAGAACCATTGCTCATTACCTCAGATAATAAAACGATATGGAGAAAACCAGAGATCAGATCAGTTTGGACCATGTGATCTACCGTTAAGAGATGCCGGCCACTTAGCATTCAGAGGACACCGTTAACTCACTCATGCGCACTAGATGCCTCCATCACCTGGGGGCCAGAACCAGAGGCTGGGGGACTTTCGGCGTCGCCCAGAGGACCTGTTTTGACCACCTGTTCCCGTAGCGCTCACTCTTTTCCCCTCTTGTTTTTATTTCAGTACCCTCCTCTCTCCTGTCCACTTCAGACCAGATGTAGGAAAGTAAGTTGACTTTATTTACTTGACTACTATTATCACCACTTCCTGCACTTTCATTCCATACCTGCTGTACACTCCACTTATTCTTTTTCTCTTCTTTTTTTCTTGGACCTTCAGTTTCCTGGACAGGACGATCCGTTCGGCGGTGGTGCAGCACCTCTTCGATGGAAACCCTTCAGGGGATCAAAGCTCAGAGGACTGCGAGTCAACCCCACGTCCAGCACCTCCGAGGCCATCTGCCCGACAGAGACGTCGGCACCACAGGGAGCAACAGGAGGAGGGGCTGAGACTCAAGGGAAGGAACCGGTGAGATGAGTCCGCTGTCGTCACCTCGGCGTGGTCGAGGGTATCAACTCGCGTTCAGTGTTGCAACCAAAGACAAACCGCCACCAATCTCACCATCTTTGTCTGTAATCGTTTCCTGGAAGTCTTATTTTATTAGAATAATGAGGAATAAGTCTGCTAATACTGGAAGAATAACGCGATGTAAACCAAAAATGATTTTCTCATTCTTGTGCAGAAAATTATTTCTTATTTCAAGATACAGAATCATGATAAACGAACGTGTTTAACAGGAATGGACTAAATTGATAATACTATTTCAGTAAAGCAGAGTAAGTTAGTCATCACTACTGTGCCACCACTTCCAGTTGGTGTTTTTGATGACGGTAAACCCTCGTACGGTTTTCATTCTTTCCGGTAAGCTCGTCCGCTGACACACCGCGCGCTCATAACAACCGCAGAAAGAAAGTAATCCGTGTTGATGGAGCTACACCGGGGCGAGACGCCGATTAGAGGCGCGCACGAGTCCAAAGACGGCCAAAAATGCCAAGACCGTGGACAGTAAATAGAATTAGCGCCGAAGGCTAAACAGCACGCGCCACCAGAGTTATCAGGATGACCCTGGCTTCACGTTTCCTGAAGCATCTCGCCCAACGTGAGGCCGATAAAGACGAACCAAAGCGGCAGCGCTAATTTCCTCACTCTGCTGTTCTCTGCCTGAGCAGCAGGGCCGCGTCCGACCGAGCCGACACCAACAAGGAGAACATCCCCCTGAGCAGTGGGAGCAGTGGGAGCAGTGGGAGCGGAGCAGGGGAGGACACGGGCAGCAGCGTGGACTCGCGGGGAGGCCAGAGTGGCACTCACACGGTGAGTAATCTCGCCTCGTCTCATCCCGTCTTTGGGATGTTTGTGGGTAAAGCACCTGCGATGCCAATCAGCTCGTCGTCCTTTATTTCTGACTCACTGCAAATAATTGCCAGTTGCAGTTGAACGAGAGGCCTTAAATGCAGACGGCAGCGAGTTGGAAGACGACAGGAAGCGAGATGCAGCTGCCTAATGGTTCCGCGGCATTCTCATTGAACAGCGGCTCGCAATGTGCAGCGCGCCGCTCTAATTGCAAACCAGTTCTTCCAGAAGCCGTGCTAGCGAAAGGGTCACTTACCAGCGTGCAATTAGCGGAAGCTTTTATCCTTTTGAGGACAACAGTAGACAGTTGTCATGTCGGTACTTGACTCACAACACACTGTTGAGTGCTCAGTATTTGTATCATGTTGAAGGGAAATTGGATATATTATATAAACTCTACGAAATAACAGCTCCTATTTGCGTGAAATGTCTTATATGTACTAGGATCTAGTTTATGGACAGTTTATTTGATTTGTTGCCATATTTATTTTACTTTGGTTGGAAAGTTGGAGGCAAAGTTATTGTATTACTTTCATTATAACATTAACCTATTTTAAGAAAAGTGTAAATTCCAAATACGGGTTTATTATTTTTAGTTTTGGTACCAAATCTTGGATATTAAAAAACTTCCATTAACCAATTAGTCAATTCAGAAAAGATTATTTAGCAACAACTTTGGTAATTGAAAGTCAGTGTATGAGAAAAACACATTAAATATTCTTTGCTTCTCAAATCTGAACATTTTATTATCTCATTTTAAGTTAAATAAGTTTAAGTTAAACATATAAGTGATTGATCATAAGTGGATTATTGGTCCGACAAAACCGGCATCATTTTTTTCTGACATTTTATAGATCAAAATCATCAAAAATGATCAGTTATTAAATTAACCAATGATACCAATTGTCACACTGGTACCATCCGGGTTAAGCGATGATTAGATGATAAAATACTCGGTCAGCTACCTCTGGTCTGCCGACCGCGATGCAATGAATCACCACCAACGGTTGAGTCCGTACGAGGAGGGTGTGAAAGCTCGAGGGGGGAGACGGTGCGAACCACGTCGCTTTCGTAACGCGATCCAGCGCCTGCAGACTCTTCTTACACCGCAGCAGCATGAAAGCAGGACAAATTATTATTCACACTCGGCTCATAATTCATACGTGTTAATTTAAAGTTCAGACCTCTTGCTTACACTCCGCTGGCTCCTCGTGCCGGCGCTTCATGTAACAGCGCAGGCGGCTCTGGAAGCTTTGGCACAGTCACGGTCCGCGGTACGGAATCCCGATTGGTGCTGAGGTTTGATGTCAGCGAGGGTCTGTCGGTGTGAACACCACATGTGAGCTTTTTCATGTCATGAGCCACTGAGAGCATTTAGTAGCTGTGAAATTGTCTCGCGTGTTATTTCTTCCGCTATTTATCGTACAGCGACACAGCGTACTGGAAAACACACCAGATTGATTCATTGGAACGTCTTTGATGAGTCAATTGAAGTTTGTGTTGTGCACAGTTCTGTATTTAATAGTTAATATGCGATTAATGATTAAGTTGCATCGTTCCACACTACTCTCAGGCCTGTGTGTATTTGGCTTGATGTGCTCCAGACTGAAAGGTCTCAATTTCCAGATGGAGTGCAATGAGGTTTCCATACGTTTAATGGCTTTACATTTAGAGGTCTCCTTTAACTTTGAGGTTCATGTTTGCAGTAAAACTCGTCAACATCTCTCGTCTCTAGTGATCATAAAATAGATCAGTATGTTTAATTCTGATTTGAGTTCTGTCTTCTTCCATTTTAAAGGAATGTGTTTGTGAGAGACCCGAAGCAAACCACATGGAGAGATCCGACAGAGAGTAAGCTCTTTAAAACATTAACTTGATTTGAAATTTAGTATGTCATTTAAGTTTTTTTGTCATTACTGTCACCACCTGAATGTTTGTGTCGCATTGATAAGCTACCGGCTGCCACCATCTTAAGGGACCTGTTGGTCATTCTGTGGTGTTTATTTATTAGGCAACAAAGATATACATACAGTATGTGATCGTATCAACTGTGTTATTCTGCTAAAGTGATCTTTTCTGATGGATCTTTCAGGAATAAAATTTCCAGAAAACGCGCGATTCCTTTTCGTCAACAGGTAAGTTCAAGTTCTAGTCCTATCAGGTCCTATGAGCCTCCATTTGTTTCAAGTTGTATAGTTTGCAAACAGAGGCTCAGATTTGAAAGAAACTGATGTGAAAGAAAGGAGATGGCTGAATATTCAATCTCAATAACTTTATGGTACTTTTTTTAATTGGTCAGTAGCACCAAGTTTAAAAAATGTATTGTTAAATGTAAATGTATTACTCGCGTACTAAAAGTTTTCTCCGAATTTTACAACTTCCCAATTCAAATAATTCGTTTGCAACGTTTGTACATTCAACATTTGGCTTCTTCAAATTAAGTCTAGTGCAGGTGTTGTTTACCTGAAACACGGGTATGGTATCAGCGTTTAAATAAAACCAAAAACATTCATATGATACACTACAATATGGAGAAGTAGGATGTACACGCGAACCAAAGCAGTGGATTCAAAAAGGAAATGAAATGAAGCTAAAGTGGAATCAAACAGCGGAATAAAATCTGCTCGTCTCCGCCTCTCATCTGGACCAGCACCGCCGAACGTTATCGCGCAGCCAATGCGAATATGACCTTTCTGAGCCGCCCAGATGGATGTTGGTAGCAGTTCAGGCTGCAGCTCTGCCACCACCAGCACCCCACACACACACACACACACACACACACACACACTTTGCCACCCAGCGACCATCTGGAGCCGGCACGGATGCGCTCTGACGGGGCGCCGGCCTCTCGGCTGGTCACTAAAGTCCGGGGGTTATCACGCACACGTGGGCGTTACCACCAGGCCATCTTTGTCCTCCCCTGAGCTGCAGTTCGTTTTATTAATCAGCAGACGGATTACGTGTGCAGAAATGTTAAAGAAGTGTTTGCAATTACGTACCCGCAGTACACCCGTGTACATCTGCGGTTAATTTGAGAAATTAAGAAGTCAGTTATTTACTGTTTAACCAGTTAACAATCGGTGCATATCGTTTTGCAGCTGATTTGGTCTTTCTCTGGATGGGTCACTTTTTTCTTTTTGATTGTTGCCAGAATACACACTCAAGCGTGTGGAGAGAGCAAAAAGAAAACAAAGCTATCTGACAGGAAGCTTATGTCAGGCCAAATCCTTCACTTTGTTTGTGTGGGTCCTTGGAGGCGGTTTATTCTCTCTAGACTGATGCCTGATGGCAGTGATTCAGAGATTGACTAGCTGGATCAACTCTTAATAAATGCAAGTCTCTTACCAAGCTGAAGTTTGATTTCACCCCCAGGTTTGATATTATAATGCAAAATGAATTATGTAGGTAGGCCCAACAGCTCCTATCTCAGAATTGGTCCTGCAAAATTAGGACTTTTTTAAATGTAGATGCTGGTTTGAGTTTTAAAAAATGACAAATTGTACTTTTTGGTTTTTCACAACATATCATATTATCTTTAAAATATCTGTGAATCAGCACACGTAAAACTGTGATCCATCGATGCATTCAAAACAAGGGGCTAATTGGGAACAAAACAAAAACGTTGACACACAAAGAGCTTTATTGATCTTGAAAACTGCAGAGCCGCTGTGATTATGGGATGGAGTTAGCTGGTGTGTGTGTGTGTGTGCTTCCCCACGGAGGGACAATGACGGTAAGAGCTCATCACATCAAAGCGAATGCTCCCGTTACCCTGAGACTCATTACGGCCGTTGATTCCTTAATCTCACATGGATGTGCCTACAAAAACAACAACAAAAAACAAGTGCTGTTGTGAGCAGATTCTCAGTGCACACCTCCCAGTGAGCTGTCTGTGGCATTCATGAGGTCTGGTCAGCCTTCTCTAAGAATAGCCTCGTGCCGCCGCGCCCAGGCCGAGGAAACGGGACCCCGAAGGCCCGTGGACACATTCTCAATTCATGACCTGCTGAGTGGGTTTGATCAAATAGATAAAAATGCCCCCAGAATTTGGTCCAGGGTCTCTTCTTTTTTCTTTTTTTTTTTTACTTTTTTTAAACTTATATTTGAGTTAGAGAAAGTGTGATGGGGGAGCAGGGAGAGAAGGAAGGAGGAGCCTACATGCAGTTTGTTTGTCTGCACAGAGAGAGAGACGGAGAGAAAAAAACACCCTGTCAGGCTACGTGTGCTGCCTCACAATCCGTTTCTTCTCCTCCCTCTCTCCCCTCCCTCTCTCCCCTCCCGTCTGCTGCTGTGAAAAAAACAAGTCCGGAGCAGCGTCAGGGCGGGGAAGACAAACACATGTCAGGGCGGGGAGAAAGCTCTAGAAAGGAGGGCTACTGTAGAGAGAGATAGAGAGCGGGGGAAGGGGGGATAGGCAGGGGGCGTGGTCAGGGAGGCCAATGGAAGGAGGACGGGGCGGAGCCAAACCCTCGCTGCGCTCGCGCGCGCTCAGAGGCAGATGGGCGGATGTTTTGACCACGTAGGCGGCCAATCGGTAGCGAGGGAGCAGCGCCTTCTCCCTCCCCCTCCTCTCTCCTCCCTCCTCCCCCCCCCGGGCTGGGACGGGCCGTGGGAGTGGTTGGTGCGGCCCCCAACTTAAAGAGTGTGTGTGTGTCCGCGTGCTGGCCATCGTCGTCGTGAGCGCTCATCTCCTTTACTTCCGTCCTCTCATGGTCGTGCAGACGCTCAGGATGAAGATCCAGGAGTCGCCCGTCGCGTGCGACGCGGGGAGGGTCGGCGGCGGCGGAGAGGCGCGAGGCTCGGACCAGGAGCGCGAGGAGGTGCCTCGCCTGGACCTGACGGCGCTCACCGAGGAAAACAACTGGGGAGGTAAAGCTCCCCGATCCGCCTGCTCGAGTTGTTCTCTTAGCATGTGATGCTTCTCTGCCGAACACACACACACACACACACACACACATTTTGTGTGTGTTCTTCACACAAACATGCTCGGACGCAGCTCTGCACATTGGGGTCTGGGCAGCAGCTGCACACCTCCTGGCCCCTCTCCTCCTCCTCCTCCTCCTCCTCCTCCTCCTTTTGCATATCCTGCTCGCTTTAATGTTCAGATATCCTCCACACACTCGTGTGTGTATATCTGGCTTAGCGACCCACAGGAGCGTGTTATCCCAGCTGGGGGAGATAAGGAAGTGCTGCAGACTGTTTGTTGTTTTGTTGCTGTTGAATTAGACCACATGGGAACCTTGAATGTGAAGTTTAGAGCCACTTGTGTTCGTTTAAAGAGAAAACGGTTGTTTGTTGTTGTTTTTTATCAGGATGTCTCTTTACTGGAATTTCCTGCATTGAAATGTGTCAAGGCTCCGCTGCTGTTATTCACAGTCAGAAATTAATCATTAAATGGGAGGTGGAATCGAGATAATTGAGCAGAAACTTTGCTTGCATTCCGAGAGTTGATCAGTTTCATGTGAGATCTTGAATGTTCACTTCGTCCCTTGCCAATGGTGATGGTGATTTTGTATTTAATGGCAGCTTTGCAAACTTTAAATGCATCTAATAATTATAGTCACAAGCATTGCACTAAGGCGATGTTCTGCAGCCAGACCTCTATTTAGTACGTTCCTATCGTGTGTATTAATGCACTGCTGTTGGCCTTCTGTGCAGAGAGGAAACCGTGCACAATTGCACGTGCACTCAGACTGTGATTGTTTTACTGGGAGGTTGCAACACAGCGGACGGACGGAGGAGGGTGGAGGAACCTGTGGGCTGAGCAGCGAGAGCCGAGCATTTTGTTGAACTGTTCACTGCAATGACAGCCGACAGGTCCATTTCTTCCAGTTAGAAGGGCACGTCAGCGCATGTTTTGACTCCCACTAACCACCTCCACGGTTTCCTGTCTGAATGTTGCAATCACAGCAATATATTCCATGCTACAAATCCCTCAGCTTATACGGCCTCATGGCTCGAGGTTGCATGATTTGTGGAGCTCTCTAGTGGTCAAAAGTGATACGTTAAAAAACAACGGAGGTCTGTGAGACGTTGTTGTTGCTGCTGCTGCTGCTGGAAAGCATTTGCATCACGAGCATGTCTAGCAATTGATTTATTGTGCCTGAGCCAACTGTTCAGTCTTGTTTCCTAAAGGTGTGGCGTTGGTTGGTTAAGCTCCCGGAGTCTGTGCACGCTGTCTCGTATTGTGCTCGCTTGTAATCCAAAATGCGTTTAGTTTGAAGGAGGGCTTAGCGTCGTGCAGCCTATTCAGTAATGTCGCATCTAGACGGCCGTGTTTTTCTGCAGACGTTTTGCAGTTGAACATTTTCTGTTTGGGGTTTCGGAATCTCGTCTTTTTTTGCCTGTTCTTGAGTCTCCTTTCCTGGACATTGTGTCCTGAATGCTTAACTGAGTTTGTGGCAGTGGGGACGCCACAGTGAGCGTGCATGATTGCTTGTGACAGGCTGTTCATAACCACAGTTTCTCCTTTTAGGTGCGTGAGATGGCAAACGGATCAGGTCCATTGAAGCATGAGTGCTGTAACAAAAACCACAAGTGAGCTAGTGAGGATTTCTTTTTATGTGCTAGTCTTCACGAAGGAGAACCAAAGGGGGATTTATGTTCTTGCAAAACGAGCCAGCATGAATTATCGGTTGTTTCAAGGTGTATAATGGTACTTTAAGGGATTTGTTCTTACTAGAGAGGAGTGTAATCCAGTGCAAGTGGTCTTGCTGGGGGGGGATGAGTCCATTAGGCAATGGTGGGAGGCCCTTGTCCCAGTACACTTTGTGCCAGCGCCTGTCATTGGTGACCTGATATTTACCGCTGCTCTGTCCTTGTCCTCCTGCCGGCGATGGTGGAAGGACATTAAAAGGCATTCCAACAGGAAGAGACGAGAGACAGTCGCTCGTACGTCTCGCTAATTAAGGTTTAGGAAGAAACTTGTTGTTTTTTGGATTTCCTGTATTTGTTCTTCCTTTCTTTGCCTAGATTTCCTCATCTGGTTCTTCACATCTTGCCTATTTTCTTCTTTTTCATTCTTCCCAGATTCTCCGTTCTTTAACGCCCCCTTTCTTGATTTCAAAACCATTTTTCATCCAAGTTGTTGTGATGGTAAGTGTTGCGTTACATCACCTTCACCAGAGTGCAAGAAAGAGAAAGCTGTCCGAGTTGACCTTTTCCGTGGCATGGCAACGCGCTCGACCGATCTGGAACATTTGTCGCACGCGTCTCACTCACACAGCAACCTTTTTTCTTTTTTGTGAAATGGCAAACTGGCATGTTTTTTTTGTTTTGTTTTTGTTTCATTAGTCTAGTTAATCCTGAACCACCAGTAAGCGGTTTGATTTAAAGGATTCATTTGAAATGCCATGAAGCCTCTGCACCTCCAAATGAAGACCTGCAGTGTGATTTAGGGCCTCACCTGCTGCTGTGAGCGAGCGCAAACAGGCCGCAGGGCGGCTACTTAATAAACTGCACGTAGCTAAACCTACACGAGGACCCCTGGCACAAGATGTGGAATCTGAGCTGAATTTCTTCTCCCGCAGCCGAACCCACCCAAGCTGAGAAAAATACATTGTTTGCAGTTTTAGACTGCATGCGTATTTTCTCACGTGTTTTCTGACACTTTGAATGTTTCCCCCGGCAGCTTGTTTTCTCTCCCTCCGTCGCGCCTCGCTGTGCAACAACTCCTCTGTATATTCCTAGAGTCCCCTGACGCCTGATGTTACAGGTCTGGCCGTTTCCATGAAATCCCCTTCATTGTTCCTGCTGACTTTAATGTTTTGATACAGTTTCTACAGTTTTTTCCCCCCCTTTCTTATTACAAGAGGGAGCTCTGATATTTCCCAGTTTAGTCTGTCCACCATGCACACGTACTTTGACAGACGCTGAATAGCTTCATCTCTCGCCGTGCAGAGTGGAAACTAAAACACAAACTCATCAGTGTCCCTCCCAACGGGGGTTGCCTGCTGACATTATCCCACAGAGTGCCAGGCATTATTAATAGCCCGGGGATTGTCAGGGGTATCTGCATGGCTATTTTCACCAGGCATGATTATTGCCAGAGTGAAGACTGACCAGGGCATAAACCGGGAGGGAGGGAGGGAGGGAGGGAGTGAGTGAGGGAAGGATGGATGGAGGGAGGGGTGGAGGGAAGGAGGGAGGGCGCTCTGACCCGCAGTTACAAAACAACATCTGTGACGGTCGAGCCCCACAGGAAGGTTTTTAAGCTTCCTTGTGTCCAGCCACTTTCACACCGCCAATTAGGATCCAAAAAGATTTTTTAGCAGGGAAAGAAATGACCTGTAACTGTATTGGAAGATAATAAGTTCTAATCTTTAGGGAAATTAACATATTGTTGGAGTTGCAGAGAAAATCTGAAGCCATCGTGTATGTTAATTAGTCTTAAAATGGAAATTTCTGGGTATGTTTTGACATTTTGTAAAGTAAATGCTTATTGATCTGCATTTTACTCAATAATGGATTCCTATTTCAACAATCAGAGTTCTTTTTTATTAGTTGGGCATTTAAAAAACAGCAAGTACATAATTCTTTAGGGTTTTAGTTCTGAAGTGGGTCCTTTTAAACGTTAAAGGAGGTGTTTCATTCAGTAGCTACAGAGCTTTTGGCCATAATATGGTAAATCTGCTTTGTGTTTGTTTTTCGTGCCAGCATGCACCACCGTTTCCGAATTCCTCCGACTAACCTGTCGTTTGTTGCCACCGTGTGAAGTTTGTTGCTTTTTGAACCCTGACTTGACACAGCAGAGCATCCAAAGTGGCGCATTTTCAACAAAGTGTGTGTTTTTTTTTTCTTTTTTCTCAGAGCCGGTCCCAGCGTGCCCGCAAATGCAGAGGGAGAGCATGGACCGCGAGGAGGCCCGCCTGTCCCCTCACGCCGGGGGGCGTCTGATCCGCCAGCTGGTGGAGGAGGACAGCGACCCGATGCTGTCGCCACGTTTCTACGGCTACGGACAGTGCCAGCAGTACCTGGACGACACCGAAGTGCCTCCCTCGCCTCCAAACGCACACTCGTTTGTCAGGTAAACAACTTAACACGTGTGTGTGTGCGCGCGCACGGGTGTTTGCGTAGAGGAGAGTTGGGAGGAGCCGTCACTAACCACGTGATCGCGTCCCCCGCAGTCGCAGGAGGAGCTCGTCCCTCGGCTCCTGCGACGACGACCGAGAGGAGCTGACGTCCGCTCAGCTCACAAAGAGGATCCACGTGCTGAGGAAGAAGATCCACCGGTTTGAGGAGAGGTTTGAAGAGGAGCGTAAATACAGGGTAGGTACCAGTCTTTCACTTTTTACAACCCGTTAACAAGGTCGTTGACCATCTGAGGAGACACCTGTGACTCTATGAAACAGATATTTAAGAGATTAAAAGATTAAAGGTCTGCGACTGTTTGTTTATTTTAAAGGCCATTTGCTTCATAAAAATGCTGTTAATCCCAGACTGAGCCCTCGATTTATGATCGATGTAGTTACGTCACGTGAGCAATGACTATAGCTGCTGCTTCATTGTGAAAGAGCATCTGTCCTCATCAGTTCTCCTGCTCTTCCTTCTTCCTATCCAGCCCTCCCACTGTGATAAAGCTGAAAACCCAGAGGTGCTGAGATGGGTTAATGAGCTGGCTAAGCTTCGCAAAGAGCTAAAAGGTAAGACCTTGAAACAAAGCGGGCTCGGCTGTAGTGCGGGAACTAAAATCAAGACTCAGTGTCGTCCGTCTGTCCCCTCACCCTCTTCAGAAAGCAAGCTGATGAAGTCGGAGGAAGACCTGCCGCCTCTGACCCGCCAGCGCAGCAACACGCTGCCCAAAAGCTTCGGCTCGCAGCTGGAGAAGAAACCCCCGCAGGAGAAAGCGCCGAAGCCTCCGGTGGAAAGCAGCCTGGAGACGATCCTGAAGAAGCTGCAGGAGAAGAGAGAGGACGTTAACCGTCCAGAAGACATCAAGGTAAGACAGTGACACGCTCGTCACAAGGACAACAAAAGCAGGGAGACCCAGCGGGAACTTTCATTTCTGAAATGATCCGATGTTCTACTTCATGCTGACAGGACATGACACGGGAGCAGATCGGAGCGGAGAAGGTCGCGCTGCAGAAGGCTCTTCTCTACTACGAGAGCATACACGGTCGACCAGTAAGTCCTCCCGTCAAATAAACAAACGCAATAAACAATCCTGTCGGCCATGTTGGCCCAAAGAGGAAAAAAAAATCTTGTTTACCACTTCGTTGTGACCCAGATTGCAAGTCAAGGGTGAATAATGTCTCAAGCCGGAGCGGCGTGTTTGTCGTGATTAGCTAATGAAGGAAAGGATGGGTGTGATTCTTTTGGTGCCTTTTTTTTATATATATATCAAATTGTCACAACTGTGCTGTTGCAATACAGAACAATATAAAGACCTGTGAAGGCGCTGACATCACTCATCGCCTGACATCGTTTGATGTCAGACCCTGAATCAATCGCAGTAATTGTGCCGTCCTTGCTGGCGTTGTTGCGTACCAGGAAGTGCGGCTGACCTTTCTGTGTTCCTCGGTGGTTCGTGGTCACCGACCCTGGAGAACGGGGCTGAGGAGTTGTTAGCCGTCTGGGACAGCTGTCATTTAGGGTTACGTCAATGTCCGTGGCTGAGCAGTCGGAGCAACAACTTGTCCCCTCTTCTTTTGCTACTTCAGGTCACCAAGAGCGAGAGGCAAATCATGAAGCCGCTGTACGACCGGTATCGTCTGGTGAAGCAGATCCTGTGCAGAGCCTCCACCATCCCCGTCATTGTAAGGACCGCATCTTAAAACCTCCACGTCTTTTTTTTTTTTTTTCCTCCAAACTTCTTTCTATGCAGCCGCCCCCGTTTGTCCTGCGGCTCTTTTGACAAGCGGGCGGCCAAGATCACTGCGTTGTCAAAGCGTCTGCGGGCCCTTAATCCCGGCTCACGGTGGCTTTAGGGCCCCGCCGCGGCACCCGGTGGCAGCCGCGCGACAAATGCGCTCTCCACCTTTTCTAAAGTCCAGCTTTGGCAGCTCAGTGACTCCCTCTATCCCGAAGCGGGTCATAGGTGACAGATTGGGTACACAGAAAATGACATCACGAAAAACTGATTGCAGAAGCGGGGCGGACGCTGTAGAAATGTTCAACTTTACTTTGATATGAGGACTTGTTTCCTCCTACATGCACATAAAAAAACTACTTTTTTATTGTTGATAATGCTACTATGTTGCAGTACTAGTTTTATAAAAGTGTTGTTTGTATACTCAACCATTTAATAACCATTTCTATTATGTAAGATATTATTATGAGTAAATATCCGTTATATAATGTGCTACCATTTAATCCCCATCATGCAAATTGAGACCATTGACAGAGTTATGTTGCAGCACTTTTATTATGCCAGAAAATTGTTCCGGCTTTTAACCCCTCAAGCTACTCTTTTTCTTCCTAAAATAAATTTAAAAATAGTCCATGAGTTTACTATTTAAAAAAAATATTTAGATTTAATTTTTATTCAGTAAGTAATAAATAAGCAGTCATTGAGCTGTTCACACAGAGAGACCCCATAAATAAGTTAACTAACCTTGAGTCTTGGGACGTCCAATTTGAATGATTGTCATTCGGGCCTCCCGTTGGAAATAAAGCTTGGTAAACGCCCGAAGGACGAGGCCTTGCTGTGAACGCCAGCGCGGTTAACGCCTCCTTCTTAACCGTCACCACAGGGCTCTCCGTCCAGCAAGCGCAGAGGGCCCCTCCTTCAGCCAATTATCGAGGGCGAAACCGCACTCTTCTTCGATGACATCAAGGTGACGAGCTGCTGCTGCTGCTGCTGCTGCTTGAGCAATCAGTCGCCAGCTCCGATTTTCCCCGCCTCCCCGTCATTTAAGTACCCCTCTAATGAGCCTGATTGCTGCCTGTTGATTGGGCGCCCCCCCCGTTTCCTGTCGCCAGCTCCCGTAGAGACGTTGAATCAGTAGCTGCCTGGATGTGACATTTGAACTGCTCCGTGATTTGTTTTTTTAGAAGTAACTGTTGGGTGTCAAAAGGTTATGCTGGTTTATTACAACCTGGGGTCTTATTTCTTACTTGTGACGATGATAATAATGTTGTAGTAAGAAAGGTAACTGCTGGGATCTAGTTGTGCGCGATAGTTTAAAATAAGTCTGATGGGGGAGAGACGCGTGAGCAGCACCTGTTTACATGCATCACAGATACCTGTTTAGATCGTTCAGTCCCGTGATCTCAATAATGACTTTGAATAGCAAATAACAGTAAAAGCTAAAAGAAAATGAGACCCATAGTGCAATAAAGCGCAGGTGTGTTTTTCAGAGAGAAAAAACCCAATGAAAAGCCAAATCGTGTTGCTCTGTGTATTTAGCTGCAGTTGTTTCAGGACTTTGTCTTCTGGTTGACTGCCTCCATTAACTCCATCAACACACACGCACACTAACGGGTATCGACATGAATCACAACGAGCACCCTGGAAAGCGCATTTTTGCTGCTGTACCGCGATCGTTTCTAAGCACTATCGACTAACACTGCACGACCCTCATGCACCCGGGTGTTTGAGCCGGCCAACGGCATCTTTTTCCTGTTTTTTTTATTGCCAGAGCACGACCCGGCCTCTACGTCCTGCGGCCGCCCGTTGACCCCTTTTTTGTTTTGCTTTCTGCAGGAGGAGGAGGACGGCTCGGAGGACGACGGAGACTCAAAGACGCAGTTCAGCGTGACGGCCCCGCCGGACGCCAGCGTGCTGGGCTTCCTGGACCACGCGGAGGAGGAAGCGGACGGGTTTATTTCACCCGTGGACGAACTATCGCCCTCTAAGCACATGACTGACATGAGGCTGTCCAACCTGCACGCCGCCACCGCGTAAGAGCGAAAGACGACCGATCTTCTCCTGCCCTCATTGAAATATTCTTTTGTCTGACATATTAAAGTATTTCTAATGTTTTTCTTTCAGGGAGGAACTTGTGGAGCAACTTCAAGAGACCCGAGAGGAGAAGAAGAGACTTCGCAAGAACCTGAAAGAGTTTGAGGAACAATTCTTTAGACAAAATGGAAGGTAAAAGATTGCATTAACACAAGAGGAGAGGACATAATTAATTTGATTTGTCCCGGTGAACCTCCCCCCCCCCCCTCTTTTCTGAATGCTTGTCATCTGGTTCCCGCAGAAATGTGCAGAAGGAGGACCGCTCCCCCTTGGCAGTGGAGTACAACGAATACAAGCACGTAAAAGCCAAACTGCGGCTGCTGGAAGTTCTCATCAGCAAAAGAGAGTCTACGAAATTAACCTGAGACGACGACAGCAACAACAAAAAGAGACCATTAAATGACTTCAGAGGGACAAATGTATCCCACCAGGTTTGAGAAAAATGGCTGATTTTCATCACAGAGGACATCTGTGTCCGCTGGTGTTTCTGGCCGAGGGGAAACCGTTGACCCGCTGGGTTTTTCGGCGGGAGCCGACTCTTGACGGCGTCACAAAGTCACCTCAGCATTTTCCTTTCAACAAACACCTCTCCTTCCCAAGAGGACGTTCCATGAGACGCACTCAAACATAATGAATTAGTTTTATTGCTAATAATTTATTTCTATATTTTTGAAATGTTTTTATTGTAAAACAAATGTTATTTTTCTGACGCTTTGCTGTAGAAGTCTTAAAGAAAATCGTTGTAAGTAAAATACTAGATATGAAATGTATTGCTGTTTGGAAAGAAGGATTTTTGACATCTGTGTATTTTTGTAAGGGAGACTTTACCATTTGTATAACTTTAATCAGCGTATTCAGTTAATGAATAGCTTTCTCTTTTCCTGTTTTGACCATCATATAATATCCAAAACAAACCCTTGCTTCTTCTCTTGAAGTTATTGTTCAAGTGGTTTCTATTGATAATACAACCCAAAGACTCCGAATACAAACTACTAACCAAAATAGCTCAATCTCAATAAAACAACTATTTTTACTGACAAATTATTTTTGTGATCACTGGTACTTTTAACTGTATATCTTCTGCATTGACACCCCCCTCCTTCCCCCCATTTACTTCCTATCAAATAAGCTATTTCTTCTTGAAATCTGTTGTGTCTTTGCTCACATTGATAGACGTAGACAAACGTTTGTGAGGCGACTGGAGGAAAGCAGATTTTTTTTTGTTTTTTTTCTTCTCATCCTCCTTAGCGATTGTTTGCTTCTTTTGTAAATATTGATCACTTTTGTATGTTTACTTTCTGTGAGCGAGTACATTTTCCCTTTCTTTCTCCGAAATGGATGATTTTATCAGTGTGAATTTTGTTTTTACTGAATGTAAACACTGGCAAGGCTTAATGAATTTTAAGTGTGTACATTTTAGTACATAAATTGTATTTGTATTTTGTATATAATATGAATGAAATCATATTTTTAAGAGTTCTCAGCTGTGTGGCCTTCCTCCGTGTATCTGTTTTCACCTCAGTTTGAGGTGAAACAAAGAATGTTTGCCGTATTTAACTATTTTTGGCTGGACAAATAGATAACTTTAATTGATCTATGTCAACTATGTTCTTTATAGATCGGTCTTTTAGTTTGTTTTATAAAATGCCACACAATGGCACCACACGTTAGTTTAAAATGATATAACACAGAAGAGTAGGACCTTGTCTAATTGAAGAAGTTTGTTTAAATTATTTTATAAAAGCTCATTATTTGTAAATTTATTAAAGAAGCTGATTAAGATATTACAAATGCGAAAACGGTGAGTAAATATAATTAACAACTAAAGATAATGTTGAATATACTTTTGTCCAACAATGCAATCAAAGACAAGCTCTGTAGTGTTTAATTTAAAATAGTTGGCTGGCACAAAGGAGCTTTGTGTAAATTTCAGTAAAATATGAATGTCTGTAGCACATTAAAGGATTAAAAAGGCCTAAACTGCAGGATAAATTAGCTATAAACAAATCCTATCTTAACATGTATATACATGCAGCATAGACCGAAGACACTGGACTCTTAAGAATAAGAGCTTTACTGGGCCGTTTCTCTTTATTGCAGAATAGATATCAGACCATACTATTAAATATATATTAAAAATATACGTAAATGCTCAACCATTTCAGGAAATTCCCGCCACTGCAACCGGATTGAACATCCGTTTGGAATAACAGGTTTGACTGTGGGAGATAAACACGGCATGAGGGCACATTTTGGAACAAGCAATGTGATAAACAGTTTAAGTCTTTATTAGGTTATTTGCCCACACTTGCATATATTGTGTCATCCTGCAAAAATATCACAAGTGAATCATCTGCAACAAACTTATCACAATTTCTATATTTGAATGGTTAAGAATGTACTGCATTTCAAGGGAAATTTTGGAACATACGCAATATTCGCTTTCAGGTTCGGAGTAAACATTAGCTTAGCCCCGTTAGCTTAGCCTTGTATAAAGAGCGGTTACAATTGGCTTTGTCCAGCGGCCATTCAGGTCCACTAAAGCTCATTGTTTGCAACAAAACCAAGTGTAAAAACACTTGACTTTTGTCAACTATTTGAGTTTTCTATGTAAAAGGGGGGAAAAGTGCGCTTTACGGGGGCTGGTGTTACAGTTGTACAGAAGTAGGCTAAGAACAACCCGACTGCTGTAAAATGGTGTCAATATTCTCCAACCCAGAAAGCTCATAAGCGTATTTCCCAAAATATCACATTTCTTAAAATGACATTCGGGTTTTTGCTTTCATTCAAGAGCATGCACACGAGACAACCACTAAAAAAATAACTTCAATAAAGTCAGCTTTTCATGTAGGTTTTGTTGTAGAAGGCAACGCTGTTGAATGCAGGTTAAGATCAAGTCGGCTGCTCCAAGATGCACAGCTCAAACCAAAGGAGGGATTGCAAATTAGATGTACAACGTCTCAGCCGCCGCCCTTCTGCTTGCCGAATACTCTCCCATTAACAAGATCAGGTAACGATTATATTCAAAGTACTATTTACACACATATATACTTAAATTATAATTTGTCCAAAAATAGCCACTCTATTAAATTAAATGTAACAAAAAGCAAGATCATTGTCTCAAAGAAATAACATTTTTTAAAAGGTAGAAAATAGAATTTAAGGAGCTAAATATAAAATACACAGCTTTGGGGAAAAATTTTTAAAAAAGACAAAACACCCAAAGACGAGCTTCTCAACATGTCGCCATCACCGTTTGGTCACAAAGGTTGTGGGATTACAGGGGGTTCATATGAACTTAATCATTAACTTTAATATGTAGTCTGGTGAGACTCATTGACAATGGGTGCACACAGACTTGTTAATAAATACATTTAGCGATTCAACACTTTTAAGTTTGTTTGGCAGGTGATATTTGTGTCCAACTGAATGAGTCTGGCATACTGAGAAACATGTAGTTTGAGTCAATACATCACCTGGAGCTAATACAGGGGCGTCAAGTTTAACAAACAAAAGTAGTATACCCGGAACTATCAACTATTGATACACTTTATATTTGATGGAAATTGTTATATAAAACACAAAATGTGAGCATTTATTAAGAGAGACTTATCTGACTCCATATTTTACAGCATTAAAATTTCCAAATGGTGTGCGAAGGTTGAGAAACTCTCCAAAAGCAATAAAAACAATAATACTCTGCATGTACACAGATAGACCTTTCAGATTTATTATGTTCAACAATCCTGTGAGGGCATATATATAAAGAGACTGACCTTCTCGTCTCTTGTCATGGGGGGGGGGGGGGGGGGGGTCTTATTGCTGTTAAAGTGCATTAAAAACTGTTGCATGTCTCCTCTACTGCTCAGACCAGGCTGAAGCCCTCGTACTGCTCCACGGCCCGAGTGAGGCGCCGGCGCAGGATCTCTTTGGTCTGGTAGCGGGGCATGTCCAGCAGGTTGTAGCAGGTGTGGGCCACCGGCAGGTAGTGCTCCTCCGCCGTGGTGGACTGGATGACGATACGCAGGCTCTCCATGCCGTGGATGGGGATGCGGTCGCTGCCCGTCAGGAACACTTGAGGCGTGAAGAGACACAGAGGGAACGAGTTGAAAAGTGGTGAAACTACTGCCTGAACGGGACACGGCTGCATTTAGAATACCGATGTTAAGTAAAGCGGTGCAATTTGGCCTTGACATCATTCTCCAGATGTTCAGGCTTTAGTCAAAGCCGAGTGTGAAGTCATGCATGAACAAACATGCACACCGTTAAGGTATTTATGTGTGAGCATTAAGGTGTCATGCACGTTGAGCAGAGGAGCAATTAAATACTTACATAAGAACTGCTTCTTCTTTTCCAGAGGGAACTCGTGGAAAACCTCCCAGAACAATCGGACTGTTGGATGAGTGGCTGTGTATTCCCCTTTGTAGACAGCATTCTGCAGAGAGAAAAGGTTTCCATGTTCCATCATCACTTAAACGAAGGCATAGCTTCTTATAATCTTGATTTTTCTTACATAACAATATCTCTGAGGCTCTGGCACCATTATGTTGTAATGTGAACATGGACCAGAGAGTTAGATGTAAGAATTTGTGAAACCAAATACCATTTGTTTGAATTGTTTCACGTTTTAACATCCAGCCCAACAAAGCCGTGAATAAAATGTCCTCAAAACCTGCAGCTGCTGAAGAAATATAACAGGTGGAAGTGTGTGAAAGTTAGCATCCATGGGGTTACTGCTTAGCACTGTGTTAGTGGAAAGGAGAATTGTGAAAGTCATATTTTGATGATGTACAAGTCAAATTTCCTGCCAATCGTCACATCTACAAGTTTCAATCATCTTACAGTCGTTTCGATGCAACTACGAGCTTGAGATGCGACCGGGACACGAAACGGTTTAAAATCCAGCTGCAGAGAAGAAACTCGCCGGACTTGTGACTACAAATGTTACACTTCCCCGTTGTTGAACCACGCGCTGACCTTCTCCATCTCCTCCCAATTGTAGTTGTTGTTGCCGACCACCATGGCCATCAGCTCAGACGGCTGGAACAGCGGCAGGATCTCGCCCCCGCACACCTTCAGGAAGCCCGAGGAGAAGGCCGAGTACTGCTCGCTTACGGAGTCAGAGAACACGTAGCGCAGGTAAGCCTCCACGAACTCCTTCCTGAGACACAAACACACGGGTCAAGTAAACATGTGGAGCCTTTCATTTGTTCTGCGCTGCAGCTGCATCCTCACGACTAAGTTTATATGGAAATAATGTATCGAGACTCCAAGGTGTGACTGTAAACACTTGCTTCCTCCTCCATTGTGTCCTTGCACAAGCGGGTGTTACAGTTAATGTGATTACAATTTCAGATGTTACTATGCAAAGCTGTGGGTCGTCCACACGTTTTTTGTTGACTTGTGTTTGAGGGAAATATTTGATACCAAGTGGAGGAGCAGTAACAAAAAAGAAAGAGAAAAAGTTGACCGCTGCGGTCACAACTCCCGGCTTTTCTCTGGAGTCAATTTGCTACCGGATCCAAAAGGATGTCTGTTTTTGGGGGCTGCAGCAGCGTGTCTAAATCCAGAGGTCTCCTATAATGACTGTGATTTACATGTTTTACACGACAGCGACGATTTCCCCATTTTTTCTGTTATTACAGTGTCATATCTG
Organism: Gasterosteus aculeatus; assembly: GCF_964276395.1. Classification (NCBI taxonomy): domain Eukaryota; kingdom Metazoa; phylum Chordata; class Actinopteri; order Perciformes; family Gasterosteidae; genus Gasterosteus; species Gasterosteus aculeatus. The sequence continues at coordinate 16,237,743 of NC_135696.1, read as the reverse complement.
AGTGTTGAGGGGAACAACTTGGGTCACTGCCAATATCGCCATCTGTTAAGCAATTTATTTTCTATGTGAACATGACCTTCAGTTGGAACAATGGGACACGAGCGGCCAGCGATGTGAGCGACATGACAATCTCAGTGCTGAAAAAAAACCTACATATTTTAAAACCTCAGTTTCATCTGCTGGTCTTCTAGACAGAACAGAGCGTAGAGTATTCAAATGCACATAAAATAAGATTAATTAAAAAGGGAAGAAGAGCGGATGACATCGTAGCCTTAAACATAAGACATTAAGCTGCGTGACCTGTTGTTTTTGTCCACACTGATGCCTTCTCCTCCGGGAATGAGTTCCTTGACTTCCGTCATCCCGTAGTTCTCCCTGGTGATCTGACACAACAAATAGTCTAAGATTTGAATGCATATACATCTGATGATTATATATATATATATATATATATATATATATATATATATAAATAATCAAACTGGATCAGTGGGCCATACTAAACAGCTTTTTGTAGAATGGATGTATCCTAAATTACATGAATCGATTTGCCTTTTAAAAGATTTGCATCTTCAGCAAGTATTAAGAATCGGTCATTTTGTCCGTTAAAGTCATCAAGGTGAAAACAGGTGAAAAGTTGGGCTTACAGCAAAATTGAGAAGAAACATCTCCTCCACATCACATCCGTCATAGTCTAGAAGTTGCTGTAGACTCCTGCAGAAGGATTAACAAGAAAAGTTAGTGTCTTGAAGAAAGAACACCATCACCGCACACAGTTGTGCGAGTGGAGAAAAGACACAATCTACTAATCTCATTAGTGTGATGTAAAAAAGTCAGAATCACCATCATTAAAAACGTTCAACATGAAACTCATTGGTACATTTCATATGAAAAATAGCTACTCCATCGTCGTCATGCAAAGCTGAGGACTTTGTTTATAGCTGCAATGATTTCCTTTTCTTAAATATTCAACAGTTTATTATTGTAGGTTTAAATCTGTCTCAAAAAGGAAAACCTGGGATCAGCTGTGCCTGTCCTACAGCTGACAACAGTCTTTTAAATGAATAAAATAAAAACAGAGTCGGGACAAATTAGCTAATAAACACACAGGAAGTGACTGCGGGGGAGTGTTGTGTTTTTCCTTCAAACAACATGCTGGATGTTTACGCCCAAAACACAGGTGACATGGAAAGAGTGTAGCTGGCAAAATAAATGACAATCATTAGAAAAGGATCAAATATCATTGCCTCACCATTTGAGCCCAACTGCAGATCATTTGTCAGTATTATGTATTTTACTAAAGAGACAAATTATTGAAATCACACGGAAACAATTATCCAAACAATCTTTTTCCTCAGTGAGATAAGACACAGGTTATAGAACTGTGTAAACAATTAAACAAATGCCTCATGCGGACTCAGCATGTGGGCACAATCAAGAACGCTTGTCTGAGAAAACCAAAAACGTCCTTCAGCGCTTCCCCCTCGCGCCTAAAGCTCAGACGCCAGTCACCTGGCCTCGGTGGGGGACAGCTCCTTGAAGTCCTCCAGGGTCGGCGACACGTTGAGCAGCTTCTTGTAGAGGACCAGGGGGAAGTGGAGGTCCACCACAGTGGAGTTGTAGATGGCCAGACCGCAGATTATCCCGATCAGGTGAAACCAGTTCTGCTCGACAAAACACTGGAGACACACAGATGGAAGTGAGTCACAAAAGCGCAACCAATCACAACTTGATGATGATGATGATGATGCAACAAGTAACTTATTCCATTTAAAATGCTCAAGTTAAGCGTTTGTCTGTATATATTTTACTGTTCTCAATTTCTCCGTTCCATAAAGTCTAATTGAAAGCATCTTCTATTTAGGTTAAAATAGTACAAGTGAGGTTATAAAAAAGCAGTTTAAATGTCCGAGACCAACAAAATGGAAATGGAAAAGTGGAAGTGGTGATTTGGATTTATTCATGCATCTCTTATTTGACTCAAGTAGTGGTTGTTAAAGTTCGAGGACATGTCCCCTCATAGAAGTGAGTGTTTTGTCAACCTGAATGTCCCCACTGACACATCGTCACTATCAACAGGAGCAGAAGCTCTTCCTGGAAAGTACAGCTGCAGGTCACATTCTGGAGATCCATTATAAGAGAACTGGTCACATATTTTAAAATAAAATAATGATTAAAAGCTTCCAACCAGACACATGTAAAAAGGGAAACATCCCAACAAAACTCTTTTGCTTTTGATCCATCGCATCATCTCTAAATTTGCTCGGGTGAACTAATGAATGGTCACTTCCTCTCTGTGTGAAGGAGGAATTGAACAGACAAACTTAGCTCAGTATTTCAAAGAATGTACAAAAAAAACCCCAGCAGAACACAAACATCCCTGTTTGCTGCAGCCTTATGTTGACAGATTGTTTTGGAATCAATTACAACGATCATGTTGATTTAATAATCAACTGTGGACGGAACAGGATATTTATTATACTACTGTTACCAGAGTAGCAGCAACGTTAAAAAACACCGCTTTTGGTAACCGCTTCTTAAATGAAAAAAAAAACACTTCTGCTGGATGATAAAAAAGATCATCATCTCTGCTTCACTAGTTTTGACTGCACTGCTCTTTTTCAAGTTCATTTCACTTCTAGATGGAGGTTGGATGTGTTTTTCTTTCACACGAACATGTGAATACGGTGTAAACGTACTTTGTCTGAGAACCACAGCAGGTTGGAGTCTTTGTAATGGGTGAACATCCCATACACAGGATCCATCAGCTCCTTCAACAGCAGCAGGAAGAACTCCTTCGTCACTCCACCTGCATCAACGGCCTCCTCTCCGTCAAAGATCACCTGGCAGGAGAGCATCATCAGAATCACAGAACCGCAGTGGCCTTCAGAAGCTTAGACGCAGATCTCACCTTGAGTGGTTTCTTCAGGTCCACGTCAGAGTACATGGTGAGCTCCCGGAGTGTGTCGCTCACTAAGTGGTTCCTGCGCACGTGCAAAACCAAGTAAGGGTTCCTGGCGAGATGGGGTTCCAGCGTGAGCAGCATGAAGACGTTGTGGAGGTTCGCACCGCTTACTGCCATCTGGGTACCGGGGGGGTGTCACAGGTTGAGGTGTGAAAAGGCAACAGGATGATTGACGTTTAGTGACAACGAGCGAATGAAGCAACGTCTGGTCGTAGTACCTGCATTTGCAGTTCAGCGTCGGTTTGCAACATGGTTGTCTTGGCTTGTGCGTTCAGTATGAACGGGTAGGCACATAGGTTCACTGAGGGAAAGTCTCCCTGCGAGGCAATTGAGGAAATATACTTGGTCTCATATACATTAAAGAACAAAAAAAAGGTATATTATATGTCATTTAACATGTTCATATTCAATCTTTAAATCGGGTACCTGTGAAGGGGAGGATGATTGTTTCTGGGAAACAAACAAATGAGAGAATGCAAAGTCATTTGACTTGGAAAAAAAAGACACTTATTGGACGGGAAAAAAAACTGATTAACAGCGGGAGGAAAGATGAAATTCCTCACAGTCTCTGCAAACGCTGAGGACGACACGAGTACAGAGTCTGCGCGTGTTTGTCCAGCTCGAGCAGATGCCAAGCAAACAAGGAAGTGAAACCTCATCATACTCACAATGTCAGCTTTGCTCAGAAACCATTTGAGGTAGTCTTCCTGGATGTCCACCAGGCTGGTGATGTCGGGGATATAAAAGCGGTTGTACTCCACGTGGTGGGCCTTTAAGTTTACCTGGTGACATGGAACATCGAGGGTTTATCTCAACCACCAACAAGCGGTGAACCCCCCCCCCCCCCCTCAGGCGGAGCTGCTTTAGGCCGGTTTGCAGGAGCAGCGCGGATACCTTGTGGAGTTTCTCCAGCAGCCTCAGAGTGGCGACGAAATAGTTCTCGTAGAAAACCGGCACGAGCAGCGTCCTGCCTCCCGTTAGCATAAACACCACGATGCTCTTGTACATGTCGACCATCCTGGTGAACAAGTGGTCGTCAACAAAACACCACCAGTTATCTGCAGGAGGGGGGGGGGGGGGGGGGGCGGCAAAAATGGGTTGAATTAGATCACAGAGCAAATCCCTCGAAGAACAAACGAGCCGGACGGTGTTTTTGAACATTTCCGTTTGCGTTGAAGCATATTCGTGCACAAACATTGTTAGTGGCTGAACATGGTACGGCCTGTAATCTGTATTTGCAGGTATCAGTGGAGGGGAGCATAGGTGGCGTGGACGAGGAAGCTGACGTAGATGAGAAGTGTGGTTTTTGTGTCCCCAGCGAACAAAGACGCCTTTAAATCACTTGGCTCTGTGTGAAGAAAAATTAAATAAGGGGAAAAAGTTCTAGGATACCCAATACTTTGCTGGGGTTAGCGTCAAGCCGGAGGATGGCCATCGCCAGGGGGATGGTGAGGCGGATGTAGTTCTTGGAGTCAAACAGGCCCGGGTACTCGGACAAGATGAGGTAGATCCTCATGGCTTCGACGTCGGGGGGGGAGCGCGGCAGCTGAGGGATCAACAGACTCTCAAAACTCTTGGTGGCCTAAATGGAGAGTCAGACACAGAACAAGAAAGGACCCGTTCAACTCGATTGTGTATCGACTTTGAATTACACAGAACCGAGGGACAACGTTTGCACCTTGGGGGGGGAATGTATTTGTAATGTACCATGTTATGGTGGGTTTGAAAGCTAAGTATCATTAAAGAAGAATCTGAAAGCTGGAATGAAAATGATCCACCACTGAATTTAGGACGAGGCTTGTAGTTGGATCATTACTGAGCCAACGTTAGAGGTCAGGACTCAATCCTGCAGTTTGCCGCATGAGAATGAAGGGAACTTGATGTACTTTCAAAACACGCCCAATATACACTTCAGAATATTCGTTCTCGTTTCCACAAGCCAGTAATCCAGTACTGTGCAAACATCCCAGATTTCCTCCTTTAACTGCTGCTAGCTCCATGGTCTGGGACAGGACCCAGACCATGGAGCTAGTTGGAGTATTTGCTCAATAACAAACTTCAATCATTTGAAGAAGTTGTGGCTCAGAGGAGCAGAAATGACATTCTTGAATACAATACCTGTTCCAAGAGTCCAGAGAAGGCCGGTTTGCTGAGCGTGTCGAACAGCTTTCTGACAGAGTTGAGATCGATGCCTGGGATCTTCGGGTTGGTTTTGAAGTGTGTGTCATCACTGAGAAAGCAAACAAACGTAGGATTATGTGTCAGCTATTCATGATGTGTCAGAGAAGATGACCTAACGGGACAAACATAGGTCTGACCTCAGATTCAGGGACTGCTAAAAGGTTCCCGCTACTTTGGATTGAACACACGGCCTAAAAGAGCATTTAAGTCGATCCCTAAGTAGATCTCCTGGTCGGCCTCTGGGAGCCGAGGATAGGAGAGCGATGCACAAAGCCAACAGAACCCCTCCAGCAGGAAGGACAGGGACTATTAACTGTGTGAGCCTTCATTTTAATAGACTACAGGATTTATTTTGTCATAACACAAATACATCAGATACGATCCTGTGGAGACTGTATGCCAAAGACAAAACAGATGCAGATAGTACACAGAGTATGAGCCCTGACCTACTTCATTTTGTGAGCTAAAAAACAAAACAAACACGGAGCAATTCTGGAGCTCAAACATAACAAATAAAATGGAAGTGGCTACGCTTCAAACAAGAACAAACTTAATTTATTATGCTGCCCTTGCTGGAATGCATGTTGCAGTTATTTATTCATTTTTGATGTACAGACAAATGTATTTTTTATTTATAAAAAAAATAAATAATAATAATAATAATAGAGAAATTCATTACTTTTCTAAACACGGCTTTTACGCACCTTTGGTCCAAAAAGCTGGCGTTCCAACAAGCCGTAGAGGAGAGTTGAATTATAATGTCACTGAGCACACAAACATAAAACAGTCTGACTGTGAGAGAGGTCGGACCAACCAGACCATTCATAATATAATTGATTCAACATAAATCATCACAATAAAACCGTCACAAATACAAACTTTCTACAAGAGAATGTATTATCCTTTTATTCTGCAAGCATAATACAATTTGTATTATGCTTGTAGAATAATGTTCTTTCGAATACATGTAAAGTACTATCTTTGATTACTTCACTTACTTTGTGACAGTGGAATCTGTGTTATACATCAGCTTTAACCTCCATGAATCGATTCTTTCACAGTTGATTGGGGAGACGGATTTAGTGACACCAATGACTCTGAAGTCTTCTGTGGGGACGGAACTCTGCAGAGAGGAAGAGAAACAGAAACCAGATAACAGTACAAACATTTGGCAGATTGTTTGATGTTGGGCTTTGTCAATTGTGCCTCTTTCCCTCCCGAAGATAAAACAAATCGGCCACAAATTTAGTCCAAAGTGTGTAAATTTGCTGGATATTCAAAGCATACAATTGCCAAAGGCTTGTTGATAAAGAACTGCTTATAGTGCACATTATTGCCACCATGTGGTGAAGCAAAACTGATATAATAGAAATCTTAGTGTATTAGTATTATTATTACGATTATGATTATTGAGCAACATATTTTGAAACGGTTTGTGCTGTATTCATGATTAGATACGGTTTGGGAGTGCTGAAGGGAAGAGGAAACACATCGACTGGAAAGCAAACTTAAGACACTTTATTTTCCCTTTGCATGACACATTTCATTGTGTTTTGTTACTTAAGTTAATGTAGTATATGTGCATTAAAAATGTTTGCACAAATTCTGTTTAAAAATTAGGTTTTGAATTAAAATCATTAAATAACATTGAACATTCAGGAAATAGGAAGGAAGGTAACTAAAATCTTGATTAAATCACATACCTGGTCATTAGAGTACAATAAGAAGCTATGGTCTCCTCCACAGATTATTTTGGTCACTGTACATCGTTTTGATTCTAAAAAAATAAAAATAAATAAAAAAAAACAGAAAATGATTCACTGGCCAACATTGTATTACAGTTAATCAAATAATTTCTGAGAGTAGTTTTATTTATTTTTTTAATTATACAAGAGCGTTTCCAAGTAAATTTGCACATTGAATCTTTCTAAAATAGTTTACACAGATCCACTAGATTATATCATCAACAAACACATTAACATTACAAAACAACAGTGTATTTTTCATGTTTCAAGTTTCATTATTCGTCATTTTGTAGTTCACAGCCTACCTGTTCCAGTCAGGAATCTGGTCTTCACTGCACACGGGCTCCTGGCATCTCCCAGCAGTCCAGTGCCCAGCTGGCCGTGGCTGTTGCAACCGAACGCATACACCACTTCAGAGGAAGGAACAAAGGCCAACGTGTGGCGCCTGACGAAAGTTGGGGTGGGTGGGGGTCAAGATTATGGATGCGGGTAAAAAAAGAAAATGACCACCATTGTGACACAGTTTGGGCTTCGCCAAAAAGATTTCTAATGGCAGAGACGGTACCTGCCACAGGTGATCTGGGACACCTCCGTGCCCATGAGCTCCAGCACTCGCCTGGGTAGAAGTTCATTGTTTGTGGAGCCGTGACCCAGCTGACCCCATGAGCCCTCGCCAAACGTAAACAAGCCGCCATCCTGCCGGAGACACGACACAGAACTCAAGAGATTCTCGGCATACTGATGCAGTTATTCAAAAGTAAAATATTGTTTTCTCCGGGATTGTGCGTCGAGGTGGTGAGTTAAGATTAGTTAGAGTTAGACAGTCTGGGGCGAATAAGATTTAGATGTAGTTGGTAGTAGTTCCTATAAAGCAGGTATACTCGAACTGATAACTCATGTGAAAGATTATTCCACATTGAAGGGCTGTTGTTGTTGTTGTTGTTTTTTTTATCTGTACCCGTACCTTTGTGAGGGCTGCTGTATGTTCATTTCCACAGCTGATATAACAAACTTTTTGAGATCTCAAAAACTTGATATGACACGGGACCGCTCGATCTGAGAAAAGGAAACACAAAACGCACGTAAAGGTCACGCGGTTCTACGCGATTCGGCACCACTTCTTCTGCAATCGAGCATCGCCATCTGGGACTCCCACTGCCTTTCTATCCAGCTCATTATTACCTTGTTCATCATTGAGACCAAGTTGTCCGGCTCTGTTCTTGCCCCAACCAAATACAGCGCCGGACAGGGAGAGGGCGAAGCTGTGGTCCCCGCCGGCGGTTATCTGTGCCAGAGGAATACCCGACAGAGACTTGAGGGGCTGAGGGAACAGCTTGCTGGGCTCGCCTTTCCCCAGGCCCAGCTGGCCGCTGGTGTTCTGGCCCCACGTGAACAGCTGGCCGTCTGAGCGGGAGAAAAAAAGAACAGAGGAGCAGAAATGGGTTGCTCTTCACCTACAGCGATCACTGCAAAAAGACTCGTCGAGAATCTGCGACATCGCTACGTACCTCGAGAGAGCGCAATGCAGTGCTGATTCCCACACATTACTTGAGAGATCCGCTGCTCACACAGCCTTTTGACCAACCTGAGGGGAAATAAAAACATCCGTTAGCCAATCAAATGCTACCAGGGTCGCATGTCCAGGAGCTAATCGGACGAGTCGCTAATGGTCTGTAAATGAACAAGTAGTGATTTTTACATTATGATCAGTTGATCAGATGATCAGATTGCCGTTTCAGATGTTTGGGTCGCTACGGATTGAAACCAGCGCTTTACGCGTTTAAAACCTCCAATCCCCTTCAAAGTCATCTTAATGTCACGCTTCCTCTCCATCTGCGCACTCACCTCGGGATTCGAACGGTGGCCTCTGCGATCCCCAGGCCGAGCTGGCCCTCTTCCCCGGCTCCCCACGCAAACACTTGACCCTGCTCGTTCACAGCCACTGAATGGGACCGACCACTCGACACCATTGTTATAATCTGAGCATCCAGAGCGTCTACAAGCTCTGTTGAGAGAAGGAGGACAAGCGTCAGCAATTTGATGACCCCCTCCCCCCCCAACCCCCCAACCTCCCAACCTCCCTCCCTCCATAGAAGTGTCCACAATTTTGCTTCTCTAAACTAACCCTTAGAAAGCTAAAGATTACACGTTACCTTAAAGATTCATTTAAGACAGTGGACTTTTCTCCATGAAATACTATGTTTATAGGTCTATATGCAGTATATACACTTGCTGAAGTTCCAATGATTCTTGCATTTATTCGTAGTCGTTAAAGCTTCACCCCGATGCAGAGACCAAGCACCACTAACTTCCTCCCAAATGACGGCAACACGGTCCCACCGCTGTCTGCGATCACCACAAGCCTCAGGCCTCTCACTTCTCTAAGAAATGGTAACAAACCCTCTGAGAAATGGAGGCACTTGCGACACTTGTGTTTAGATTCAATGCATAGTACAAATAGATAAAGTCCATTAGTTTGAAAACAAGAGAAACTTGAAGAGTCCTGCAAGAGACTTTACTTTCTTTACTTTTAATTTTTAGAAACTTTCGTTAGTTTTACAGGATTGTGTCGGCCTGACAGTCTAGCTCAGAGACTTAGTTGTTCTCAAACAAGCGGGTAACTATCACAACTCTAGTCCCACCAGTTATGTAATTCTGCGTTTTGGTTTGAATATGTTTTTAAATGAACATCTCCCAACCGAGGAGCGTGGTGCAACAGTCTAGACTATGTAACGATAAATCCAAAGGTCATGGAATATGCTGTTCACGGGGCAAAGCTCACCTGGGGAAGTCCCTGGTTTGCTGTGGCCCAGCTGTCCACAGCTGTTAGAGCCACATGTGTACACGCTGCCATCATGCAGCAGGAACGTTGAGTGTTGCCCTCCACAAGCTACTTCTTTCAGGCCCCTGCCACTGAACACGTGACAGTTTCTGGGCTCAAACATGGCGGTCCTGTCAATACCGATACCCAGCTGTCCATCTTTTGCATTCCCCCAACAAAGCATGTTGACGAAGGAAGAGGGGACGAGCACCAATCCGAAGGGGCGGTGAGAGGGACGGCCAGATGGAGGATGATCACAAAATACTCAGGCTTTAGAGCAGCCCCGCTTTCTCCTCTTCATATAAAGTCCAACCCTGGGAAAAAGAAATACGGTATTAATTTCATCTTTATTAATTAGGAAAGAATGCCAGTTCCCGTGCTCCATGTGTGAAGAGTAAACCATGGTTTTGGAGGTCCGGCTCTGTTTGAGAGATGTAAGCTGTATGATAGAAGAGGGGGCAGTGCGTTTAAATAAACTCAGTGTAATCCCTGCTTAAGCAGCTCCATGCAGACTTGCCTTACTGTCACTACGCATGCAATACATGCATGCATGTATGTATTGCATGTTACTGACCGGCTTAGCCACGGGTAATAAACAAATGGGAAAGGACGCAATAAGGGAATACAAACAGGCCATAAATTAGGAGATGGAAAAGACATTAACCGGGGAGAGCAGCAGGACAAGGAACTCAGGGATCTGTCCCCTTATCAAATTCATGCAAGTTAATAAATTCCAAGGAAAATTGACAACAACCCTATAGATATCAGACCCACATTTCATCCCTTTTGTGTCCCTGTTTAAAAGTCAATGCCATACAACAATCTGCAGCCAAAGCTTCTGTACTGCTTCAACAAAAAAACATTATAATCTCCATGAGGGAAAGAGAGCTAATGTATTATTGGATTACATTTTTAGTTGACTGAACCTACTATTAAAGTCAATATTAACTCATTTTAAAACAATGCAATACAAACTAGCTAAAGGAAGATCTCACTAGCCAAGGTTAGCTGTGCCTCAGTGTGATCGGTATCTTAGGTGGTGCACAGGTCCAGGATCAGTACTGACGTGCGTTAAAGGTTGCGTTAGCTTGCTGATGGGCGGATAGTAAAGAGGAGTGGCCTGCGTGATGAATACATTAAGATCGCGGTGTGCAGGCGTAGCGAAATATCCCAAAGCACCGAACTGACACCATCGCATCGAACAGAAAATAAACGTAACCAAATGAGACGTTAATGATCCACGTCGGCCTTAATAGTACATAGTTCGCTATTTAACCTTAGCAAGCTACGGAGACGCTGGCTGTCAGTGTGATAGCTAAATCCAAAGAAATCCACTCGTCACACGATGTCTATATTGTCAGTAAAACAGTGTCGTCATAACACCGCAAGATGATCAAAAATCAAATAAGGTGTTTACCTGGATAGATGCATCCTGATTTGGGGCGTCAAGATTCCGCTCTCCTCATAAAACAAACGAGGAAGTACGGGGTACCACAGCTGTTACGTCACTGGACCTTTAAGTCTGGGAGGCAGGCGATTGGTGCGCCAATCAGGAAGTGCTCGTGTTTCGTCGATGATACAACAGAGCCATTTTAGTGAGAGTCTTGTCAAACGCAATCACGATTTACCACTTTAAGCAGCGTATAGAAGCATCGGAATGGAACTTTCGTGATGGACTTTTAAAATGCGGTTTTTATATAAGGATGTATTATGTAAAACGGAGTCGATTTGTTGCTTAAAAATGAAAAAAATCAATGAGTCGATACATCAATAAATTAAATGAATGAATGAAAAGGTCGAATTTTAATTAACAATTTAATTATTTTTAAGATAAAAAAATACAGTTTGATATGACCTGAAAAGTGTTGCTCTGAATGTTCAGCTGTACTTGAACTAGCGTCCATAGATGTGTGTGACTATAGGAGTACACTTTTTTACTAGAATAAAAGAAGCACTCTAGTCCAACATGAAGAGGTCTGTGGAATCACTGGGTTACATCACACTGAAGCGAGAAAGGTGCATTGAGCTATAGACATACAGGCCTCAAATTACTTATGTAACACAAATCCAATGGTGGTCTGTTTCGCCACAGGTTGCCGAAGTCCCCGATAACATGAATGGTGCCTCCAGATGTCTATAATAGTTTCGTTGACCAATCATCGGCTCTGCACGCGTGATTTAGGGCGTCACCATACGGCTAATGCGCGTAATAGTGGGCGTGGTAGTGGGCGTAGAAGCCTCCGTGCTGCTGATTGGCGCGATACCATTTGAGGCTGTGTTTGATAACAGAGAGGAGGGCGAGACGAGGACGACGGTTTTAGGTCATTAGCGACGTTTTTCAGAAAACCAGCAGAGGATTAAAGCCTGCTTCGGAAACTAAAATATCAAAGGTACGAGTTTTACTCAACACACCACTGAACGGTCAAGGGGTTTGTCTCTTTAATGTTGGTCAGAGTGTGAACTCCTTGCTAATGCTAGCTAACTAGCGAGTCGGCTAAATTTAGCCATCGCTATGGTAGCTAGTTAGCTAAAACGGCTAATGCTAAGGCCGTCAAAACAAAAAGCTCGTAACGTTTGTCCAATAACCATATGTTATTTATTATGATGTACTTTTTCGCACTGAAGCCCGAACACTCACGGCGCTTTTCTTCATTCTATTATCGTGGTATTGTTATTGTTAAATATTGTTCTCGTTAGCACAGGAAAGCTTCGCGACTGAAGAGTTGCATCATTCCTCATAACGTTAAAGTTGATCTTAACGTTACTTGATGAAATACAACTGCTAACATTCATTGGATATTCAGGATTACTTCCCCTTTGTATTCAATATGTTGTATCCATCAGCAATGTCTGTGTAAATATATGAATTCTTCTGAGTTTATTTTATAATACTATGGTTTTAGGGATGATCGGTTGATGGGTGATTAACCGTTGACTGTTCTCCATCCAGTGCTTCTCCTGTTTGAGCTGTAAGGGTGATGTCAGCAGCCTGTCTCGGGCGCCTCGCAAGGTGCAGTGGTTCCCATGTGGGACGTAATGGTCTTTTACACATGGCCATAGTCCCACTCCCATTCCAACAGGTCAGCCGACCTCCGTTCACAATCTTCCAGCGACAACTCTACAGCCCTTCAGGAAAACGACACAGCAACACCCGCTTTGACGCAGATAGCAGTGGCCAACCGACTACCTGGGATTCATTTGGCATCTGGGACAATCGCATCGATGAGCCCATTCTGCTGCCTTCCAGCATTCGCTACGGGAAGCCCATTCCCAAAGTCAGCTTATCCAGGGTGGGCTGTTCCTCGCTTATTGGCCAACGCAAAGACAACGAAGACCGCTTCCAGGTTTCCCAGATGACTGACAGCATCCTTTACTTTGCTGTGTTTGATGGGCACGGCGGGCCGGGAGCAGCTGACTTTTGTGAAAAATACATGGAGAAATTCATCAAGTAAGGAGTTCATTGAATATTCCGTTATACGATATCTGTACCACAGGAAGCACATTTACTGATTAACACCATGTGTGTGTGAAGAGAAACCCACTACCTTTTGTTGCTGGTATTTAGATGTAGTAACAATGTAGTACTTGTTGTCGTTTTAGGGATCTTGTTGCGGAGGAGTCCAATCTGGAAGTAGTTTTAACGAAAGCTTTCCTTGAAATAGACAAAGCTTTTGCAAGGCACCTGCACTTCTGTCCAAAGGGTAAGTTGTTAGGCTTTCATTTTACATACAAATAGATATTCTTTTATATATCTGTTTTTATATATACACAAACATGTATTCGTGTAATAAAGCTATTTTTTTTCCTCTCTTCAAAATCTGACTTTCTTTGGATTTTACAACCGTCATGACCCAAGCACTTTGGTTAGAGGTCTGCCACTCAACTCAAAGTTATTAAAAAACTACAATAACGCAGTAGTAGAGCAAACGCACTCAGAGCAGCGCTTGACTGCTTCACACCACATTTACACAGACAAGGAAGTAAACAAATTAAAAGAAAAATATTATTGAATGTGTGTATATATAGATGAATGAATTAACGAAGGCACTTCATGTTGTTTTTGCTTTTAATTTGTCACTTCTCTGTTGATATTTTGCCAACGTGCAATGTATATTTTGCACGGCCATTTTAAAGTGACCCAGTTTAAGGGGTTATTTAGGCATCACTTAAATGTGAATGCAAAACATTTCTCTGAATAAGTCACACGGTCTACATGTTTGCCCGTGCCATATAAAAACGTTTCAAATTAAGTTAAGACCTTTTCTCAGTACCGAATTATGTCCCATTTAAGGTTCTCTGCTAATATAAAAGATCGTATACCTTTTATTGTGGCCATACAACGGCCACGCTGTGTGAAATGTCCCAATATGCCTGTGTGTGTGTGCATGTTATCTACGGCAGCTGCTGAACCAGCTAAGAGCTGGAGGCCCTTGGCACCCATGTGGATGACGAGAGGCTAGATATTGATGGAGAGTCCAGCGGGTCCTAAATCCTGGACTACTGGAAGGTTCCCTATCTTTCTCTAACTCCGCTCTCTCTCCCTCTCTCTTCCCTTATTTCTCTCACCAAGTGTATGCAAAGCTTCATGTGAGATGGCGCTTCAGTTTGTCCATAAGTTGTATGTGGTCCTTGACGAGACACAGCATGTTTAAAATGCAGCTTAGGCTCAAAAAAACACACGTCTTAAAGTCGTTTGCTGTTTCTGGAGTTGGAAAAGGCCTAATGCTGACTTTTGTCTATAAATGCTTGGGGATAAAACCAAGTAATGACGTATGATGCTTTTTTTGTTTTATAAAATCAGTCATCCTTTAAGAAACTAAAGTTTATTGTTTATTTGTAGTTAAATACTATTCATACACAGTATAAGTACAAGTCGTCTAGAATTACTAATGTTGAATGTTAAAGGGACCCCTTGCTGCTGAAATGCATTAATAGGTTCTAATTACCATTACCATGTCATTTTATTTCACTTTGCTTATCACTGACATTTGAAACTCTAGATAAATGCATGCAAGTGTGTAAAGAACTGAAATGAATCGTATCCATTCAGTGTTCTGTCAGTCAACGCTGATTATTTTTATTTTTAGCCTTAAACATAACTGCTATAAACTTTAGTGCTTGACCTCAACACTGTGATGAGACCGTTCAACCTGCATGTTTGGCATCCTTCTCTACTGTTTACTGCTGTAATCTCTAGTTTGCTGTAAATCCACAATATGACTCCCACCCTTCAGTTACCGTTTAATTGTGTGGATTCTACATTTTGTGGTTGTTGCAAACAGGGACTTTTTGTGCAAACCTTTTTTGTTTTGCACGTTCCACCTCTGATGATTTCTTTTTAATCTCTCGTTAGACCCGCGGACGAACACAGGAACCACCTCCACCGTGGCGCTGCTGAGGGACGGCATCGAGCTGGTGGTGGCCAGCGTCGGCGACAGCCGCGCCATGCTTTGCCGCAAAGGCAAGGCCCTGAAACTCACTGATGACCACACTCCCGAGAGGAAGGACGAGAAAGAGAGGTACAAAGAGGGCGAGCCCGGGGGGTAATGCAACGAACTGAAAAGCCAGCCCCCAATAACATTTGTGAAGTTTCAGTGGGATTTGGAATAGTTTATTTTGTGTTGTCATTGCTGATGAGAAGGATGTGGTTATTCTAAGTCCACTTTATCTGTCAACGGAAGCCATTCTTTGTGCTTGAAGGGTAAAGCGGAGCGGGGGTTTTATCACCTGGAACAGTCTCGGACAGCCGAACGTCAACGGCAGGTTGGCGATGACGCGCAGCATCGGAGACTTTGACCTGAAGAGCACGGGGGTCATCGCTGAGCCTGAAACCAAGAGGGTATCGGTAGGTTTTTCCAAACGCGGAGTTGTGTGCCAGCATTTGATGAATGGAAAAGTGACAAAATTAGTTTCAAATTTGAATTTATTTGTTGTTCTCACTGCGGTTAGCTCCTGAGATTTATTTGTTTTTTAATCTCCTTTACAAAGAAAGTAACCATTTAGTAGTGCTCGAGAGGACAGTAGTTTAAATATGGCCTTTCCTCAGCTGCACCACGCCCACGACTCGTTTCTGGCGCTGACCACGGACGGCATTAACTTCATCATGAACAGTCAGGAGATCTGCAACGTCATCAACCAGTGCCACGACCCCAAGGAGGCAGCTCAGAGAATAGCTGACCAGGTAAGATGTCCATACTTTGCTTCTAGTGGAACCACACAATGTATAAATACACAGTGGATACAGTGCATGCAGAGGTTGTCTATTATCCACCACCAGGTGTCGCACTTGGGCTGCACCAAGGACTTGTCACTAAAATGAGAAATGCCGATCTGCATTAAAGGCCGAGCAGCTTGACTTGAATCGCCAGGAGCCAAACTAGAACCGGGCCTGCTGTGATCAGATTTTCCTCACGTTGTTTTATTTTCTCTTTTTAGTCTCTTCAGTACGGCTCAGAGGACAACAGCACGATTGTGGTGGTGCCCTTTGGTGCTTGGGGAAAGCACAAGAGCTCGGACACCAGTTTCTCCTTCAGCAGAAGTGTCGTGTCCAGCGGTCGCTGGGCGTAGACGCGCGTACGTCGGAGGTAAAAGTTTGCTGTCTGTGACCCAATTCATCTGTGCAATACAATCGGAAAACGGTGCCCCAGTGGAAACATTAAGAAGAGCGTGATTGGCCCAAACCGTAAAACCGAAGGGTTTACGACGTGTTATTTAGAGCATATTCATCCTCCATGTGGTAACAGGTGGAGGATTTATGATGTGCAATAAATGGGGGAAAATCCTCATTTTATAAATTATTTTATCTACTAGCAAGCCAATGACCGTATAGGTGCTGTGAGATGTTTGAATGGAACATAGGTAAGGCTGTTCCAAATATTTCTTAGCTTTCAAAACCTCATTTATAATATTGATATTCAAATCTAAAATGAATGTAGAGCTTGTTTTAACTGGAGGCATCCCGGGTAGAGTCGGGGGGGTCAAAGGTTTTAAGGACTTGGAGTCGTTTGGGTCAACATATCTTAAGTATTTCTTTCTATCCGTACTGCCACGTCTAAGGACTTCCATTTGAACACTGCACGTATTGTTTTCCAGGTACTCTCACTTACTGACCCCCCACAGGCAACATTAATGTGTAATTGCACATTCTTGGTGGTTTGGGAAAACACAACCCAGAATGATCTGGTGAATTATTGTGAATGAAGCTGCTCAAAGCTGTTTTACATGAACAGCATTCGATTGGCTGTTTAGAAGATATTCCTGCCTTTTGTTGTATAAGTGTTAATATCTATACTGATTGGAAATGGTCTTGTGCGTCCAGATCAAAGAAATGTACACATGTATGTTTTGTAAATAGTTATATTTATGTACATCTGGAAAAACTGATAGTTCTTGTTACGTAACAAGCTCCTCTGAAGGAAGTCTCATATCAGAAACGTTCAGACACAGGACTTTACTTTGTATACAGCTGCATTATTTTTAATGCAACTTACAACCAGTAATCAAGCTTTTAATGTGTCACTCGGAAAAGATCAAAGCACACTTAATGCAACACTAAATTTGACGATTTGATGTTTGTTTATTAAGAAATCTCAATCGTGCCGAGTCCGTTAGCTGTATTTGCGGATACGTTAGCAGACTTAAAGCATCCGATCGACACTACTGTTTGTGTTGTGGTTGTTTTAAAGCTCGAGAACTGCAGCGTTTCATATTTATCATCATTGTTCTATCCGTGAGATGTTGTGCAGCTATCAGTTTTTTCCTCAAACACCATTCATAGATGTTTTGTAAATACAGTTTTTTTTTTTCTTCTCTCTACTCTTTCACATATTGGATGAAACATTGAAATATAATAAGGACTTCCTATTAACGCGTTCTCCTTAGAAATGTCTGTATCGTTCAAAGTCATCTATCACCGTGTGCTTTTCAGTTACGGTATACTGTATTTTATTTTGATGTCTTTTAAATGCAATAGTTTCAACTCGATTTGTATCTGGGACCTAAATGTGACTCTGTTAGCACTGTATTCCTGGTCTGAACCGGCTTGTGTCCATTCAATTAAAAACTTGACATTAAAATGATCAACACATTTAACTTCTTGTCCATTTTATTCACTTTTAAAAGCACAAATGTCCGCTGATGAATGGAGCCTGAAGGTAACTGCTCACTTGTATTCAAATCCTGTACTTCAGTAGCTTATCTACACTGTGAAAATACTCCCATTAATTCAAACCCCTCCTGTACACATTTTATTCAGGTTGCAGCCTGCTGGTGTAAAAAATGAATGAATGAAAGGTTTTTGAATGTAGCTAAAAACACCAGATCTTACTACGTGCACCTCGATGTTGTTCATACATTTGCAAAGTCTCCAGTTGGCTGTATCGTGGCCTCCGGTAAACCGAGGGTTAAAGATCTGTGCGGCTTGGTGGGACCTCGTCTGAGTGTGTGGCTGCACGGTGAGGAACCTTCCCCGCTGTCATCAGCTGACGTTTGGGAACCTGCACAATCTCTCTGCCCTGTTGGTGTGCAGCAGCAGCAGCTCCTGAAGGCTGCAGCAGAATCTCCACGCAGACTTCTCACAGCTCGGTGAGTCACTGCAACCAGGCCTTTTCACTTCTTTGGAACAACATCAGGATTCCAGACGATTGTTGTTCCAAATGTTGATTCTGTGAGAATACGGTTGTTTGAGGGAATACTTATTCATTCAAATAATTCATCTTGTAAAGTTGATTCGCAACAAATGTAATTGAAAAATAATCGACTATTACTTTTGTCAAGTAGAAATGGCTGTTTTCAGCCTCTGAAATAGGATGTTCCCGCTTTTATCTGATATCTTATTATCTTGAAAGACATACATTTTTATCATTTGATTTTAGTAATGGAATTCATAAGCAAACAATTAGTTGATCTAAAAAATAATTTTCCATTTTCTAGTAATAGATTAGACCCTGCCGTTGTTCAAAGCCCTTTTGATGCTTCAGATCCTCAACGTATAGTGGAGCCGCCGTGTTCTTCTGAGTATTGCACATTCTACATAAGTTACATCGTGTAACTCCGTTAACTCTTAACACTAAAAACAAACAAGAATAAGAAAAAGAAGAGGAACCTGTGTGGTTTTTAATTCATTATAGTTCTGTGGTGTTGCCCTTTTTGAAGCTATATGAGATCTATGCACATGCACTTAATGTATTTTTATTTCTGGTAAAAATTTAACCACCTTTTACTTTTTTTTTAATAGTTGCTAAACATCATTACATCTCGTTGGGGCAATCAGGTCTCTATTTATTGACAGGTCTCTTTTTTTAGTCCAGTAAAAAAAAGATGAAGGACAATTAATCAATGAATAGTTTTAATGATGCCATTTGGATTTGGTTTTTGACTAAGTGAGACAAGACTTCTCCTTGTGGGTGTCACTTCACTGCATCCTTAAAACAATTGCACGACGTCACTGCTTCCGTCATGTTATTCCTTTCTCTTAGATGCATGCTCAATTTAACTGCACACGCACGCACGCACGTATGTGCGATTTGTGCCGTGTGAAACCCCGACATGCATTCCTGTGTCTGCGCTGTTTTGCATCGCTCCGGTAGGCAACACGCTCGCTGCATAAGATGATGGAGAGAGGCTGTCACGTCAACATCGCGATGACAGACGACGTTGGCACCAACGGGGCGGCCGGGTCAAAGGTCGTGGCGGCCGCGGACCAGAAGCAGCAGCAGCAGCGCGGCTCCACCGTGAGCTTCCACAGCATCCAGTACAAGGTTCCGCAGAGGAGCGGCTTCTTGTGCAAAAGGAAAAGCGGCCACAGGGGAATACTGTTCGACCTCAAGTCAGTTGTTTAAAAATTGTACATTGTTTAACTTATTTCCTTTTGTTTTGTACTTTTTATCGCTGGCATCTTTCCCTTTTATGTTTTCCCTCGTCATTCACAGACTACAACTCCGATGTCCTACTTGTTGCTTTCTCTGATCATTTGCAGCTGAGTAATTCTGAGCATTTTCTTAGTAAATAAGACAAAAAATATTATTGATAGCAGACATTCTGAATTTAGGAGACCGTGTCAAAGTAACTGCAGGTCAATATGGCTCATTTTGTCCCAATTCAAAGTGGAACAATAGTGAAAAGACTCTTTAAGTGGTTTCTTTCTGGTGATATTAAATCAAACTGACATTTCCCATGAAAGAAAGAATCATTTCACACAAGTTTCTAGGCCTTTTCCCGCCTCAGGGTTAATTAAATGATATTAAGCATGGTTTCTTGCATATAATCTCTCTGGTGCACTAAAGAGCAGTCTGCCAGGGGAACGAATGAAACACCGGCACGTGATCCACGAGTCTTTTCATCCCATTTTAGATACGGACTCTTTCTCGTCTCTCTTTTGTGTAAGGAATTTTTCTTTACGTACAGCTTCCATGACGTTTTTGATTTTTAACCACTCCTTAATCTTTTCATGGATATTATTTTATATTAATGAGGGAGGTACGTTTGTTTAAAGAAAAGTGCAGTAATTAAAGTGATTAATGCGTTTCATCACATGTTCAAGAATCACTTTCTTTTGTTCAGTCCTCACATGAGTGAAAAGGGAAAATCTTGGATTATGAATGCAAAGCATTTAAGTACGCCCTTGATCTTTGCCTTTTCAATAAATTAATCCGTGTTGAGTTGGTTACGGTGAGTGTGTGTCGTCGTCTTGCAGTGGGATTATGAGACCGGGCCTCAACGCTATTCTCGGACCTACTGGAAGCGGAAAGTCTTCGTGAGTATCAAAATGATTGAAAACATTGAAAACGGTCCGCTTTGTCTGTCGGTGTTCCTGTATTTATTGTTCCTTTTTGGTTGTTTTTATTTGAAAAAAGATTCTTGGACATTCTGGCTGCAAGAAAGGATCCTTCAGGTCTCCTGGGAGAAGTACTCATTGACAAAGCACCACAGCCTCCCAACTTCAAGTGCCTCTCTGGCTACGTGGTTCAGGTTCATATCAATCATTTCAATTACTTAAATCTGCATGAACTTTTAGCCCATATTCAAGCTTTTTCACTGAAACGACTTCCCCCAAGGGGCTACAAAAGCACATCAATGAGCCCAAAGACACAAAAATGATTACAGCCGCTTTAAACACTGTTATGTCATCAATTCAAATGAGGAAAGACCACAAAACAGCTGATCTTCCCTTTGACACTTTGACCCCCGAGGCTCTTGTCTCCTCTGACAGGAGGACGTGGTCATGGGCACGCTGACAGTGAGGGAGAATCTTCGTTTTTCTGCGGCACTGCGCCTCTCCAGCTCCGTGCACCAGAGTGAGAAGGAGGCCCGAGTCAACCATCTCATTGAGGAACTGGGCCTCGCCAAAGTGGCCGACTCCAAGGTAGACGTGCACACTGTCACTCGTCTCCCGCGACGCTCAGACCGCGGCGGCGGAGGGTTACGGCCGACCTCTGCGCGTGTTTCCCCTCAGGTGGGCACACAGATGACGAGGGGGATCTCGGGAGGAGAGAGGAAGAGGACGAACATCGGCATGGAGCTGATCATTGATCCCTCGGTTCTCTTTCTGGATGAGCCGACCACCGGACTGGACGCCAGCACCGCTAACTCTGTCCTGCTGCTGCTGAAGAGGTGACAAAGAAGCTGCTCTGCCATTCCTCTGACTTTACTGCGGAGTTCACAGCTTTGTCTGTTCCCCCAAACTAAATCCGTATCTAATTAAATATCATAATGAAATGTTTTGGTTGATGTTTGAGCAAAAGTTACCTTTAAAATGTTTGAATCAAACTTATTATAATCAATATCAACGTCTTAATATAACATTATGATATTAATCACCCCGTACATCAGAATCTACATCACCTACATTCAAAATAAATCTTGAAAAAAACAAAAACACTTCGCTATATCCAATTAAATTAACTAAAATGAAAAACTACAGTCCATGTGTGTCACTTGTCTTTGACTTCTACCGTTTTCAATTATAATGAATGAATTGATTAATATTTAAATGTATTTCATAATTTTCTTTAACATAAGTTTAATGACTTTGTAGTGTGTGGTGTTTTTCTTCATTTTATTAAATTCAATACATATTTTGACTGTGTGTCTTTGCAGAATGGCCAGCGACGGGAGAACCATAATCATGTCCATCCACCAACCCCGATACTCCATCTACCGACTGTTTGACACTCTGACTCTGCTGGTCGGTGGTAAGATGGTTTACCACGGACCGGCGCCAAACGCTTTGGACTACTTCACCGACATTGGTGAGTATGTGGAAACCATCAACGCCACCAGGTGCCATCTAACATCAACGGAACACCGGACCCGCGTTGATATTGGGTGGTAATCCCGTGGTCTGTGCTGCAGGTTACCTCTGTGAGCCCCACAACAACCCGGCCGACTTCTTTCTGGATGTTATAAATGGAGACTTCACCGCCACGACCAAAGCCCGTGGCTCTGAAGGTAACGGCGATTAAAAGAAAAATTCTGTCAGGGTGGTTTTGTACCATTTTTGTACCATTTTATGAAATGTGATGTGTATTATTAGGTTTGTTTATTTGTTTCAACAAATTAACTTAAAAGGCTTTTAAGCCAGATATAAAAGAAACGCAATGAATACAAACACATATATATTCAAAATTGAAAGAGCAACAATACAATCTAGAAATAAGGTCAAACTGAATACATCAGAAAGTTAGAAGAATAATTATACATTAATAGAATCACAGAGAACAGACGTATTCTGCATGAGGACCGGTGTGACGGGCTTAGTAACCACAGTAACGGACCTCAGCCTCAACAAACCTCAATGTAATTCCGGGTCCTTTTTTCATAGAAAAGTATTCCCTGTTCCTACATCTGTAATTTCTCCCCCGCTGTGCATGTCCAGATTTGGACTTTGAGGAGCTCATCAGTTCCAGGCAGAGCATCCAGGAGAGCCTGGTGGAGGAGTACAGGAACAGCAGCTACTCCAGCGACACGAGAGCCGAGCTGGAGCGCATCGTCCAGGAGAGGAAGTGCTTCTCGTACTCGCCGGCTCACGCCATCACCTACAACAGCTCCTTCTGCCACCAGCTACGCTGGGTTCTCAAGAGAACCTTCCAGAACCTCATGCTGACCCCACAGACGTCTGTGGCCCAGGTATGCGTCTCTGTTACTCAGCTGGAACGCGACACTGGTCAGAGGTAAGGTACCTCCACGGTCGCTGGACATATTGCACATGAAATAAAGAATGGCAAATAAGTAACAGAGCAAATACGCGATGAACTATTATTTACTTCTTCAACTTGCCAAATTCTTGTGAATTAGTTCCAGCTTGCAGTTTCCAACTTTTGGCCCAACTCTTTCCAGGAGTTTTGACTTTTGACCTTTTGATAGCAAAAGAAAATAAGCGAATTCAACAAAATGTACGAAGGGAAGGATTCATTTGTTCCATTCTACCTATATGTTTTGGGGGCAGCAGTAACTTTTGTGTTTGAACAACAATATCCCCATTATAACTTTACTAATTCCCGCTCCATAAAACAAGCACTTAATTTTTATGTATTTATTGATCTGAAGTAGATTCTACAAGTGAGTCACATAAGTAAGTAACAGTTCAAGGTTTAAACGGTCTCATAGAGTGAAAATAGCAGAAAAATAATCAATGTCAGTGCTGTTATCATCTTGAACAGGATGCAAAGACATCACTTAGGAGGGGTCGAGACTTAATCCTCTCATTAGTCACCCGACGGCGGCAAAATGCCGTCAGAAGTCTCCTCACTTTAAGAATTATTAACAGTTAATTGGCTCTAAATAAGTCAAAATAATCCTTCAAGAGTGGCTCGAGGTGGCGTGGGCGCCGTAATCGGCTTTGGCGACTGTTGCGACCCAAACTCTGGCCCCCTTGGGCCAGGATCTGAACTGATATCATATCTAGACAAAGCGCCTCGGCTCCGGTCGGCGACTCATCACATGATGCCTTCATGATCCGTCGCTCCGCTGCCCCACTTTCACATGAGGGGCCGCGGGGAATGAGGTGAAAAAGGCTCAACCTTATTAGCTTATCCCCTCACCCTGGGAACCACTTAGTCCCATCACACTCGGCAAATTGTTGGGATTAAAACCTGTGTTGGTTTCACTTTTCTCCCTCGAGATCCCCAGAATCATCCGGGTTTTTTTTTTTCAATCTTATTTAGATTCAAATATAATTCGCGACAGCACGCAATTAGAACCGAGTGACTGACTTCATCGATTGCAAAGAAAGGTGTTAAAATAAACTTTTGTTCAACTCAATAGTTTAAATCTCCAAATATTTTTTTCGTTTAATGATAAATTACATTTACTGACACGGTGTTTCTGGCACCTCTTCTACTTGCACTGTGCAGAAGAAGCTTAACAGAATTATTATGACAACCTTCAAGAGCGTCACGCTTAACAAAGAGCATTCAAAAACGGATGAGTATCAAAGAAATAAAAGGACAATCTTTTTGTTTCATTATCATGTGTCGTACGGTGACCTCACTGAAGGTCGGAAAATACATTTGTTCTTATAAAAATAGTTTGGTTTTTGACCATGGTTGCTAATTTAAAAGGAGACTTTCTAAATGGTTGTCGATGCTCCTATTAAATCTCTTGTTTTTGTCCGTGCAGCTGGGGGTCAACATTTTCCTCGCCCTCGTTGTTGGAGCTATTTTCTTCGGGGTCAAAGAGGATCAGAGTGGGATGCAGAACAGGTGAGAAACCTGCTGAAATAGTGCCCAGTATACAAAACAGTCAACAATGACGAATACCACTGTGCTCAAACATCACCAACTCAACTGTCAGTTAGCAAGAACAATGCGTTGACCAAGACTGTTAAAGGTTAAGGAAAGAAACATTAGAGAAACGTTCCCAAAATGAATCACAAGGTATCATAATTCCTCCCCATTGACAAAGAACTTTTTTTTATTGCAACTGGGCGTATTTCTTAGTGGCTTCAAAAGCCTATTTACTATCTCATTTATGAACATATTTCTTTCTTATTATATCTATTGGCTGGTTATAAACAAATACATTTCTTATTATTAACATTATTATTTATTATGGATCCAATACTATTATGATCTCTATATCTGTTATAATATACACAAAGATATGCTTATTTAATTATTTCTATGAAAACAGTACCTATATAATATATGCATTAAAGTGCATTTTTCTATTTTTTAAGTGAGTCACTTGCTTTTGGGTGTGAATTGTAGAGCAGTTCCTACACGTCTAATCCGCTTAACAAGTTTTATTGGGCACAACCTGGTACTCAGCGAGGCACATTAGACATTTCAACGGTCTCGCTCTTTTTTATGGTTCAGTGAAATATAAGGACTTAATGTCATTATATACATGGTCAATGCGTAGGCAGCGTAGTAGAAACCAGCGTGCCCGGCTTAAATGTCTCCAGTTATCCGGCCCTCCCCCCTTTTCACTGGGTGCAGGTCAAAGTGGATTTAGTTGCCTTTTAAGTCCCTGTCTGTACGTAGGGACACATTGCATTTAGTACCATAATCCCTCTGGAGTCAACTATTGTAATAAGAAAAGCAGAACATGTTTACATGGCATGTTAAACTCAGTAGAAAATTGTATTGTACTTACTTATTTAAGACTATGAACAGAATTTTGAATTTCTCCAAAACGCTTGTCAACCCTTTTTGATTTTCTTTTTGATTTTCCAGCAATTTTATATTACTTCAATAAATACCCATCATGTCAAGCTATTTTCATTGTTTTCAACTCTTCAATCCTCTTATCCTGTTCCCTTTGTCACTGTCTTTTAAATATATACTCTATATTATGTGTGTGCCCTTTCTCTCTTCAGACACCTGGAACCAGTACGTATAGTATTTGTGGAACATGACGTGAAAATGTTGCAATAATGCCACAGAGAGACTCAATGATGAGGTTTTGCTTCTCCGTTCCACCAGGATGGGGGTCCTCTTCTTCATCACAATCAACCAGTGTTTCAGCACCGTGTCTGCAGCGGAGCTCTTCATCATGGAGAGGAAGCTGTTTGTGTATGTAATAGAGGTCGGGGGGGGGTCACTCGGTGTGTTCCAGCGTTAAATGCACAGCAGACTTTAGATAAGGTATTAGATATTTATTATTCCGATAGTATTTTTATGCGGTTGGGGTTAGAAAATGTCTGCTATCCATTCATGAAATCAAATTGCGCACTTTAAGATCCTCCTTCCATCAGGAAGATGTGCGACCATTCACTTTTTTGGACAAGATTGGCATTTTACGTAACATGAAACAAGGATAATCCCAGCCAGTAACAAATCTGTCTTCTGTCAGGAAGTCGTGCAGGACACTGACGTCCTTATGAAACCTGTGTGGATAATTAAAAAGTAATTGGGAAGAAGTGGGCAGGGTGAAGAATTTGATTTTCCTGTGACAGGCACGAGTACATCAGTGGCTACTACCGAGTGTCCGTCTACTTCCTCTCTAAGATCTTGGCGGACATCGCTCTGCGCACCATCACCTCTGTTATCTTCAGCAGCATTGTCTACTTCATGATTGGTAAGACTGTCCGATGAGTTAACTAGTTCATGTGTGGATACTTGGCACTGGATTGAATGCTGAATTTAAATGCACACAACCACATGTCTGTATTTTGTATTTCTTGTTACTTATTAATGTCTCATCATGCCTTTATTTGATAGGCATGAAATTAAGCTTGTTCAAAATGACACCATTTTTTAATAAGGATGTTCGGGTTTTCACCAAAAGAAAGCTAAAAAGCTGCCTCCAGTAGATCGGGTATCGCTTGGTTTTTAGCCCAGCTAATTGCCAAAAATGCTTTTTAAAACCGGCAGTTTTTGATCATTCGCAGCCGGCTGGTCAAAAATACGCATAAAAGATATCTGTGCGTCCGTCCGTCCGTCCACCCAGGGCTCAAATCCACAGCTGCTTCCTTCGCCATCTTCACGCTGACCGTGACCCTGGTGGCTTACACAGCCACAGCGTTGACCATGGCCATTTCGGCTGACCAGAGCATCGTGGCGCTCGCCAACATCTACATGACTATCACCTTTGTTTTTATGATGGTGAGACGCTCACGTGCGCACAAGTGGATTTCAAGCACAGTTGTTGCTGTCGTTGTTGCTGCCGCCGAGGAAGAGGCTTCAGTTTGTGTCGTGTTTTTAGATCTTCTCGGGTCTCCTGGTGAACTTACCCAGCATGAAGGCCTGGCTGGCCTGGCTGCGGTACTTTAGCATTCCTCGCTACGGCTTCGCAGTAAGTCACAAATAATGGGAGGCATTGACACACAATATATATGTGTATATTCATTTTGATGTTTCACATGTGAAATGAATTCTATTAATAAAGAGGAGTTGTTAGGAAATAAATTCAGCACACAGACAACAATATCAAATCTAACACCCATTATACATACAGACATTGATAATAATGCATGAATGGATTAATATTAATGATAATTAATAATTGAATGACCACGTTTCTCCATTGATCATCAGAAATAAGCAAGCAGTCTCAATCAAGAATCTACTGTCTTGGCTTTTATTGATTATGTTGTCTGTGTTCAGGCCTTGCAGATCAGTGAGTTTGTGGGTTTGACGTTTTGTGACGAGGCTCTGATCCAAAACACCAACATGTCCCCTGCTGGGACGAACCGCAGTGTGAGCACAGTCGGCCCGACGTGAGTAGAGCAGCGTGCTGGTTGTAGCTTACTGGTTTATACCACCTGTGACAAACTGGGACTTGTTGAAAAATGTTGAAAGTCTTAAGAAACATTCCTGTTGACTAACACTAGTTAAATCTGCTTAGTTATGGATATTTAATGCGTAAGTGACGTGATGGGGTTGTTCTTTCAGGTGTACGGGGGAGCAGTATCTGGACTACTTGGGAATAGAGCACACCACCTGGGGACTGTGGGAAAACCATGTGGCTCTGACCATTATGATGCTCATATTACTCATCATTGCCTATCTGAAACTCCGCTACATCAAGAAATTTACTTAAACGCGTCATTATGCATCTTTTTTTTTTGTCTTCATTGAACCAGGACAATAGCTGCTCACCAGGTACTTCCCCTCCCAAAATAATAGTACGCCATTATCGAGTTATTAGCGCAGAGTTAGATGAGACCGCTGAAAAAACTCTAAATATGGGAGTATTGATCTTCTACTTCCTCGAGTGTGTCCATGGTTTGCGCTTATATATATTGTGACTGTCTTAAAACTGTGAGGAGCACTCTCTCGTGTGACAGCGGTCACATTGGCCATGACGAGGGATGTTTACGCACATTGATGATCAAAAAGCAGCTTTTCGGGCTGGATAATGTCCTGACTCCACTCCAAAGGGCTTTCTGTTTGGAGACTGATTTTATCGTATGTGTGATCACCGTATCATCACTGCAATACCATTCTGTACAGTTTGTAGCTTTGTCTATCAACAATTAAACTGTTTATCCTGATTTTTGGGGGGTTTTTATTTATCTTTGAGTAGGTAGGAAGCAAGAGCAGGTAAATACTATCTGATTGAGGGGAATGCTGGCAGAATCTAGGAATATCAGATGTGAGCTTTGTTTGATTAAAATATATATATATAAAATAAAAAAGCCTTCCATTTATATCAAGATTTTTTTGAACTTTTAAGTGTAGGTTTTTTAAATGTTAATCTGTCACTTTGTTAAATGTATATGATCGTTTGTCGTTTGATTACAAAACAAACTTATTTTACAGATTGGTGATTTCCTAAGAATAACTATATAATTTGGCATTGATTTGGTTGTGTATTGGTTAGATTTAAATCAGTTGATTACAATTAACTGCGAGTGTGGGAGTATTAGTACAACAGGTCACATTTCTGAATGGATTTTTCGGGTGTACATTTACAGTGATATTTTAATTTACGTGCTGTTTGCGTAAATTACATTTTTATATATTTTTTAATCTATCTACAACTAATTTATAGAAAATGCAGAAGTATTCTAAATATTATATAAGACCAATACAGATTTGTCACTACCATAAACTAATCCTTATTATAAAAACACAGTTCTAAAAACTGTTAATTTCTTTAAACAAGATAGTGTTTTATCACATGTGGGTAATGGTTGAGGAGTGATTTATGGTGGATTATTGTTGCTTTCTTGTTACTCAAAATTAAAAGCCAGAGAAAGTGCAACGAATAACACAAACGTATTTTTTCAAAACACTTTATTTGGCATAACAGATTACAAAAAGAAATAGATTGTAAAAAATGTAAGGCAGAGAGAAAATAATAAATGCATGGGTTTCCCATGAACACTAGATGCACTCCAAATCGAAGTTTGTTTTAAGTTACAATATGTATCATAAAATGATAAGCTATTTAATTGGAAGCTTAACTGGTGTACAGAGGATAAGTAAACATGGCAGAATGTGTCACACTTGTACCTACTGTGTATTAAAATTATGAAAAAAAGGAATCAGCACAATTAACAGAAATGCATTTTTGGTATTTGTGTAAATACTAAGATGGATACAGTAATCAAAAGCAGGTGAGCATATTTCCCATGGAATAATAAAACCATACGCTGCGTATTCAGAATACAGGTGTGGCTGGTGTGTTATATACTGTGACGTAACACTGTACTGTAAATACTTTGTTATTCTTCAACCTTGTTTTCCTTTCATCCTCCTCTTAAGGTAATACTTGATAGTAGCTTTAGTGAGTACGTTTAGATGCCTCACAGAAGAACCCCACTCACTTTCAGTGCATTAAAGTATTGGAGGTAAAGTGCGTTTGATTTTGTCACCTCCTTTTTGTAATACCTCATGAAAATATTATCTCGGTTACTCATCCGGCTGCTGGTACATTACCAGTGGAGAGCTTTTTTTTTTCTCTTTTTGCTGGAGTGGAATCATCACACGTGGCTGCTCCCGTTTGTGCTCATGCCGTCGGTGGACAGGGAGGAGGACGGACGGGGCCGGGGGCCGACGGGAGTTGCGGGCTGTGGGTGGCTGACCTGTGAGACCGTGTCGTCGGACTCGCAGCGTTCCAGTTCCTCCCTCACCAGCCTCTCCAGCAGCTCACTGTGAGCGTCCGCGTCCCGTCCCAGGCGCTCGTCCTGGAAGACGATACCAGATTTGTAGCGCTCGTTTTCATGCACATGAGAAACCAGGTCACGTAACATATCTGACAATGTGCCCAGTTGTTAGCGGATCTGCATGTGCGGTGTAGGCAGCTGATTCATGAAGAACGGCAGATACAGCTCATGCAGCCGGACGGTATTTACATTTCCTGCCGACAACCAACTTAATTGAACATGGCTTTTGTAGGTTAATTGTATTAATGATGTAACATTTAAGAAGACATCTGATTTCACCAGGAAAAATCTAGTTGAGGAAATCAGGTTTTCCCTTTTCTCGATTACAGAAACTGTCTTGCAATGCAGTCATGGCAGAATGTCATCCAGGCGGCTGGAACCCAGTTCGTCAAACTTCTATCACAGTTTTTTGGGACACTTGATGGCAAAAGAAACAAAACAGTGACCTCACCTTTGCAGTTGATATTGCAATCAAGTAAGCAATCAAGTCGCCCATTAACAGACAGACAGACAGACAGCAGCGGATGGGGAGCAACCAAGTTACTGTGTTTGGAGTCCTATTTGTCACCACCTTGTGTTTTCAAACATAAAATTCACCCCCCGACTTTACCTCCACAGCAACTCACCTCCATAACTCCGTCCAGCAGTCTGCCCAGCACGTCCCTTCTTTTCAGTACGGCTCTCTCCATGGTTTCCAACTTCACGATCACAGCATCTATTTTGGACACTATGCTGCCGATTGAGTGCTCCATTCTGTCCACCCGTCTCACCAGCCTGAGAAACACAGAGAGACGTGGGTTCCCTAGTATACTGTATATTATGTACCACTACGTTCATCTTATAAAATGAAGAACCGGGATGTCAAGACGAAGAGGGGGCCTTAAAGAAATGAGTGGAATGGAGGCCGTGTAGAAGAATAAAAATCGGATCATTACATCGTTTAACTATGGAAAGTTTAAACTCGATGTTTTAAAACTGATGGCATCCATATTCATCACATATAGTTCAGCATTAACCTGCATTCAAGCTATGGCATAATAATAAAATCGCATACACTTGAAACTCTTCATAGGAGACACCCCCTGAGCTACTGCCGCGGCGCCGAGAGCTGTGGCCGCTGTCCTCGTCGTCGTCTTCCTCCGAGTCGTCTTGTGTACGAGTGAAGCTCCGCCCGCTGCTGGGTCTCGTCAGCGAATTGCGTTCCAGATCCAAATCCTCCTGCCAAGCGAGCAGAGTCACACGCTGAACATCTGCAGCGCTGTTTTGGCTGAGCGTGACCCACACGTGGGTTGTTGTGTATTTATCCGTGTGTTGCAGTCGGCATCGTCACTCACTCTCTCTTTCTCCAGGTCGTCTCTCATCTGCTGGTGGTCGTTCTCTGTCAGCTCCTGGTCGCCGTCGTGATCATACTTGGCAAAGATGGCCTGAATCTCCGCGTCTGTGTGTCCCTTTCTGAGGGAAAAAAAAACGATGGAAACGCTCTCAGGACACGTCGCTTTGAGATGATATCCTAATAGTGAACAGCGTTTAGTGTTTTCTGAAGTATTTATTCACCCTTTAAGATCCTGGCGGAGTTCATTAAAGTTTAGTTTGCCCCCGGCCTGACGCAAGCTGTCGGAGATGTCGTCGACTGCTGTCTTCTTCAGTCTTAACTTCATCAAAGCTTTGTTACAGCCCTGAGAGAGGAGAATCCTTAGACTTACATTCGGACTTCCTAAACAAATCAGTCAAAGCTGAAAGTAAAACAAAAACTAGCAAACAACAAACGAAACCACTTGCGGGAAGAAACCCGCTTAGCTGATATCCTTTCTAATAAAGAATGTATGTGTAGTTCAATACCTTCTTAAGGAGATCCGTCATTTCCATTTCAGACCTCTGCTGGGACATGTCGGCCTTCACCTCGGAGTATGTGTCGTTGATGATGGCAAGGAACATGTTCTTTACAGAAAGGATAAGAACACGTGTGTCAGTGAGGAGGGGGGGGGGGGGGGGGGGGGTCATGTGAACAAGATGAACAAACTTCAACACAGCAGGCTTCACAATACTCACCATGAGAATAAAGAAAATGAAGAAGGCAAACGTTGTATAGTAAATGGGTCCAAGCACTGGATTTGCTTCCATTATTTCTGAGAACTCAAAGTCTCCCAGAATGATTCGGAACTGGGTAAATCTACGCGGACCAGAAACAACATGTTTTGACAAACAGGACAACAACAGTTGCTTCAGATGTTTGTACTTGTGTGAAGTTGACTTTGAATAACATACATGCTGGCTTGGAAAGTGCTGAAATCGTTGACTTGGGTTCCAAACACCAGGTAGGCCAGTTGAGCGTAGGCCAGGAAGATGATGAAGAACATGATGGCAAAACCCACCAGGTCCTTGGCACAGCGAGACATGGTGCCGGACAGCTGGCTCATGGTCTTATTGAAGTTGATGAACTTAAAAAGCTGCGAGAAATGTGAGAAAAGTGTCAATCGGTAGAAACAGTACTTGTGTTCTTCCACTCCAGGTTGTTCAGCACTGATTATGAACCAAAGTGAGAAGATTTGCACCTTGACCCAGGAAAAAAAGACGATGACTGCAGCCATGTTGTTGAACTGGATCTGCAGGTTGGCCAAAGGCTCAAAAGTCGGGTGAGCAGTGTGGTTCTCCAACAGGCCTTTAAGACGGCTGCTAACCATGGCTGTTCTGGTTATGTTCATAATGATGGCAACGACACTCAACTGAGGAAGGAAGCGGACGGGGAAAACAACAAACTCAAGTCATTTCGGTTAAAAAGGTTGTCCAACGATTATAATACCTACGATACACACCACGACAATGAGAACGTCCAGACAGTTCCACAGGCTCTTGAAGTAATGCAAGCGGTGGATGCGGACCTCCAGCACTTCCTCCACCATGTAGTAGACGATGAATAGGCAGAACGCCACCTCACACAGACCCACAAAGTAGTCCCAGCTGGACACGTATCGTATCAGACGCACTGTTTGGAACTGCCAGGAGGTCACCACCCCGCCAGTAGCAGGGAACTCCACCAACAACCTGACGAAAAAAAGCACAGGTATGTAAATTAAGATTCATCGTGGGCGAAGCCTTCTTTCGCTGTTCAGACTGTAATGGCTAATGAATAACTGTTTTGATAATTCATTATTTAAGTCAGTTTTCAAAAAGTAATACCAGACATTAACAAATGTTTTATTACATTTCTGTTTCCTCTTAAATCTAATATCTTTGGCATTTGAAATGTCAGACAACAACTCCGTAAATTGCCATAATTGTACCGTATCTTCTTTGTATTCTACGCCACGTCAATCAAAATACTCCCATATTTAGAGTGTTTAGATCAAATCAAAACACCTAGAGATAAATGTGTAAAAAGCTGCGTGAATGAAGGGTCTTACCTGGCAATGCAGAAGAGGTTGATGTTCCCATTGTAGACGGAGAAGTCGAGAAACACCGCTCTGGTGCCTCTGTCCAGCCACAGCTGGTCTTTGAGGAACTGCAGTTGGGCTGCCGACTCCTCTTTAGTACGAGACAGGTCTTGGTAGTAGCCTCCACCTCCATATTTAGAAATCTGGCCCACATAACCGCCGCCGTCCATGTCACTCTCTGCTGTGTACACCCACCTAAAAGATTTAACATGTAGACATTTGTTAGTGCAATACATTTGATGCAGATCTAACCTACTTTTTGATAAACTAAGTAATTAAATGATATCGAATGAAATGCATGAACTTACGCGGTTCCAATCTTGGGGCCAAACGAGGCCCTCTCCTCATTGGTCGGGGTGTACATGTTGTAGCAGTCCAGAACCTCGTCTCTCAGATCTTCGTGGACGGAGCAGGACTCGTTTCGGACCTTCAGCTGCCGGAGCCGTGGCACCCCGAGGAGGAGGTTCTCATAGTAGATGAGACTCTGATTCTCCGGCAGGCTCTTGTTGTTGTACCAAACCTCCCAGTACATGCCGTTGAGAAAAGGTCCTTCTGTGAACTATAAGTTGTAGGACAATCAGAATCAATGCACAGAAGAGGTCGGACTGAGGCATTACGAAGCGAGAGATGCCCTAAAGCTGCATCGGTGATTGTTTATCTCAAAGTTTTTCCTATAATCTGGCTGCAGTCCGACTTTACCAATGTGTTTGAGGGTTATAGATGCTGCACCCTTTTCCAATGTGGAGCACAATTTCCCCTGAGTTTCACTACTCAGGAATTCATTTCTGCTCAACTACAACTCAGTGTGCTCACGAAAGCAAATGTGTTTCTGCTACTACAAAATACTCGCATCAGACGGAGATGTGCGAAGGCGTCTTTTGTCAAGATGCAACAAAATAGAAAACATTTGCGTTTTAGCAAACGGTGATGAAATTTGCATTTTACCTTCCAGAAGTCCTCCATGGTGGAAAGGCTTCTAAAAGTGGAGGGGTCCCCGGCGGACAGCGGTGTGTCCAAAAAAAGCTCAGACATGACTTTGGTATAGTAGTACATATTGGCACTCACCATCCCGTAGG
The DNA here is from genome assembly GCF_964276395.1 of Gasterosteus aculeatus. Taxonomy (NCBI): domain Eukaryota; kingdom Metazoa; phylum Chordata; class Actinopteri; order Perciformes; family Gasterosteidae; genus Gasterosteus; species Gasterosteus aculeatus. The sequence continues at coordinate 16,203,471 of NC_135696.1, read as the reverse complement.
TCACTGCAGAGCAAATCACAATATAACATTACTGAGAGGGAAGTTTCTATTAGCACGACGACATTGCGAGCCCAAAGGACATTGCAGAATGACAAAGACAAGAATTAAAAGAAAGTGAATGCTTTAACAATGTGCGCTTTGCATCTGGCTTGACAGTGAAAAGAATTAGAGAAATGAAAAGGAAAACAATTAACGTTAAACTTTATTTAGTTTTGTGCATTGCTATTCTCTGAGGCATTCAGTAATCCCTCAGTGAGCAGCTCTGGAAACTATGTTCAAAAGTCAAGCTACGCTCAGCAGAATGTGAGTCTGCCAGAATATCATTTCCTGATCCGCCCTAAACCATAGCGGAAAAAAAAGAGTCGAAAATGTTACCACAACTTTTCTCATCCCACGCATTTTAAATTTAGGATTTCCATGAATGTTTTTACCATCCCAACATGCAGTCATCAAATTTTATGATGTTGTTGAAATCCAAGCCCCCTGACGAGTGTCCGAGTTCCAATTTCCAGCTGTCAAAACCATTAAGATACTTACACTGTGAGCTTGGAAAATAACTCCAAGTCACTTGGGACAACTGTCACTTTGTTTCTGGAATAACTTTTAGGACACTACATTATATTTTACTTTCTAGATATGTCCCACATCTTTGGGACCTGATCATCAATATGACCTTCTACTATGTATCCGACACATGTCCTAAGGTTTATGTTGTAGTATACATTTTTTAAGTAAGTATTTAATATTGTTAATTCCTTTACTAACAGGACATTATGTAATTGGTAGAGAATGGCATAATGGTCAATTGCCTACTTTGTTTTTGAGACAGAAACCTTAATTGAGTCAGGAGCAGGACGCACCATCCTATTCATAGAATGTCACGTCATTTGAAAGGCTTTTTTTTGGGTGGTTACTTACATATACAAATAGTGATGAGGAATGTTATGTATGTAATCATCTCCCTCAGCACGTTCCTGAGGTACCTCTCTCGACTGCTGTCGCTGTCCTCCATCAGCTCTGTGCCCCACAAAACTGCAAAGAAAGAAATATTACAATTATTTTCTGCCACATACTCAGCTAGATGAGTCCGTGCTACACAACAAATTCACTATAAACATGTTAGACCACAGAAAACGTGTTGTGATTCATGAAGAAATGTAGTAAAAGTGACTAACTTCTGATCCTTTGGAGCATACGCTTCATACAGCTGCGGTGGTCCAGCCGGTCCTGCTGCCGCGCATCCCCGCTCGGGGTCGGGTACAGTCCTCCCCGGGGGATCTGGGTGCTGCTGCCCGCCCCGATGAAACTGCCCGGGCTGCCGCCACCGCCGCTGCCGCTGGAGGCCGTGGACACCGACCTCCTCCCGGGACTCGCCGGAGGCCAGTCGGCTTCCATGATCTCCTCCTCGGGCTCAAACCCCGGGTTATCCCGGCTCCAGGCCTGTCTCGACGGAGGGGACGGGGTGCCGATCACTCCCCCGAGTCCCAGGTCTCGATGCTGGATGTTCTCCATCTCGATGCCGTCGGCCGGGTCGAGGCTGCGGGGCAACCTGCCCGTTTGGCTCCGCGGCGGCTGCTGCGGTCTGACTCGGGATGAACTCATGGTCCCGTTAGCTTCTTTTCTCTTTTGGTGTAACTAACGCGGGTTTATGTCGGCGGAGAAAAAACCCGTTAAAGGTTATGGTGAAAAAAAATAAACTAAACTTCATAAATGTTTACAGCGGCTGAAACATTTCTTCGGGCATTCGCGAAGCTTTAACCGCAAACGCAGAAAAACACACCGGCAGACAGTTTAGGAGATTTGGAGAAATAACGAATCAAGAGAAAGAGGTTACGCGGTGTGTGGAAGTCACACTCGGTGCATTTAAATCATGCTACTAAAACGTCAGCGTTAGTAAGTTTCACTCTCAGCAAATCCGTTAAGAAAACTTTGCAGTCTTCGATTCGTCTAAAACAAACCGATGTCCTCCGTCACAAAGTTTTGCCTTTAAAGTCGTTACCTAATAAGCTATTCACGTTACTGCTTAATTAACTGTTTACATGTCGCCGGTGGTCGCATTAAAATTCCATTTCATGTGTGGAAGAAGAAAGATCCTCGTCTCGTCCCCGGACAGCCATCTTGTTCTCCAACTGCATCTCCGAAAAAAGCTCCTTTTCTCATTTGTCTGGGACTCCGATTAGAAGTCATGGCGTCGCAGTAATGGAAAACACCTCCGCGGAAAACCTTTCTCTTTTTTGACATGTGTTTTGAGTTCGTTTATGTTAAATTCATTTAGAATAACGGTTTAAATTGACGTATTTCTTTTTTGTGCTTTTTAAAAAACATTCCCAATGATCCTAAGTCAGCTCGCATAAGTAATTCTTCTAATTAATAAGTCATTTTTTTAAAGTATTTTAAGCCTCCTGGACATTTTATCTTGACCATTAAGTCTGGCTCTAATTTAAAATACAGGATGAAGATGAAAATAGACGTCAGTATTACACAACCTCTGTATGTTTTGGTCCGCGGTTTCCATGACAACAGTACTTGCAGGTTTAGGAGCTGTTCACTGACAAATGATACCGTCACTTGAAACAAGAACAAGGGGAACACACGAGACTATGCTATGAATTATTTTCACATTTAAAATGTTTATGGTTCATAGAAGAAAAAAACAGGTGCGCTTTCTGAGGTACATTTAGTCATTAGATCATAACATTTTTCATTTCCCTTCACACCAGCGCACAGAAAACAGGCATAACTTTAAGTGTTGTTGATGTGGTGGGAATACTTCGCTTTAACTTTGTCTCCATTATGATGGTCGATTTACTCCGTTCTAATCTAGCCTGGGACACAAGCAAAGGAGTAAAACACAAAGTTATTTTGACCACTTGGTGGCGCTCAACACTTAGACTTGTAAAACTCACTCGCAATAGTGATAAGCTATTTGAAATATGTGGAATATTCCCATTGTTCCATGTATTGGAATATTTTAATTGTATTTAAAACATTCTTCTTTGATACTAAACAAGTACAACAACAATTGTATCTATAGTCGACCCATAACTGTAAAGTGAGCGTTCCTTTTGCATCCTTATCTCCTGGTGTCATCACATTACAAACCACATATTTGTGTATAATACCACAACCTCTAACTTCCCTTTTTCTTGTGTAGTATCTGTGGGTTGTGTGTGCTTCTCTTTCACTCTCTCCATGTTGTTGTTGATTCGTAAGCACATTGTTATATCTTTTTTTATATTCTTATATATTCTTTCAACAACAACAACAACAACAACAACAACGCGGCTAGTTGATCAAAACAATACCTCGCAGTTAACAAAGTGCAGACTACGTAAAAGCAGGCGGAGAAAGGCCTTGAAATCAGAAATATGAAGGAGAAAAACAAAAAGCGTAGCGAGTGTAACGTTCAATACTGTTACAGTCAAGTAAAAATTTCGGACAGCATTAGTATAACATTTTGGAGGCGGGGTTAGTCTTCTGTCGTCATAATATAAGTTGCTTAGTGTAAACAGTCCATTGGCTGAATCTTTGTGACGGGGGTTCCCAGCCCCAGATCGCAGGGGTATAACAATAAATAGACCCTATCACTTTAAATCTGCAATCTCTGGGACTGCAGAGATCATAAAGTGTTAGTTAGTGAAGCGAGGGAAATATCACTAGTACCCCACCCCCCCTGGGATATTTCTGAACAGGTTACAGCCGGTTACTCGGAGATATTCATCACAAACAATTCTGTCTACATAGATAGGGTCTTTCATACGGTAAGTAAGCCTCATCTATGCTAGGCTATGAGACGGTTGGCAAGCTAGCGTTAACCGTACGAGCAAATGTTAGCTAGCTGCATTGTCTAGCTAACGTTAGCAAAACCACGACCGACTCGATAGACCGGTAACGTAGTAGGAGCATACCATTGCAATCCAGTTAGCCACCCCCTACTGTACAAAAGCCCACGTTAGCTATTATATTTACTTAAAGATCGACAATGGCCGGTAAATTGGTCAAATATGCCTTCCTTTGTTTTCTTTGAGCTAGCCTAGCACTCAATTTGTTTCATTGCAAATGGTTTTGACAGTCAATGTAGCTGGCTAAAGTTGGGGGTAACGTTAATTTATTTTAAAGTTTGTTGCAACTTTATAATAGATACGAGTTATATCGACTATGATACAAATGATTGGAAATTAGGAGTCGGTTGTTGAGGCTCATCGCCACTTTATCGGTGTAGTTACACGGCTATCGCAGAGCTTCACGTTGTGTCGGCTTGGTGATTTCTTTTTTACCGCTTGCTATCAGCGTGCAAGTTGTATTTGTGTGTTAGTACAGCAGTTATGCCTTGTCAAGTTCCGCCTGTCTGTGTTTGTCGACAGTAACTATGTGTTTAAATATATTTATCTTGCAATATTGCAAAATGTGAGCTGGCTGAAGGAAAAACGACGACGCCACAAGTTAGCTTAAGCTAATGTTAGCTTTTCAACTAGCATGTCGCTAGCTTTGCGTGGGTTTTCTGTTTGCCGGCTAACGTTAGCCATTTAAGATGACAGCAGGGAGGCCAGTAACGTTAGTTCAGACTGTATTTCCTCCGTTGTTTTCCTAGTCCAGAAAAGGTTGACCTAGTTGACAATACAGGCGCGTCATTCCTAAGACGGGGAACTACTTGCAATACAAATTATGATTCCGTCATATAATTTGGATAATATAACTGCATGCGAGAAATGGCTAAATGTTGTTAGCATTCGACATGAAAGGCCTGACTAACTCATGCAGTAGGCCACTTGTCTACAAAGGGATACATACATATGTGTAACTCGTATGTTATGTGTGACATAACGTTAACTTAGTGTTTTAAAGTGGAATTTAATTACAGTACACATGGCTCTCTGCTGCCAAACTTTGAGAACCTGCGTCAATCGCTTCCCTTTTTTATTTACAGCCGGTTTCCTTCTTTGTCTCATTGGATGAACGCGATGGCGCAGTTGTGTGTTCGCTAGTGTGTTAGCCAGCTAGCTTAATATTCAACTGTCTTAATTCTGCAATACGATGAAATTTGGTGTTATAAAAACTAAAACTATTAGGACAACAAAGTGAGACGTTGTTTCTGTAAAAGGAGATGCGATTGACCTTTTGTTCTTCCTGCAACGTTCCTACTATCTACTCAAACGCAACTGTTGTTTACCTAAAGGTATAACAAACGTTTATAAAAACTAAAATAAAGTATTCTTCCCGAATATTGCCTAAACGTTTAGGGTAGTGATCTTACTGACTGAGCTCATTTTCCAAACCGTATCCTACACACGGTTGCTGTTTCATATGCCTGGTGAAATTATATAACATGGTCTTTGCAACAAATCGAACTGTTATGCAAGTTGAAATGTTGAACTTTTTTTTGATAAAACTGTTTCAGAAATTTGTGCTTTTAACTATATGATTGTTTTTTTTAATGCACTTTTAATTGTAGTCACACCAAGTAATACAATATTTACCTTCAGTTTTAGAAACCTCCTTTATATTATGCAGTCAAATTGTCTCCTGAAAAAAACTATAATACCACAATTTGTCTTTACTACATTGAATTCCATGTCTATCTTCTGTTACAGCACTTAATATTGTCTACCAAAGAAATGGTGATGGAGAAGCCGAGTCCCCTGCTTGTAGGGCGGGAGTTTGTGAGGCAGTATTACACACTCTTAAACAAGGCACCAGATTTCCTACACAGGTAACTACCTATAGGTGATGTGGAATTAACTAAACGTTTAGGTTTTGTTCAGGCGATTTGACCTTCCTATTGTTGTGCCATTAGGTTTTATGGGAGGAATTCTTCCTATGTTCATGGAGGACTTGACCCAACCGGGAAGCTGGCAGAAGCGGTGTACGGGCAAGCGGTAAGTGCTCTGCCCTAATAATACGATTTTAACGAAGGAATAGGTATGTGGTACAATATTATTCACTGTGGTGAAATTGAACATAGTTAAAAAAAAATGTTTGAGTTGGACATAAAAGATAATAACTGGTTTGGAGGTTGAGAGGAGTAATTATTTTTGGGAATGTAGACGCTCTGGCTGTGACTTCAAATTCTTGACATTAGTGGAAGTCAGATTTCGAAAAATGTGTCTCCTCCTTTTCTCTTCATTAATTTTTGAGTTGATCTAATTGTCTTTGCATCTCTTAGGAAATCCACAAGAAGGTCATGTCCCTGCAGTTCAGTGAGTGCCACACAAAGATCAGGCATGTCGATGCCCATGCCACACTGAGTGATGGAGTAGTGGTGCAAGTCCTGGGAGAACTTTCAAACAATGGTCAGCCCATGAGGAAGTTTATGCAAACATTTGTGCTTGCGCCAGAAGTGAGTACCCCTTTACCTTTTAGTACTATTAACATACATTCAGGTTGAGTGATAATATCAACTCATTTCTTAAGATTTATGGCTTAATAAATGGAAATTGTGGACGGAGCTGGTATCTGGAGTTTTTTTTTAGTCCATTTGATTAGTTGTCATTGACTTTAATTTTTTAAAAGGACTCTTTTGCCTGGCAAATTTCCATAGGGTTCGGTGGCGAATAAGTTCTACGTCCACAATGACATTTTCCGTTATGAAGATGAGGTTTTTGGAGACTCTGAAGCTGAGCTTGATGAAGGTACGACATTAATAGATAGTTGACATTTACATGTTTAAATGTTAGGTTGGTCATTTTCAAAATATTTTTCTTATTCTAATTTAGAATCAGAGGAGGAAGTTGAAGAGGAGCAAGAGGAGAGGCAACCATCCCCTGAGCCACTTCAAGAAAGCCCCAACAGCACCACTTATTATGATTCTCATCCTGTCTCGTATGCTCAAACGTCATCTGATCTCAAATAAATATCACTCTGTTATGACCTTTTTTTTCCAAAAAGGCTTTTGACATTTCATTTAATGTGTGTAAAGTGACCTCATGCAGATTTGTCCTCCGTAGTAATGGAGTAGAAGAGCCAATGGAGGAGCCAGCTCCGGAGCCTGAGCCAGAGCCTGAACCAGAGCCCAAAGTAGAGGAGATAAAGCCTGATGTAGATGAGAAGGTTCAGGAAGAGATTGAGGAGAAAGCTCCATCACCGGCCCCTGTGGAATCCCCACCAAACACCCAGGAGCCTCCCAAGGTTAGCCTGATGTATCTGGTTTACGTCTCAGTGGTTTCCTTGAATGAGATCATCAGCGGCCATATTAGTCGGCAGTTCAGTGGATCTTGGATCTAATATAAACTGAAGAGCCTAATGAGTGTCCCTAATTTAGTTTGGTGCAGCAATTTAAATTAAACCAGCACCTGATGTCACAGCGGGCTGGAGCAGCACCAGATTGAACCTCTGTGTATAAATTAAACAATACACTTTTTTTATTATGAACTTATTATGAAACTTGAAGAAGTTTCTTTATTATACATGTCATGTCATTTTGTGATGCACAGTCCAGTCCCATATCATCCATGTTTTCATGATGTGCAGTAACATGCCCAAAGATGCACCTACCAATGTTCGAGTAAGGTGTCAAGCAATTGTTGCTGTTAACTGGGATTAATGCATCCTTCAGACTTTCTCGTGGGCTTCTGTGACCAGTAAAAACCTGCCTCCCAGCGGCACAGTCCCCTCCTCTGGAATGCCACCCCATGTTGTTAAAGCTCCAAGCTCACAGGTAACATACTATTGAATTTTTCAAATGACATTAGGTCTCAAGAGCACATTAGAACGGGTTCACTATATAAGGAACTACGTTTTTATTTCAATCATACCTTTCATTGATTATTTGATGATGGTCAACACCATCAATAGAGGAAATTTGTGCAAAGAGCCCCTTTTTGACAGAACTGTGTGCCATACTGACTGCAGCGAAGTGCCATGAGAGAGTTGAGACCGAAATGCAAAACTAGCTCAAAGCGGGGTGAATTAACAGATTCTCTGGGTCACTATGTAAAAGAAAATGAAGACCAGGATGTTGATGTGTTTTTTCTTTGTGCAATGCTCCTCCCCCACTCAGGCCAGAATAGACGGCAAGACGGAGACACAGACAGCACCTCTTCGGTCCAGAGACCAGCGCACACGCGACAGACCGACCTTTACTCAGCGGGGTCCCAGGCCTGGTAATAACAACGCTCGTTCCATTGGGCGTAGTGTCTGTTTATTTTACACTTGTTCTTACGTTTTATAACTCTGTCACTATTAGATGGTGTTGCGTCTTTGGAGTCACAAACAGGGAAACCACACTTGAGTTTTGTTAACAAAGGTAAACATGATCCTTTAAGTCACATCTAAATGAATCTATATTCCTATCTTTGATTTTCCCAATTTGCTCGTTAAGAATATCATTCTAGTTTAAGGATTGTAATGCAGATTACGCGTGTGAGCTGATCTGGCCGTTGTTCTGACCTGCAGGTGGCCGAGATGTTGAACCCGGCGAGATGGACAACAGGCGGATTGTCCGATACCCAGACAGTCACCAGCTTTTTGTTGGCAACCTCCCACATGACATTGATGAGAGCGAGCTCAAAGACTTCTTCATGAGTAAGTTACCTCAGAAAAAGCAACTCTTTGTTAATGAATTTTCCACGACATGAAAAATAAGGGGTTTTTTTTTTAGTGGGGATGAATAGTTACACACCTTCTTTCTTACAGCATATGGAACTGTTGTGGAGCTGCGGATCAACACCAAGGGCGTTGGTGGGAAGCTTCCTAACTTTGGATTTGTGGTCTTTGACGACTCCGACCCGGTGCAAAGAATCCTGGGGGCGAAGGTAGAAGGGGCATGTATTGAAACTTCATTACCCACTTTTTGGTGGTGGTTTGGTGACACACATTTGACAGTCGGGGGTAAAAACCCACAGGAAATACCCGAAGCCCTTGTCTGTTTTAAATTCACATGTAATGTCATATTGTCCTGTCCGTAGTTGATATGTCATGCAAACTATAGCATTGAGTTTAAAAACAAACACTTTTTGTGTCTTTCTACACAAATGAATCCAGCTTGAAAGGTAACTAAAATTGATTGAAACAAAAGCAACTGCCCTATTTATTATAGCCTGGTTGATTTGAATATGTGAATAAGCAGAGTTTTACAAAGTAATCCTCAAGCAATGTATGCTTTTACATATTTGATTGATCAATGCGGTATCTGGGAAAGGTTGACATACTTGTGTGTGCAAACCAGTGAACGATGTGGGTGGTGAAATGCATTAGGGAAATATCCCGAGCCGGCTTCGTCACTAATTGACTGTGGTTTTCCCCCTGCAGCCGATCATGTTCCGAGGCGAGGTGCGCCTGAATGTGGAGGAGAAGAAGACGAGGGCGGTGCGCGAGCGAGAGACCCGGGGAGGAGACGACCGCCGGGACATGAGGCGCAACGAGCGAGGCCCCGGAGGCCCCAGACCCGCCGTGGGAAGTGGAATGATGCGGGACGGCAGGGGACCACCACCTCGAGGCGGCATGGCCCCCAAACCTGGCATGGGCTCCGGAAGAGGCTCCGGTGGCCAGGGAGAGGGTCGCTTCACAAACCAGCGCCGCTGAGGAGTGCACCACCTGCAGTGTGGAAGTAGTACCGCGTTCTTCATCTTCAACCGTTCTCGTTAACGAAAAGAAATCTTCATGTATGAACGTATATATTGGTTTATGTTTTATTTTTATTTTTTTGTTCCCTCTTTGCTTTGGAATGTGACACAGCCTGTCAACCTTTTTTGTTTGTGAAATAGACAAAACAAAATAAGCAAACAAAAAAAAATGCGCTTATTATTTGTGAGCTGAGCATCCTTTTCGGGTATCTCAAGAATTCACAAACTTTAATTTGTAAATTTGTGGAAAAAAGGCGAACCAACCAGGAGTAATCTGCCACATTAGGAGGGACTGATAAGACTTTTAACTACGATAACACAGCCCATCATTTGGAAAAGAGATTATATGCCTTGACTTAACCGGGGCGCTGCTTCACGAAATCCCTCTATTGCACATTTTATATGGTAGTTTTCTGCCCGTTACTGTTGGATAAAAGTGGGATGCAAATTTTGCGCAGTTCCAGGAGAAAGGCTTGCCTTTTACTTTTTTCCTTTTTGAGAGACCACTGCTTAAAAATTGCATAATGCACTCATCAATATGCACTAATGGGTACTTTTGTCATATTACTTTGACATCCACGCTTGGAACGCCGCTGGAGGGACCTGTTTAGTCTCAAAGCGACACGACTTTCCGGGGCAGGCCTCGCTCACAGCCTGTCTGCTGTGACCAATGTACTTTTCTCACTTTTGACCCAAAACAAGCTTCAATTACTGCTGGATGGACATGATGACGAGCAAATCTACATTATATTTTTCCTCATTTATAAATAAAAGAAAGAAAGCTCAAATCCTGGACTTTTCCCTGCCAGCTAGACCGCAAAAATGGGATGGACGACACCGTCTCTCTTTCTTCCCTCCCTTCCACTCTTAGGTGCGGAGTAACTGAATAAATGCACGGCAGAAATCATAGTTTACTGTATGTTTTGTTTTCTGTGTATCTTAATTTCTCTCAACTTGATAAAAGCATGAATGGTGCCTTCTATTTCACCTTTTCTAGTCTTACTAGAGCAAAGCGGTTCGAGGCGCTCTGCCTCAGATTATGGAGCTGCTCATTTTGAACAATTTTTTCCGGGGATCAGATAGAAAAAAAAATTGCAGTATTCTGAATATTTAGGTAATTTTTTTCAGGTGCATATTTCATTTTTCCGTACTGTTTTACTACCTAAGATGATCTGCTGTGAGTTTTGTACATTTGTTTCGTATCGTGTCTGTTCTGGGTTTTGTAGAGACAATAGGTGCCTCCTATTCTGTTGTTAAATGGTTGAGAGGTTTATCTGAAGAACAACCCCCCCCCCTCCTCCTCCACCCCTCCACACCCATTAAAAGTAGGTACATTAAAGGTAATGTGGGAATATTCTTGCGTCTTTGTTTACCAGTCATGGCCGTACACCACAATGATTCCAGTGACCTGAGGTTTGGAAAAGGCAATTGTCTCACGATGTGATTCAGAGTTGTTGATACTTTCATTTTGACCATAGTTTTGGAGACTCGCGGTAGCACCTGAGTAAATCCCCGGACTCAAAAGTTGTCAGACTGTTCTTTTCTCGGTAACAATTTTGTAAAGATCCGTGTGGCTGGGCTGGCCGTTGTTCCAGTCTACCGACTAGCAAATAATTGTGCTCACTTTTCTAGCCATTTATGCATTTGTATTTTCATATGCTTATTATTCATTGTGTTTATTTGTGTTTTTTTCCGTTTTTTTCCCTTTCAAGGCAAGTGTGATTTGAATGCCATAGTTCCGTTTCTCTTTGCCTCTGGTGCATTTTCTTTTACCACTCGGTACGGAGGGAAGACCTTTTGGGTTCAGCTGAAAAGGAAAACGCGAGCTTTCTTTTCTTTTTCTTTTTTTGTTATCTTGCACTGATGGGAAGTGAAATCAATGTAGCATTTTTCTGGACAAATACACGAATGAGGTCTTCCTTGTCTGGTGATCTTGCACTATTTACAATATTTCTGGGACAATCTGTAATTTTGAAACACAGACTCTACAAATTCCTTATCTGGCAGAGAAAAACCATTAAGTGCTCATCTTATCTGCGTGGAATAATATTTGCCGTCTTGCAGTTAAAACCAGATTGGATGTACAAACATGGCATATTTAATCCAGTTTCCACGGTGATGCCCAGCTGCTCTCTTTTGTAGTTGAGATGAGATTTTCAGATGGGAGATTAGTTTTCAATGGAGATATTGCATTTGTTACCAACATTCTTTGACCGAATATTACAGAAGGATTACAGCTCTTTGATCCTTGCCTCCTGATTTTAACAGACCGTTTCAGATTTATACATCTACCGCGAATGTTTATTTGTCAGTTAATTGCTTAGCTAAAGCACTTGACTGCAATTATACTAATTTTTTTTTTTTTTACACAACAGTGGTCAATGCAGAGGCTGGAAAGCATGATGGGCTCTTCTTTGTCAAAAAGTTTGTGTTTTTCCACATCTAAATGGTGGCAAAATGTTTCGGATAAACATCTAGTTTTGATCATTTCACCAAGGTTGTACCCCCCCCCCCTTTCCAAACCAAACCTTTGAAGGACCTGCAAAAAGAAGAAAAAAAAGTGTTTTCCTGTGGTTGAAAATTAATTTGAGTGGATCCTCATTGTGAATCATTCCAGTCCCTTTTGAATGGAAATAGAGGTTCCTTGTTGGCTTTAGCAGGTGTGGTAAACAGTTGGCTGTAAATCTTACTTTTACGGTGTTTACTTGTTGCTAGTACAACAATGTTGCAGGTGGAGAATCTTTTTTGTTTCGTTTTGGGTTTTTTTTCTCCATTTTGAATGTGTTGGACTTAACATACAATAAACTACTGATATCAGCACCACCCACACTGTTTGTCATGTTTGCAGGTTCATTCTTTAAAGATATTTGAAGTAACGAGCTGTTGCTGTGGACGTCAGCGAGTTTGCCAAAACCAACAACTCGGAACAGGTTTTGTAATTCAACCCCGCTGCGGGTTTGACAGCTGAAGCTTTGGTTAGGTATAACTTTATAGCTTTGGTATAACTGGATTTTTCATGTTTTTTACTCTAGTTAGGGGCGATTCCACGGACGTAACTCTTGAAGAACAGGATGTGTCGGCTCCTTTCACCAAAGCCAGAAGTGTGATACTGCGTCACCGCTTTCAACGTTGCTTTTCGTGAGCGATTCCTCGTTTTGTTTGCTACGTTGCACCTTATTCTATCCATCTACACGCAGTGGTAACATGTCGACACACAATGACAAAAAAGAAGGCTGCAATCTAGACAGGATGGATGTAGAAAAAACTGCTCGTTGGACACATGGTGACTAACTAGATGTAGAAGACCGTGTACAGCCTCATTCCTGCAACTTATTTATGAAATGTCGGTGTATTAATCTGTCTCTTCCTCCAGCATGTCCATATATATCTCTGATAGTCACTGTCAAGATGATGTTTCACTTGATTTAAGACCAAATCTTTGAGTCAAGACAGGACCGCTTTGATTTCCCGTTGAATGTTTTGTAGGGCCCACTAGGAGGTCTCGGCCTCTCATGAACCACCCAGTCAAATTCCTTGTATGGCTGACGTATAATAAATGTTTCCTGATTCCTTAGAAAACTCAGTATGAATCATTTTTCCAATTTGGGAGTTTATTTATTGAAATTACTTTTTAACTAATACATAAAACTGTCCTCTGGGCTTTACTCCGATTACATCATTTTTAGATGTTTTAGTAAAAGGCTTGAACTTTTAACAATCGTTCTTGTAGTAGTATGAAGCCCGAAATGCTCAAGTATCAATTTGTCATCAACATTTATTTTCCCAATTTGAAAAATGACCCCCTCTCCGTGACATCCGAGGTAGCTACTGTCATGACAGTCGCCTGTAAAAACATCTCCTGAAATGTGGTTTTCAAAAAAATGTTGAATGATTGGTGAAGCCAGTCTTACCTGTCTTTCCTATCAGAAGAAAAAAACAGCTGCTGATGTTATCAGGTCCATTGCTGCAAGAAAACGGAGAAATGTTTTTAAGCAAGTGGTGACACCTTGTATGTTTAGTTCATTCATTTGTCTTGTTCAAGTGTTGTTTCACACTCTGTATATAATGCAAATCACTTCATCAGCATAATGTATTCCTTGAATTACTCCGTGAATGTGAATGATCTGGTTTCATTTTAAGTGTGGGGGAAACCGAGCCAAACAGCCTGATACTTTGGCCCAGTGAGTGGAAAAACAGGAACAGGCTGCTAAACAGCACAATGAGTAACTGGTGAGCTGATATGCCAGATGGGATGGGGCTGTAGCTCCTTTTGACGACACCAGTCATGTTTGCTTGATGTTAAATCATAAAAAAATATGATGTTCTTGTCTGATAGATTACTACTAATCAACCCAGCAGTGTGCCAAGAAGATTGATGGATTTATACCTACAGGAATCAGGAACATTTATTACCAAAATATGTCAGACATACAGGGAATTTGACTTGGCGGTTGGTGCATAACATCAGAGAATGAGATAATGGACAACAAGACAGACAACATGGTGCAAGGACAACATACTGTAAGAGGATTTTAAATAAAAAGTTCAAAAGTGCACCAGTGAGCAGAAAGTGACAAGTGTATGTGCATGTAGAGTGTGAAGGGAGTGATCGGTGGAAAAAGGCATGGAACCGGTGCAGATGGATCGAGAGCCTGAGCCATGTTTCATTCAGCTTCACGTGCAGCTTCCTGTCAGACAGGAAGTGAGCGATCCACTTGCAGGTGTCAGGCACGAATGGTGCCTTCTATTTCAGGCACGTGCAGCTGAGAGAGTTTGTCCTGCAGCAGAGACCGGACGATGGTGTTGAAAGCAGAGCTGAAGTCCACAAACCGGATCCTGGCGTAGGTTCTTGGGGAGTCCAGAAGCTGGAGGATGAAGTGGAGTTCCATTCTGACAGCATCGTCTGCAGACCTGTCTTTGTAGTGGGCCCAGCCCTCCTGGACCTGGTCAGTGAGGGTCGTCAGGTGGGATAAAACTAACAGTTCATAAGACTTCATGACTACAGAGTTCAGGGCGACGGGCCTGTAGTCATTAAGTCCTGTGATCCTGGGCTTTTTGGGAACAGGGATGATGGTGGAGGCCTTGAAGCAGGCTGGTAAGTGGTATGTCTCCAGGGAGGTGTTGAAGATGTCTGTGAACACCGGACCAGTGAACACCAGAGATCCGCATTGTGCTGATCAGCTGATCATTGTGAGGGTTTCTTTTAAGGAGTCTCTCTCCAGAATAGAGAGGGTTAATGCTGGTGAGGGGGGAGGGAGGGTGATACAGAGGCGTGAACCCCTGATGGGCTGGGGGAGGGAGGGGTGGGGTTCTGGGGCAGGTTGGTAGAGCTGTGGGGCACAAAATCTGCAATCCGCTCGCCATTGAAAAACACAAATATATGTAATATATACTCATATCTAACTGACTACACTTTTCCTCTTGATTAAAAACCTTAACTTTTACTATATTTATTTTTATTATTATGCATCATTCTTCCATTGCTGTATTTATATAATCTTTCGTACAATCATAATTGTATGAAGGGGCATTTGCTTTGGTGCATGATCTTTCACGCGCATCGTAATCGATTACTTTTTTCTTTCCCTTTAAATAAGTGAACTCAGTTGTCTTCTGATCAGCCACGTAGCGCCACGTCTGCGCGCATGCGCAGTGTCCTCACATTTCTGTTCCGGGGTCGACCACACAGTGTACAAAAATCATCATTGTGTAGTTTTTCTCCTTTTAATATTCACATAGTTATTACACGGACCAGGGGAGGGGGGAGTCTGGGGCTTCTTTGATTACGGCACCGACAGGACGTCTGTAAGGATGAACTTCTTGAGAGGAGTGATGGGTGGGCAGGCAGCCGGGCCGCAGCCGTCCGGAGCCGAGACGGTAGGAAACCAGTCTGGCTAACTGCGGCTAGCTGCGGCTAGCTAACACTACCACCGCTTTGCGCCTGACAAACTTGTAACGCCACAAACACGTCAGCAATTGAGACGTGTTGAAATGAACCTCGCGGGTATTTCTTTACTCTCTGGCTAAAACCTTCAGAACGAATTATATGAGGTCGGGGCCTCCTAAAACCAGAGCAACGAGCTAGTCAGGAGGCTAATTAGCTAACGTAGCATATCTGTCATATCTGACACGCCAGGTGTTTTCTCCACGTATAACGTGAGCTGCACTGTAACGAATGAATGAAAGAAAGACTATGAGGTTTTAGGAGTATTGGCCTGTGTACTAACGTTATATGTTTATTTACAAAGGGCATAAGGTAATACAGAAGCTAAATATATTTATGTCCAGTATTTAGCATAATGGGTCTTCCCCAGGTTTCCAGGAACGATTTGTTCTTGATATAATTAACGCTAATGACATTGTGAGAGTTATTGTCACCATTTGAACTGCAGAAGAATGAAGATAGTTGGACGTTTCAGATGCACTTTGAATGGTTAAATCCATCTTTGTTCAAACATTTGACTACAAACTGCAGCTGGGCAATTTCAACAATTGACCTGCAATGTTTAAACTTAAAGCCCATTGAAATATTTTGTTAATGTGTCACATATGATGACATATAAATATAGGACGTTGGCAACATGGATAATGATCTCAACTGAACTAATTGCAACTAGTACCACATAAACAACAGGCCTTCGCCATGCTGTGTGTTGTCAAGCAGGTCCACAGCTCTCACTGCTGATTGTCATCTCAATTTAAAGGTTGGTCTATAAAATGTATCATCACCACCATCCAAGGTCCAAGGTGACTTCTTCAAGGCGCTTTTTGTTCAACTGCAAAACAAAATATATATTCAATTTATGGTGATATCAAATACATAAAAGTATTGTATCCCCAGACTATGATCCCAGCATGAAACGACACATGTGGAAAGACACAGCAGCATATGTGATGCATCCAGAGTGTTGCAGGCATCGCAGGAGGGTAACAAACCCACGTCAGACATTGCTATTACAGCTGTTGAGAGAGGCAACGTCCTCTCCTTTGAAATGTACAAGACATTCTTCAAGAGACTTTTTCCCATCAGAGCTGTTTTTTTCACTACTTGTTTTTAAAGTGTAGTCTAACCAAACACCCATTGCCCAATATTAGTTTTTGAGTGGTATTTGCACTCAATGTATTGTGTTGTCAAGTGAATCTTGTCCCATTCTCCGGTGTAATGTTCACAGCCATTGTAGTTTCTTGCTCTTTTCCGAAGAGAATTGAGTGAATCTGAATACGATTTCTTTTTTTCTCTTTTGAGGTGGGCTTCTTGAATTAAAACAATGGAACCAGTTAAATATTTCTGCAGGTAGTCGCCATATTAAGCAATGACTTTCCTCAAGTCATTTACAAATATTGGAGGTAACATTACATTTGCTAACCTTCAAACAGCCCCAACTATTAAGACATGTAAATACAGATATTCTCACTTGGATGTATATGAGGCATAACAAATCAATAAAGATTCTTCTATTGACAGATCCACAAGTTGTGTGACCGAGTAGCCTCGTCAACGCTCCTGGAAGACCGCAGAGATGCAGTCCGGGCTCTCAAGTCTCTCTCTAAGGTAAAGTATTGACCTAAAGTCATTGGAAACGGGAGCAGTACAAATACACTTATTTGTCAGTGTATTAAGTGCACCTATCTTAACCTAATGCAGTCTAGATAATGATACATTAATGAAGGTTACAATGGTTAGTTGTTTTAGAAAGGTGTTTACATACTTTAGTCTGTGGTTGTGCTAAATTATGTTGTTTCTACTGAGAATTCAAAACCTCTGCATAGACACCTCTCCGTTCAGTCCAGTTTTTTTACTGCCTGCCAAATCAACCATGAGTAATGGGTTCATCAGGCATGGATAAAGGGTTTAGAAGGCACAGTGTTGCACATTAATGTACAGTGATGCCACACGCTGTGTTTGCTTCCTGTTTCAGAAGAAAGATGACAGTGTTACAGATTGTTATTTCTGTTTTTTCTTGTTGTGTCACCAGTTGATCATTTGCCTGATTGGTGTCTACAGCATATTTTAATGCACAACGTATCCAGAATTAACCTCAAGGAAACTGTTCTTATATATTCTTACGTTACTTTTGTGAATTTATATTGGGCATCATTCATTCATATATCACACTGTTCCAAACCCAAGCTTTAAAAAAAACAAACAGTACAGTTAAAGTCAATACTTTTATTATGTCCCTTTTTTATATATTTCCTTTTGACATACGACACGTGACTTGCATTGTTGTTGAATTGTACTTTACTAATAAACTCGCCTGGCCTTCCCGACCTGTTGTCTTCTGTAGAAATATCGCCTGGAAGTTGGCACACAGGCGATGGATCACTTGGTTAATATACTGCAAACTGACAGGTATGTACATGTAGTTTATTGTGTTTCTGTGTGACTTGAGTAACAATAAACGCTGACCATCTCCTTCTTTCTGCCACCTGAACAGGTCTGACTCTGAAATCCTCGGCTATGCTTTGGACACACTGTACAACATCCTCTGCAATGATGAGGAGGAAGAGCAAGGTATTATAAAATATGGAATTCAGCCTAAATTAGCCTGTTAGCGTTTAAGGATAATTCCTCCTAATTATGTATCCGTGCTGAGTGGCGACTTCATGTAAAGATTATCGTCTCTCTTTTCTCTTCCATGTTTTAACCCTACAGATGAATCAGAAGGTAAAACTCTTTAACTGTGCATGATGCCCCCCCCCTCACCCCGCTTGCAAATCATATGGGGTATTTAGGTTGGGATGTGTACAAAGAGCACCATGTACACAGATTGTAAATATCTGGTATTATTCCATGCTGTGTTTTGATGTTTATCGAGTCAAATATGCACAACAATCAGTCAGCTGATTCTACACTTCAGTGGTTGAAATGACAGCTGACCTTCGGGTGAGGAGTTAAACCCCCTCTGCCCTCCC
This sequence comes from Gasterosteus aculeatus, assembly GCF_964276395.1. Classification (NCBI taxonomy): domain Eukaryota; kingdom Metazoa; phylum Chordata; class Actinopteri; order Perciformes; family Gasterosteidae; genus Gasterosteus; species Gasterosteus aculeatus. Next base: position 16,184,995 of record NC_135696.1, on the reverse strand, counting down.
CCCCTGCCCTCGCAGATGCAGTAACTCCCATCTCTGCTTCAGGGAAGCCTAAGAATGCTTCCTCGCCTGGTCAGTACTGAAACCAAGCTCTCCCTGCCGTAGTTAATGTACTGCTACATATTAACTAACTTCACTAAATCAGTGGGCACTGGAGAAGTGACGGGAAGCTGTTTGGGTGGTGAATGACTGCTTCACTAATATTATCACATCCCTGAACCTCTGTCTGTTACTATGTCAATTTCCTACTGCTTCTTTGTGTCACTCACATTTTAATACCTGCTTTTTCCCTTCTTGTGGTGAAAAGAGGTGGTTTCTCTTTGTTTTCCCCCAAATCAGTTCACCAAAATGACAAAAATCTTCCCTGTACTGGTATCTAGCTTCTTTTCTTTTGTGCTCTGTGGATTGTTGGTAACAGCGCTGAAGTGCCATTTCAGCCTGTATCACTTGGTTTTACATTCGCCTGGTAATAAAGTCGTTATGGCAACGGTCTGAGCGAAGTTGCCAAATCAAAACATATAAAAATGCATCTCAGTGTGGTGCTGTCCGTCACTTTGAAGCCCTCCGCTCGTCCCACAGTAAGTGTGTACTTGGATCAGGCTACTGGGCTCACCCTGTTCACCCTCCCATGCAGCTGTCCCTTCATCTGGGTGTCACGCTTTTTTATTTTCCCAGAAGGCACGTTGAGTAGTATCACCCGGAGCACACGCACATTTCTCAATGGCTTCAAATATAAAGTCAGTAATAGAAACGTTTTTTAGAAGTTGCAAATCCAGTTTCCCCTGCTTACCGACATTGCTGCGGACAAACCAACTGGTTTCTTAAACCGACTCTCACTGAAATATTTATTTTCATCGGTCAATCTCCCCTGCAGATGAGACCGCCCAGAAGCAGTCCGATGACCTGGGGGCCCAGTTCACCGAGCAGTTTGTTCAGGACCCCGAGCATGTGACTCTGCTTCTCGCACTGTTGGAGGTACTGAACTTGGCAAGAGATCAGTTATTATATTTGTCCAAAAACATCTGCCTGATGCATTTCTCCGTTGACGTGATTGTTAGGAGTTTGACTTCCATGTACGTTGGCCCGGGGTGAAGCTGCTGACCGCTCTGTTGAAGAACCAAGGTGTCCAGGTCCAGGGTATTATTCTAGTCAGCCCCATGGGTGAGTTTCTCACTTGTTTTGTGGTGTAGAGTTTTACTTCCAGGTCTTCTATCTCCACTTCTACCAGTTTTTAACTGCTACTTTTATTTCCATTGTCAGGTGTTTCCAGATTGATGGACCTGCTAGCAGACTCCAGAGAAGTGATTCGCAACGATGTGAGTACCTGTCTCTGCTGTCAGACCCTCGTTAATTTCAATGAGGTCGATCATTCCATTTTGGTGCAGCGACATGTGACTTCATGCGACAAGGCGCCGTGTGGACCGATCGGACACACGCGCCGCATGTTCCCGGTTACATGTGCACTATCTTTCAACTAAAGACAAAGTAACTCCCATTTCCGCAGCTGTGCATTGTTATGCCATCAGTTTCATTAATGGCTTTGCGGTGTTTTGAAAGCCTTCGAACTCACACTGGCAAAAATATGGCCACAAAAACTCCTGTAGTGCTTTAAATCTCAGATGCGTGACAACCTGTTTTTTATCGCTTCCCGCAGGGCTTGCTGTTGCTTCAGCAGCTTACCAAAAGCAATGCTGCCATTCAGAAAATTGTAGCGTTTGAAAGCGCGTTTGAGCGTCTTCTAGATATCATCACAGAAGAGGGCAGCAGCGATGGAGGTAAAAGGAGCATTTTTCCTTATCTTGAATACAGAATTGTGATTTTAAGATGTCAATGCAATCCCTCTCCTTTTTTTCCAATTAAACGTTTTTTATTATATTTTGTGCTGGTGCTGATCCTTCTTCCTCTTTGCAGGTATTGTGGTGGAGGACTGTTTGCTGCTGCTGCTCAACCTGCTCAAGAACAACAGCTCCAATCAGAACTTCTTCAAGGAGGGCTCCTACATTCAGAGAATGAAGCCCTG